>NC_065508.1:6936545-7089575 GCF_006386435.1 Epinephelus moara | reverse complement strand
CAAAAACACATAATTGAAACCACAAAATATCTCCATACTGCTCGTCCGTAGTGATCCAAGTGTCCTGAAGCCCCGACATAAAAAGTTGTTTGGATAAACGTCATTTGAACTCTGTTTTTAGCCTCATTGTTGCCTGGAGCTCTAACTGCCTCTCTGTAACACCGCGCTCACATGCACAGAAAGGCAGTTAGAGCTACACTACAGACAAGCAGTATGGAGATATTTTGTGGTTTCAATTATGTGTTTTTGGACGATTGAATCTGAGGCGCCGTCAGCCTCCATTAGGTGGAGTTGTGTTGCTACCCCCTCTCCCCCCTGAATTTTCATTTTTGGGTGCACTATCCCTTTAATGTATACTTCATGTATTATAGGGCTGCATGAAATGCAAAAACAGATTTTGACAGACACTGCAATTTCAATGTGAGTTGCGATTTTAACGGGAATGGTAAGTGCATTTAATTTTACTAAAAATAATAACAGTGGTGATGCTGTGATTTTTGCTGGGATCAGTAATAATTCATATATGAATGAAAATGATTTGTAGGCCAAGGCATCTTTGTAGCACCACAATGCTTCATTTATAAATGATATGCCACATTTCACCTTTATAAAAAATTGCAACTCCTGTGACTTTGATATTGCACTTGGCTATACTGCAATTTCAGTATTGCTTTGATAAACTGTGCACCTAATTAACTGAATAGATAAAGAGACTAGAAAAGAAATGGGCAAATTAACTGGCAGGGTATATTAAAATATGAGGAATCAGTGGAGCAGATTTAGGCCAGTTGGTCACATGTACAGTACAGCGTGGTGTAACACAGTGTACCCTGGAGTACTCCTGCTTGTAGCAGTGACTAATTTGAGAGCATTAGGGAAACACAGTTCAGCACTGTACTTTCTTTAATTACCAAAACCCCTGTGCGTGATGAAGGATGGTGGGTAAGCTCAATTTCTCTGGAATGTCAGAGCAGCAGTATTAAAGGGACACATTCAGTCATATCACACTTACATCAAACAACTGTGGTCAGACAAGACAAGCAATTATAGGACGTCACTGATGTCTAATCAACTTAATGAATCAAAAGATTATGGAGATTGCATATAATGGAAATCATTATTAATTGCAGCATCAGGTTACTTTTTCATTTATATTCTTCCTTTATTGTTTTTTTCTTCCATCAATCCTTTTTTAATTATATTTATCCTGTTCTTTCCTTAATTTTCTTTCTTTTATGCATTTTTTATGTCTGTCTTATTGATTTTTTCCTTATTTTCTTTCTCTCCTTTGATTATCATTCCCCTTTTCCTTTTCCAGCTGACCTGAAAGCATTAAAATACTACAACCTAATATTTTTTCATTAAAAATACTTTGACCTTGTGTACCTATGTACACTTACCAGCCACTTTATTAGGTAAACCTTGCTTTTTTTAAATTTAATTTTATATACTTTATTAATCCCCGAGGGGAAATTCAATTTTTCACTCTGTTGTCAATTACACACAGGTCCGAACACACACATGCACAAACTGGACCTGTACATGCACTAAGTGGAGAGATGTCAGAGTGGGCTGCCCATGACAGGCGCTCCGAGCGGTTGGGGGGTTCGGTGCCTTGCTCAGGGGCACCTCGGCAGTGCCCAGGAGGTGAACTGGCACCTCTCCAGCCACCAGTCCACGCTCCATATTTTTGGACTGCCGCCACCACATCCCAAAGGTGCTCTATTGGATTGAGATCTGGTGACTGTGGAGGCCATTGGAGTACAGTGAACTCTTTGTCATGTTCAAGAAACCAGTGTGAGATGATTTGAGCTTTGTGACATGGTGCGTTATCCTGCTGGAAGTAGCCATCAGAAGATGGGTACACTGTGGTCATAAAGGGATGGACACGGTCAGCAACAATACTCAGGTAGGCTGTGGTGTTTAAATGATGCTCAGTTGGTACTAAGAAAATCTCCCCCACACCATTACACCACCACCAACACCCTGAACCGTTGATACAAGGCAGGATGGATCCATGCTTTCATGTTGTTTACGCCAAATTCTGACCCTACCATCTGAATGTGGCAGCAGAAATTAAGAATCATCAGACCAGGCAACATTTTTCCAATCTTCCAGTATCCAATCAAAACATTTTCCCATTTTCCCATCTAATAACTTGTCAAAAAAAGACCAATGCGCACCAGACGGGGGGAAGTGGTAAAACTTTAACCGCTTCTCAACCTTCTCCAGTCTAAAATCTCAGACCACTTTCAAGGTCCTGGTATTCCAACCAGGGAAGGGGGCAGGGAAGCAGTGGCTGTGAAAAATGAGGGGCCTGAGTGTTTTTATATCCTGGTATTCGTCCTTAAATAAATGATTTGAGTACTCCCCCTACCACCGTGTGCAGGATTTCAGGGATACAGTTATTTCAGTGTTTAATTTGGGGTATTATACCACCAGACATACTAAGAGTAATTATACCATAAATTCAACTCTCTCTGAACCTACAGTATGACTACAGGCAGGGAGAAACTATGAAAAGAGGTCTCATTAAAAATGGTTAGTGGCACCCTGGTGCTTACAGTAACTCACACTGTAGCTGCAGGGAGCCGTCTTTGTTTTGGGAGCTTGCTTTGGTGTCCGTATACAGAGGCATGATGCGCATTTACAGCAAACTCTAGTGTCTCCAGAGCTTTTTCCATCATCTGGAATAATTAATCGACAGGGAGCAATTAATGAATAATGAAGAGGGAAAATCTGAGCAATTACCATCCCAAACACTGGATTAACTGCCATCGTCTCTAGGGGTGAAAGACAGAAGTACATATCAAATATGATGTGTTCAAAAGCCTTAATAAGACAAGTATTAACTGTCTTTCAAAGCTCTGCACTCATAGAAAGTAATGTTATGAAAATTTCAAGTTAAATGCATTAGTTCAATGAATCATCTAGTGTGCATCACATCAATGTTAGATGGATGGAAGAGAACATTTATGGCATGAATGACAAGTACAAGCAATCAACACCTTCACTGTCATATATGATTCATCACAGTGGGGTTGACAAAGTCATTTGGTCTTGTAAATGCACTTGTGAAAGCACCTCTACGGGGCCATCACTTCATAGACATAACAGATAGATAGAGCAGGTAGATGTTGCCACATTTTGTTTCGCTACTAATTAATACACATTTAAGATCTGTGTCAGCTTTTCCTTCTCAGCTGCATTCATCTTGATATTGCTTTAATTAAGTACCCAAAATTGCATTAAAGCGCTGCTCCAAATTTGATCTACTTTCTGCCGTATCCTAAACAGACAGACATTTATAGATTATGTTAATCCAACACTCAGTGTAGATACTCAGGTGTTCTCAGCAGCTCTAAGCAAATTAAAGTCTTAATTAGACAAGCTTTAGTTGCCGGTGTCAATAAAAATTAAAAGTCCACTTTTCTCAGCTTGTATTTCTGATATTCTTATGAATGTTATCTATTTATTCATGCTCTTAATTGAATGACCTGATTAATTCAATGACACTATAAAAGGAACAATGCATTTTTTCTGTCTTTATCTAATTTGTTAAATCGCAATGTCGTATGAGGCTAGGAAAACTGTTTCATTTCCTTCCATCAGATTTAAAATGCCTTCCGAGATGAGTGTCAGGTATTTTATTATGCTAGATAAATCAAAGAGGTGAAGTTCACAGTTGGACAGACTTAATATTTTAAGATTAGGGCAAAATACTTGTTAGATGAGGCAGAGGAAGAAGTGAGAAAAAAAAGAAGTTAAGTTCAAGATAGTGAGAAAATCTTATTTCCTAAGATCACTAAAAATCTTGCTGACACCAGTTAAAATCTAATTGGCAGCACTCTGCCTCCCGAAACCATATTTTACAGAAGATGTGAAGTCAAATGTGTAATTTAATTGCATATCAATTTAGCTTCCTGCTGAAGAAGCCTCTTATCCTTCTAAATTAGTGCTTACAGTAGTAGCTAAAGGAGAGCACGGTAACAACACTGTAGAATATGTACTGTAGTCTAACCTCATTGGAAATGACAGACATAAGTGTCTAACACACACACACACACACACACACACACACACACACACACACACACACACTACCAGGGCTGAGATCAAGAGGAGGTAATATTGTCAGTGCCAGGAAACAGGTGTCTCAGAACAGGGAAGGTTACATCAGGACAACCAATAGGTGACCACATGAGACTCGCGTACAATCTCGCCTCTTAAAATGACTGTCAGCAACACTGTCATATCAATAATCATGACATCTCCCTGCTATTGTCTCTGGTGTGTAAGGGAACAGTGCAGTACATGTTATCACTGCTCATCTTCCTCACCCTCTGACACAACAGTCATTCAGCCTCAATGTAGCCGTCACACTTTATGCATTTGCTTCTGTGCGCTCTCCAAGGAATAATAGCCTGCCTCAGGAAGTGATGCATTTGATTGCATTTTCTGCAGCGCTTTGTTTGGAATGAATACAAGACCTGGTTGCTAGTGGGAGCAGAGAGGGCCATCATGTTTAGGATAACAAAGATTTAGGTTGTCGAGCACCACAAACAGAAAAAGAAACATGAGTAAACATGACCAAAATATTCAACAAACATCTGATTTGAAAATGTAGTGCAACAATGATGTGGTTCTTCTTGGGTTTATTTGTGCTGCAATCCTCCACTTATGATTCATTGTAAACTGTGCAACGTAACATTTTAGTAAAATTCAATCTGCTTAATGCCATCTGAAGTTGGAAATAACAAAATCAGGTTTTCATGCAGAGCTACAGGAGTTTAAATAGAGCCATCTGTATTTCCTGATATGAGTCCAAAAGAACAAATTAAAATTGCTTTGTTTCATATAAAGTGGGCAGACAAAAGCCCCCTTTAGAGAACAGATGGGACTGATTGAGGATTAAAACTGCAAGAGGGTAAGACCTGCATGTCAGTCTGCCTGTGTTGTTGGCCACCTCTATCATTCAAAAAGGGCTTCTGGGAAAGAGGGCGGTAAAACTTGCAGTATAGCCTGCCTTTGCAGCGCTTGATCCTGGGTTTGCATGGAAAGTTTTAGAGGACTGTGATAGTAAATTTGCCGTTTGAGAGGCTTATCTGACCAAAGAAGAGAGCAAAAAAAAGAGAAAACTTGGCCTGATATAATATTGTAAATGTGGATCTTAAAAATAGAGGAAATACAATCTATATCCTTCAAAAACTGGTCAAAATTCTAATTTATACCATGAGACTTGAGAATAATTAGACTGGCAGATGTTATCATGGCAACAACCTGCATTGACCAGTTAGACAAACACTGGCATGTGACGCCCACAAGAAACTGCATCTAACACTCTCCAGTATAACAACAAACAACCTTTGCATTCTCTACACACACTGAAGTTAACTGACATTAAAACTGTATTCAAACCAAATGCTTCCTACCATTGGAAACACATTGAAATGTAATTTGTTGTCATCAGTTCTTGGGCCATCATTTTGGTTTTATTAAGCCTTAAAGGACGACACCTGTGTTTTAGCTCGCTGACTACAAATCATGTATGTTTCACATTACCTTTAGCTATTTTTCAAAGTGTGCAATCAGTTTCTAAATTGATTCCCTACCTTCCAGGCAGCTATTGGTTTCAGTCCATTGCAGCAGAGTGTGAAAGTAAACTTGCAGACACTACTTTGTTGGATTTTTCTGTCACATTATGAATAGCTGGGTTTCAATACAAATGAAGAGCAAATTTTAATCAAGCTTTCAGAAAATCTGCAAAAGATAATGTGCATTTTAGGTGCATTTTGTGTTGCAAATTAGGAAAATGGCAAAAACGGCAACATAAGTGTGTTAAAATCCATCCAGAGATGATTAAGAGAGCTTGCTGCAGCCTTTGCAATGACGATACATCATGACTATACGTCATCATATATTCACTGGAACTGTTTCCATTGCACGTAGTTGTATTTATCTTTTATCAACACGCCGACCTTTCCTCTTCACCCAACAGTAAACAACTCTTGCAATATTTCAAGATTTGTATCTGATTTTTGGTGTTTCCACTCAGGTTCACTGAGCATAAAAAGAGGTGTATGGAAACACACTATTGTCTGCTAATGCTGCTGCGAGTGGTAACTGCCTGAAATGTGTTTGCATCATTGATGTATTCAAGGACACAGACAGCTGAATAGAATCAAAACCAAACTGATGACTACAGAATCAAATACAAAAGAAAAACTAGTTTCAGCGGCACACTCGGGTCTCTGATTCCACAGTGTCCTTGAATGCATCAACAAGGACAGTTTGTTTACAGCAGGATCAAGGACTGGACCTTTAAACACCTGTTGCAGTTTTTTAGCACCTCACAAAAATTACACCCCCCTCCCCATAAGCAGAGGGAGGTTAAACATATGCCTGGTTAATATGTGTTACGAGCGATGGCCATATGATGTATAGCTGCAACGTTAGCAGATTGGAGAGATTCAGCCTGAAAATCACCTTGGTTTTTATACACATACTGCTCTCACATGGTAAAAGCAGCAGCAGAATCATAGAACCAAGGCTGCTGGTGCGAATCCCAAGCCTGGCTGGGACAATCTGAACAGGAGAGCAAATGAGAAACAAGATTGTGACAAGAAGGTTTTTTCAGCTTATATTCCCTGGACAGAGAGGAAAAAATTGGTTGGTTGCAGGACATAATGAGTTATACTCCCCCCTTTCTTCAACCAGTGCTATCAAGGTGTCCTTGTGCAAGGCGCTTAACCACCCACCTGTTCCACTGGAGCTGTTTAGTGGATTTGACTGAGATTGTACCGAGCGCTTCCCCAGAGGGAGTGTAATGATAAATAAAGGTTAAAAAGAAAAATTGTCCATGGTCAAAAGGCCACAAAGTCCAGAGATGCAAGCTGTTAAAGATTCAGGCATTACATTAACAGAGCATCCTCTATTCTGTGTCTACTGTGTTATCCCTCAAAATCACGTTCTGCTATCACAGTTTGATTGTTAAATGTTTCACTATAAAGTCATACTCGCTGTGTTAATATCTAACAGACACATTATTCAGGATCTCTCTAAATAATACAACAGATACACAACCTTGTAAAATACACCCAGATTCAATTACTACCACAGCAAGTGAAGGTGTAATTCAATAGGGGACAAAATAAAACAAAATAAAAATGACTTTTATTAAATATGTAGCCGAAATGGTAATGTGACACAGTGTTTACAGGTTCCGGGACGTGTGTTGAGATGAGATAGATAATAAATCAGCTTTTGTTTGTTTGCTTTTGATGGAGTGCCACTTGAACAGATGAGAGACTGAAGATGGTGGAAATCAGACCTATGAAAACACACACGCACACACTCCTTTCACAGCATCTCTCTATTTATCCGGCTTCCTCCCACCTCTAATTTCCATTGCTAAAGCGCATGTGATTTCTTTCTCCTCAGAGTGCTGCAGTGCTCTTCCATGATTGGGCTTATGCCTGAGACAGACTGCTGCTGCTACTGCAGCCACTTCATGATTTAATCAGGATGAGACACACTTTGACTTTGTCATTGTTTCTCTGTGTGGTCCTCCCCTGCTGCGTTCCTTCTCGCACCTCCCCTCCCTCCCTCTCCCCCGCCCCCTCTGTTATTTCTTCATCCTGTTGCCCCTTCCCCAAATTCCATCTGTGTGTTTTAGTACCGAGGCTGCTGGCAGACCATTCTCAGTGGCTTCTTGTAAACAAAGCAAGTCACTCACATCACTGTACGCGAGCATGTGCACCACGCACACGGACACAAACACACACACACACACGCTCTAACCCTTAAGGGAATCACACAGATGTCTGGGCACCTGGTGATCCATTCTGAATGCTGCCAGTTGTCATGCCCAAGATCTAATTTACAGCCCAGGTAAACAGTTTCAAACCCACTTTGTTGGGGGAAACTGACATCAATCTTAGGTTAATTGTTTGCTCTTTCCTCAAGGAGTCCAGCGTCACGTATGGTGGCCGTCTGTGTGGTGCGTTCAAAAACACCGCTGTGACAGTGGAAGCCTGAAATATCACTCAGCTTGTGATAATAACTCTCCAAAAAACATACTGCATGTAGACTGTTCCTTTTTCTCCAATTAAGTGCTTGTTTCTTTATGCGCGAACGATATTTTTTTGTTATTACGTCTTTATTAACCTCCTTGAAAGAACAAAAAGAAAAGGATTACAGCAAATATATGCGCTGACAGCAAATTAGCAAGTTGGGAAAAAAGTAAACTTGAGTCTCTTTATTTCTTATTTCTTGACTTCCACCAACTTGCAGTAGCAAAGTCTTCTGAAACGGCATCTACTTTCCTAAGGAAATATAATAAAACTTGTTGCAATCACATCAGCCAGCTTGACAGGTGGTGAGAGCATTTCAGGGATTCACACCTGGACGCTCGGCAATGTCTTACATTAAACATTCAGTCATGAATCCTAACAGGAAAGATACAACAATGGATTTGAATTCCAAAACAGTAAATCTGCCTTCACTTGAGTAGATAATGTATACCTCACATAACTTTACCAGTTGAATCCATGCTTTGTGGATAGCCATGCTCTTTGTAAGTAGGCCATCTGCATCACATGTTCTTCTACTGTGCAAGAATCTGAATTTTAAATGTGGCATTGTGATTGATGAGCAGTATTCATGAATGCAAGGCTTCCCTCTTAAATTACCATATAATTGCCATGAATATATGCAGATTGATCTGTCCGAGAATCCCAGATCTAACGTCTTCCAAGGAAACATTAATACTAAATGTCATCAAATGGTGCTTTCAAGCTCATTTTCCATGCACATTTCAGGCTCAATTGTCAGCTATTAAAGGAAAGGGGGTACCTTTTGGCCCAAGAGGAACACACAGACGGCGTTAACACGGAAAAGGTGGCAGTGATAATGACAGCATGTCCTGACTTCCACATGACGTATTTTGGAATAATTTCTTTGACAGGTTAATGCTTTTCTAAAACAGCCACCTGTAGAAAATAATCAGTGTCTGCTCATGGCCACAGTCATTGATTCTGGGGAAATAACTTCCAAATTATGAACTACTTCAAGTGAAAAAATGACAAGTAATGGCTTTATTATTTAATCTGCATGGTTTTAGTGGGAGTTTCATGTTGCTTTCATCTTATTTTGAGTATTTTGTATCATATTAGGACAAGATTTTTAATTAGGGTAGCTTATAATGAACAGTAGATAAATGTCTATCACTAGTTCACAAATTTACAAATAATCATAAATTTCGGAGTCTTAGCAATTTCACTTAAAACCTGTGACCACAGAATAATTAAGTATTACAGAAGCAAAAAAAGTCCTGAGCAAGAGGGGAGATTTATTGGAGCAATTAGAGTTTGAAGGGGAATGAATATATGATGTAGCTAGTGTTCGTGATATGAGCTGCTTTTTGAAAACTTTTCAGCCTACAGCGGACGATGGGATGTGACTCTGCAGTTTTAATGGAGCTGGAAGGTCATTTCACCATTAGGGACCGGGTGGCATGACAACAAGCCTTTGTACTGATGGTTGGGCTGAGCTGCCAGTGGTGACAGAACTAAAATTAGAGGGTGGCAACACATTACCAATAACCATTAGCAAGTAAGGCTATTTACTTTTACAGACTGACTTAAAGGACACCTTTTACGGGCCAGTTTGAACTCCAGATCTACTTCTTTACTGCTTTATTCTGGTTTATTAAAGCAGGTGAAAACAATGCTGTTTGAACTTTGATGGCACCAGCTGACTGTGTTGGATAGGGCTTTACTTGACACAGAATTATGGCAGCCGATTTGGATTAGCCTGTTAAATAGGAATATTCAACAACTTGTTTCTTTTTTTCCGAGTTTGAGACTTTGAGTGGGGTTCGGTGGGACCTTCAGGGTGCTTTGTCAATTCATTTTGCTTATTTAATGGTCTGTCTGACAGTTTTGGTGAGTCTTATTTTGTTTTTTTGAGTTTAAATTAAGTTTGAATTTATTTATTTTTATATAATTCAAAGTTTATATATATTTTATATACGGTACCACAGGTACCACTACTGTGGGATAAGATCAAAGTCCAATCGCAAGAGCGTGAGTGTCCATGCAGTGTCCAATAATGGTGCGCGCTGTCCACCTGGCACTCAATATGCTGCTGCAGTGGTTTGTATCCAGTGACATTTCAGGTATGAACTGAGCTATTGAGTATCTTTAAGCAGTGAAAGTTATTATTAATTTATTTTTACGTGTAGGTTAGATTATGCTACAGTGATTTGTTTTCCACTACAGAGCTCTACAGTGTGAGCATTTTACTCGCATTTGCGACACAAAATAAATCATTCAGCACGCTGTGTGAGTACAGATTTCAACCAGCAGCAGAAACTAAAGGCGAATCCTGCCGCTTGTGGGTTGAACGGGGGTCACAGACACAGACGAGAATGTATTCCTGTCAAATACGGCGGAGGCTCATAGTGCTGCGGGGCGCAAGAACAGCTTAACGGCGACAGAGAAGTCCGACTCCAGGTCCAACAATATCCTCTTCTTGGCGTCATGACTGCCCAAAAGTACCTGAACAGCCGAACTGTGGCGGCACACAGGTATGTGATGTGTCAGAGGAGAAACGAGCTGTTCACATTTCTCTGGCAGGTAACGGTCCACAAACCTCACCGCACTTTAGGGACTGTTCTTTACTTGTCAGGGGAGGAGGGTGGCTGGTTGATTTTTATTTTATTTATTTATTTTATTTTGATCCCCCCTATGTTAATCACTTATTGATGCTGTTTTTGAAGTATGAATAAGTCAATAAGTAATTTATTCCATTGAAATATCATTGATGTATTATAGAAAAGTGATTTATCTTTTTATAAATGACAAAAGGCACATCTGCCTCATTTTCGCTGTGGTATCGTGATACTACTCAGAACCGTGATACTTTCACTGGTATCGTACCGTGGGTCCCAATTTTGGTACCGTGACAACACTACTACATAGTAGTGTCTACTTGATTTGTATCTGTGCTGTTCAGATTAATGTGACAGGTACTTTTTGTTTTTTGATAGTGTATATTGCACTAGTAGTTTAACACTGTCTTGGAATTTAATACTGACAATCAATTTGAAACCCTTACAGTTGCATATTTGTTTTCAGGATGGGATTTCAGGAATTCCTACTTTTCTGACCTTATACTTACCTCAAGTTGCCTTTTGGGACATACATGCATACATACGTACATATCATACTTGCCTGTAGAGAGGAGTTTATTACAGCCTCATATAAAATCAACAATAATGATAATAATAATATTAAAGCAAACAGAGCTCTGGTATCGGAATAGTATTGGTATCGGCAGATATCCAAATTCAGGCATCGGGATCGGATCGGAAGTGAAAAAATGTGGATCAGTGCATCCCTAGAAAATAGGTGTACAAATATATTCCTTTCTTGACTTTGTGTGAGCTTAGAGAGGTGAGAGAGGTTGTTGAACATAGCAGACTTGCCACTCAAACACATCTCCCAGCTGAAACTACGGAGGAGTGGGGCAGGATAGGGGGGAAAACACATATCTGCATGAAGTATATCTACAATCGCTAGATGTAGAGCTGACGGTGGCTGGTTGGAAATGTTTCACTTTATCGCCCAATCCTATTGAAAAGGCTTGCATAATGATGTGAACTGCTGGCAATCGTAAAGTTAAGCTAAAGTGCCTACTACCAAATTCAAAGCACAGTCACATCATGTCGAGATTTAGCTCTACTGTTTCAGATATTACAGCAGATTAGTTCATCATGCTGGGCCAAGGCGAAGAGTCTTGCCAGTGCTGTAGTGTAGTTATAAGTCCTTCCCTGCACCTGGGACAATATGATACGTGTACTTTCAGAAGGACAAAGTGAACTGGACTTGTCACAGCTGCCATCCTTCTTTGAATTCAGCCAAACATTAAATGAGTAAGAATAAATCTGCCAAACTATGTTCGCTTTTAAAATATCACACTCCCGAAGAAATATCACTCTAAAAGTAACATTAAACCAATACTATTACTGTACCCTGTCACTGCATAATGTCTTTCCTCAAACAGTAATTATAATGAAAGTCTCTCAAATGTCACGTTGGCTATCCACGGAAATCAGTACTGCAGAAAGTGAGGCCGGAGAGAAGATAAGTGCATACTCAACTTTAAAGGAAATGTCTCTTATATGAAAGTGAGTCATTTCCATTAATAAGCAACAACGTGATCAGATCCCAGGCAAAGCAGGCACACTGGCAATAAAATACGACGACATGGTTTTAATACCGTGGTGAACACACAAATGCGCCTGCACCCACCTGAACCACACAAAGGCTTAGAACATCAAAGCCAAGTCTTAGTGTTTTCATCATGTGGAGAGCCAGCTGCTATCCTGTAACACCACCACTGTTCTTTGTTCATTGAAAGCACAGAGTTGAAATAGGGGAAGAAACTGGGCGGAATATTAAGACAACAATATCCTTCCAAAAAAAAAAAAAATCCATCTGAACTAGTCATTTTTGAAGTAATGCCCGGAGAGAGTCGAATGGTTTAGATCCCCCTCTATGTTCCCCTGCTGACCTGAGATTTAAACCTCCCGCAGCTTTGTCTTGTTGCCACTTCCCCACTGTCTGAATAAATAATGCCAAACCAGAAACACAAAGGGACTGACCTTGACCTTAAAACACAGACACACACACACACACACACACACACACACACACACACACACACACACACACACACAAAGAATCATTCTAGGAATGCATGTGAAAACTGGGGAAAAAATTAACATGTCTGGCAGACATTCAAATGTTTTTATGTTGTGAGACCTTGTTTTTTCTTTTTTCAAGAAACCCAAGGACTACCTATTGAAACCAGCGACTTGTTCAGATACACCTTAGCATTTACAGAACAATGGATCTAGAGATACCGTCATGCAGAGTCAGCTCCTGTGCTAACACTCGGGGAATATCATTGTTCAATGACCATGAAGATGGAGAAGCAACCACCGTAAAATAACAAGAGCGATGAAATGGATGATAGTTTTCTCCATAATATTGGTCCATGGTGGTTTTAATGTGGTAAATGTGAGTAAGTAACAAATAATTCTGCTAATTTTTATCTGTCTCAGTTTGTAACGCCTATTTTTTGGCTAATTCTGTTCTGCTATTTAATAAGGATGGGCATGAGTACTCGAATACTCAAAAACATCAATGTCCACCCAACCTTCCATGTGTGAAAATGACCCCCCCTCTTCTCTCTCTATGCCTCTATGTTTCATTTGTCATATGGACTTCTGTAATCCTATTATGTTGATATGTGCTGTACATGCGACACCTATTGCACATCTGTCCGTCCTGGGAGAGGGATCCCTCCTCAGTTGATCTTCCCGAGGTTTCTACCATTTTCCGGGGGGTCTCTCCACATCTGCTGTGAGGGTCCAAGGACAAAGGATATTGTATGCTGTAAAGCCCTCTGAGGCAAATTAAGTTTACATTAATTACGTATGTATTAATATACTGTAAAACTTCAACTAAAAGCCTAGTCCCAATTAAACGCCCAGTCCCTTTTACTAGCCAGGCATTCGTATCTACACTTTCTTACAAATAAAGGCCTGTCTCAATTGGACACCTGGTCTCATTGCCAAGCAGTTCATTTTTATAGAGGTTCTATAAAAAGATGTATAACACTGCATTGTTGGCTACCCACCTGAGCTAACATTAGATTGCTATTCAGATTGAACATATAGATAAAAATGCTTAAACTTTTGCCGTTATAGAGATGCTACACATCGTTAGCTTGGTCAGATTCTCCGCATTTTAATCATTTAGTTAATTTTACTGAAACCATGAGCACCAGATAAAACTATAATTCATTCAGATTTACTGGCATGACGAAAAAACAAGTGATGACTCCCTTCTTCTGAGGCTGTCATAATGTCAGAGTATGTGTCCAGTCCTCTATTACCCAGTGATGTATTCTTCTTCTTCTTCTTCTTGTCTTTAAACGACAGTTGGCAATAGTGATGCAATCATATTCCTTTAGTCTGTAAGGGCCCACCGATCAAAATAATCAAAGGGGTTTTTAATAAAAATTAATCCAAGTTGTGAGTATTGTTTTAACAGCGTAAAGTGGTGTTGTGTCAGTATGCTGGGTGGCGTAATCCTCGAATGCTGTGTGTCATAACGCTCTCTCTTTCTGTGATGCGCTGTCTGATGAAGCTAGATCAAATGAATGATTTGTAATTGATGTATTCTTTGAATCCTAATCTTTAGTAAGTAAGTAATATTCATGCTAGTTCAAAAAACAATCTGATTGCATTTCCCATCTCTGCTGAGCAACAGTTTTGTCTGAAACTACTACTACTACTAACTAAAGTTTTTATGGTATATGTATTTTTTTAATATCTAAACAGGGTAAAATCTTGTTTCCCTGCAGAGCTGCATGCAGTGTATTACTTCCCTCAGCGCCTCCTTACACAGCTGTTGCTGTCTCTCTGTTTATCATTAGAGACACTAGGAGACTACTAGTGCAGGAGTGTGAGTTTCGCACCGTGGGACATTAAGTGATAGTCCACCGGCAAGCACACACAGGGTGACAGGGCTAACTGTTAGGCTTGCGTTAACAGTAAGTAAGTGTTTTAACATAATCGTCTGACCGTTGCGCTGTTGGTGTGAGCCGGTAAACGGCTAAGGGTCGGATGTTAGCCCCTGGTGCTGCGTTAGCTTGTGCTAACCAGGCAGACTCTGAAGTGAGAGGAAGGAGAGCAGCTCCAGACTCTGGAGACAGTCCTTCAGTGCTACGTCTAACCCATGTAATGGCAGCATCAGAAAGTTTGTTGACTTTTCTTATGTTAACTTTGAGTTTATGGTTTATGGTTTGGAGTACTCTATAATAATTTAATGCAAATCCTCAAATACGGAAGTTACTTTACTATTTAAGATTTAACTTGTTAGGACAATACTACACACACTACATCCTTCAACATATTTACTTTCTCTAGTGACCAATAAAAGTTTTCATTGTTACTGGCAGAGTCAGTTCTTGCACGGGATTCAAGTTGCATACACATGCACAGGAAACGATGAGTGCATGTATCCCAATGCTCATGCAAAATTATCTCATCAGTCTCAGTTTATTGGTTGCTCTCCACTGCTCTTGTACAAATACAAAAACATTAACAACAACAACATTAATAAACCTGACTTGAAAACAAACTCTCCCAAATGAGTAGCCTGACTCAACAATAAAAGCCAGTGAGGCAAAATAATAAAATAAATGATTATGTCTCACCCCATGTTATCATTTTGTTTGGAACTTTGGCCTAAAACACCCAAACATGGTTTATAATGTTGGACTTAGTAAAGCAGTTCAGCAGGATGGATGTTAAAGTGGGTTGTCTACAATGTATGCATATGTTATATACATGTTGTCTTTGTATCACACTGTAAATACGGACTCATAAAAGCTGAGGATTGTTGTGCTATTGACATAAAGAAAGGGACTGTAAAACTACAGCTGCATCTTCTCTACTGAGCATGAACTATTGACTTAACAGCAACACAAATCACACCAATACATACAGCAGCCCTCTGGGAAACAGCATTTGAAAAAAGAAGCAGCCCTTTGGAAAACATGCATACACAAACAAGTACTCTTTCTCTCTCTCTAACACACACACACACACACACACACACACACACACACACACACACACAGAGCACTGACTATCCAGAATAACGCTTTCCAAATATTGTCCCAGTGCTCTATCAGCTTGCCAGCGGGTGTATCATGATGAACAGTGTTTGCCTAGTTGGAGGCCATCATTAGCTACCTGGGGAAGTGTTCAGAGCTCAGAGAGGTAGCGTCCTGGAGTCCCACCTGCTCTTTGGGAAGGACATCCTCAGGCGGAAACCACCACTGCCTCCTCTTCCACCCAAGCGGAAATCTATTCATCAGCTCCTGTAATGAGCTCACGGCACTGCTTTCCCCACTGTACATGTGGACCAGTGCACACTTACACACACAGATGTGGGCAGGTACCCATACACACCAATAAGCACTGGAGAGACAGTAAGGTGCGGGACATGGCTAAATCCACACTGTTAGGCTGCATTCATGTGAAATCCATTAATTTTCTACACAGTAGAGCAAGTGGGGAAAGTTTACCATAGAGTGGACGAATACGGCTTCTGCTTGAGAATAGTGTGCCACAGCTGGTCTTTTTGCAGTCAGCAGCCATGCCTCCCTGTTTGCTTACTAGATTTTGTTTTGTGGCAAGATAAATTTGTGGCGTCTGAGGTTGAGACAAGCATGGCAACTCTGAGCTGTATGTGTGCACTGCAAAAACTGTAGCTGATATTTGTATATTTAGATTCAATATCTAGTCCGACTTGCTTTGGGTATGGATTTGGTTTTTGCAAAACTGTTAAAGTAAATGTAACTTGCCTTGTTTTAATTAGAAACTTTGGCTTTTATCTGGGGGTTATTTTTAGCTAGATAAAAGGGACGTGCATGTTACACATCCTCCAGTATGCTTTCACGATTATTTTAAGCTCTGAAGTGTCAAAACAAAAATGTCTTACTTTTAGTTATCTGGCTTGCATGAAGGGATTTTCTCAACATTCTTTGGGGGGGGGGGGGATGTGTGGGTTTTAAGCATAAGTCTTTTACTGTGCACAAGTTACATTTTTCAACCTGTCACATTTCACTGATAACAAAAGTGGATTCAAATGGTTTATTGGCATTCGGTTATACAAGGAACAAAACTATGCAGGCTAAGAATGATCAGCGGGGCTGACGTCTTTCTCGGATGATGGAAGTAATAACCAGAATATTGGCAATCTGAAACATGTACAGTGAAGACATAGCCAGCCCTCATAATACTTGACAGACAGGTGTGTCTGCATTGATAAGACTGTATGAATCCTTAACAATACAATGAAAAGGACTGGTGTACTAAAAGATCAGAGGAATGTCACCAGGAATTTTTACGTTTTTATGAACAGGGCTGTCTCAGTGGACTCATCTCAACCCGCATCCCATTCAGAGAGGTTTGCCGGAGAGTTAAAAACTAAAGACATGGAGTTTATTTTGCAACAGAAACCTAAATTTGGAAAAGAGGAACCATTTTTAATGATGACGGTCTATGTCGGATGTCGAAGCGCAGAATAAAAAAGGCAGATCAAAAGCAGTCAAACAGATAAGTAAGAAGCAAATGGATGTTTGGATTTAATGCAAGAAAGACAGACAAAATGAGAAACCTGAGGTAAAGAGAGGCTGCTGAAGCAGGCTCAAAAAGGACAATGAGGAAAGGACCTCGTGAGAAAGTCATAAGAGGGCAATCGTCTAGAGCCTCCACATTATTCAGTCTGGACACTGGTCTTCAAAGAGTGATCCTTCATGCTGTGAGACCTCAGGTCACTATTCTCTCATAGGTCTCTCTGTCAGCCGGGGATCCATATGTGGTGCTGAGGGCTTTTGTGGAGTAGGTCACATCCCACTCTGCAATGGGACTCCTCAGTCTCCTTCCCATGCAGGAGACAGACAGATACAGTAGCCCAGCATGGCTGATGGTGAGAGGTTATTTTCTATATCGAGCAGTGACTGAACCTCTGGGGCCCTAACATTTTTGAGGGAAATGTTTTCAGTAGTATTGGATATTTAATTTTTTTTTCTTTCTTTTTGCCTATATTCCATGAGCTGGATTCAGTTTTCAAAGTTATTTCAGATGTAAGATTACAAAGAGTAGTGGGTGGTTACCAGAAGATTTTTTCTTTATTTGGTGCTGACTGTAAACCCTCTACAGGGGTCTTCAACAGCAGGCTGCACAGAGGCGGAATTACAGATAAACCCACACCTCTGGACTCCTGCAGAGATAGATTTCACAAGGTAAAAGTGATGCCGCATATGAATAAGTCTTGATCTAACATGAGACCAGCAAAGTTGGCTGCAAAGTAAGACTGCAAAGTGCACAGAAGTCAAGTTTAATGTGATCAATTCTTGATTTCTCTTTCACCCACCAGCAAGTTTTTTTTTTCTTTTCTATTTTTAATCTTGAGTGCCCCTAGAAATTACATACCTTGCAGAGCTTAAATGCAATCTATTTGATCTACACTGCAGAAATGGGTTGGACTTCCTTGGCATGTCTTAAATGTTCTGCGCGCTTACTCTCCTGCTCTTTTCCTTACATCTTTCTCTTTCTCTCGAGGCTTTGATAAATCGGCATTTTAAATGCAATGCTTCATAAAACAATCTGCCATTCCAGAGGGGAAATTAACATTCCTTACGTAATGACAGCCTTGGCCTTTTGCAGTAATTGAGGCTTTTGGGAGGGGGTAATGGAGGAGTTAAGTCCCTATAGATGTGCAGTAAGTGCATCTAGACTTATCTTGTCTTTGAAAAACTTAAAAACTGTGAATATATATTTTTATGAATTACAAAGCAATGATGCTTCAGTGTTATTAAAAGGCATTCAATGCACATAAGAGTATGTTCTCAGAACAGAAACAGACTAGCATACAAGGCTAAGCTATGGTTTTAGTATAATGTGAAAAAGGGGAATTCACATATTATGTGATATACAAGTAGAACAGCCAGTATTATTAGTAGAGTAGAGTTTATTTTCACACGTGCTGTTAAGATTCTGTAAAGCATCAGTTGCTGGTGTGACACTAGGGACACAAATACATGGGGCGTGGCAGTGGCATGCCATTGTACAGGTTATTTGTGTTATACCGAAGATGAAATGTCACAACAGTGTGCTCTACTTATTATTATATTTTCACACAATTTACTGTAGAACAATGAAAATAAATGTCTGGACAAAATAACTCAGACAGTCTTTCCTTTCAAGTACAATATCTTGCAATATACATTCCTGCCATTTGTTTTACACTATTCCACTGATTCACAGGGGTGTCAAGTAACGTGTCTAGTGACACAGCAGCGCACAAGCAAAGGCAGGGAAGAAGAAAAGGGAACCAAATAGTGCATGGTGGTGTTCAGTCCAGTCCAGTCTTAGGGCTGCTGTGAAACTGCGCCTACTTAGGGCAACAAAAAAGTTTATCTTGGATGCGTGGGTACAATGGACAACCAAGAAAGGATGGCAGAGGAGAGAATAGCACTGATGATAGTCAAGGACTGAAACTTTTGCTGTTGTTTTTATTCACTTTTAATTATTTTTTGCACTTTGAGCACCCTTCTTTTTGTGCACGGATGTTCTAAATAAATTAACATTTTTGTGCATTGATCTCAGCCTGTGAACCTTTTTGTTGTGGCTGTCCAGCCCAGTTGCATTGGTGTGCGGGTATCTCCTCTACTGTCCTTTTTCAGTCCGGACAAAACATAGCAAAATGTTTACTTAAATGGAAGCAATGGTGCATTGAACACTGCCTTTTAATTTTTTAATGGTTTGATTCAGTTCAATTTAATTCAATTCAAAGTGGTTTTATTGGCATGGGAAACGATGTTCTGCCAGAATTCGGTCTATATGCATGTTGCTACTGATTGGGTGACACTTCTGACGCACGAACCAAACAAGAGAAAACGAACCTCAAAGCGCTTTGCACACCATTTTACACCGTTTCGAGGGAGCATTATGTTCAACTTAAGAACTGCAGCCCAAACAATGCACACCATTTTTAGACTGGATATGCCCGAAATTTCAAATTGTCAGAGATTCAGCTCTGCAGTTGAGGAAGAAAATACATTTGACGTACGAGGTCTCAAGGACACGCACAATGCAGGAGACAGAGACACAAAGACAGAAAATTTGGTTTGTTTGCAAGAAAAATGTTCAAAATTTAATTTTACTCTTTTATACATAGTTAGCATTAAGTTTTTTTCCATGTAGAAAAGAATCAGGGGATTTTGACACAGAAAATGTAACTCGCTGTTTTAATTGAGTTTACACAGTCAACAAAACTGTCCAACACCTTTTTTTTTTTTTTTTTACTTCTGTGCCTCTGCAATTTACAATATTACTTTCAACTTCTGAATAGTACAGCCAGTACCACGTCAAGACGGTGCAAATCAACAGATGAATTCTCTCCTGAGCCTGATGCAACAATGTATACCATGTATATATTTCCAAATGTGAGTGAAAAGACAGCCTGAAATACCACACTTGCTGTTCTCCCCCACACAGACGAATGCAGTACATACTGTATGGTGCATATGCTCTCTGTGTTTGCTTCTCCCATACACCAGGTGTGCATGAATAGATACCATATTTGTGGAGTGCTTTAAAGAAAACGCAAGGTGTTCCTTCCTTTTTGTCATTTGCATCTGTTCCCATGGCAACAAACCCATAGTGGCAAAAGAACATGTTGGCTGTTTGATATCTTCCCAAGCAAGGAACTATTTTATGATCGCCCTTAAACTCTGTCTCCATAAAGCAGAAGTACTAATTCTACATAATTAGTGTCATGACAGCTGTGACTTGAGGTTAATGAGCTGTGAAGTAGAATGCAGTGCCTGTGATGATTTGAAGGATGCAAATGACTTTCCTGAGTGGCTGTTATGTGTTTTTTGTTTTCAGTCTGAACTCCATTTATGCATTTTCTTTCCGCTTATCAAGGTCCACGTCGTGGTGGTGGCGTCAGGCAAAGCAAAGTCGCTCAAGTGTCCTCCTTCCAAACCATGCTCTCCAGCTTTGTGTAGGGGATTGCAGGGCATTCCCACAAGACCACAGACGACATGCCATCTCAGCAGCACATTCATCGTCCTCTATGGATACACCGAAAATACATCAGCAGAAATATTCCTGGGATGGATCCTGATCAGATGCCGGAACAACCTCAACTAGCTACTTCAAAAGCCATGTGTAAGCATAAAGGAAGCTTATTTTGGCAGCTTGTATCTACTTGTATCTACAGTCCCATTGTTTTGGTCACTACAGCTCTTGACCAGAGGTGAAGGATGGAAAGTAAATCAATCTGTAAATCTTCAGACCTTCAGGCTCAGTTCCTACCTCACTACTACCACAACAGTCAGGCAGAATACCTGGATCACTGCACACTGCTGCGTAACAATATCACCCTCTGTCTTAAAGGGGAACTACAGCCGTTTTCAAAATTTATACATTATTCCTATAGTCTACTACATTTCAAAAGTATCGGTGAACACAAAAAAACCAAATCCCAAATCTATACGCTTGATTGCTTAAACTCAAACTAGTGATGTCATCAAGAATAAGGTCTGGTGCTGCTCTACAGACAATGAATTAGGAAAGATATTATAGATGACACTGAGAGCACCCAGGGGAATGTTTTGCGTAAATAGGTACAGTTTTTGTTTCAGAACTGAGAACACTACAGTAGAATAAAGATCATTTGGATATAAAAAAAACGTGTGGTTCCACAAAATCAGGCTGCCACTGTCTATGGAGCAGCTCCAGACTTTACACTTGATTACATCACAAGACTTACTTCTCTGGTTTCTTGCTCTGTGAGAGCGCAGCTACTTGTTCACAAGTATTAATCAAACTTTCTTTGGCCAAGACAACACTTTCCCTTGTAGCATAACGTCACCTTCAATCTAAAGGGGGCAAATTGCCTTTTTCCAGCAGAGTACCATTCCAAGTGTACACTTCCTGTATATTTATGTAGTAGAAATGCTACACAACCATGTGCAAGCAACACAACCCTGCTGTTCCTTACTTATGATTACTAATAACTATTATTACATACCGTTAGAATTATAGAAAGATAAAGTCATTAAATGGATATAAACTCATTTTGTCTCCTTTATGGAAAATACATAATATAATGTTTCAATCTGTACGCCATCCCCTGTTAAACATTTGTCAGAGCTGTCAGTGAGCTGCCTCTCTGGCAAACCTTTCCCCTAAACTGTAACTGTATCTCAATTAAAGGTTGACACCACATCTCTGCCTTAAGGGCAGAATCCAGTTGCAGCTCATGCAGTCCACATTGTCTGCATCTGAATATTCACAGTGTGCATTTCAGTAGCTGTCTGCAGTGACTGTGTGAACCCTGTGGAGTCTGGTGTTGATACAGTAAGATCAAGGAGGTCAAACACACACACACGCACACCCACAACCACAACTTTCATCAAAATGACTCCTTTAACAATGGCACATTCTAAACAAGACAGATAAAGAAATAATGTGCCGTTTTGAAAAATGTGTGAAACCCACATTTCAAGACTTACGTCCACGTTAATATCCACTTCTATCCTGTCAGGTGAGAGCTTTGAACCTGTCGGCCAGCAGGTCTATGGTTCACACCAGCGGGGGAGCCGCATCATGAGGCCAGACTCCTCCAGAAGGGGTGCCAAAGGCAGTCAAAGGCAGGGCTTTAGGAAGCTCTCAGTTTGGCTGATCAAAGACCTGGTGCTAAAGAGGCTCAGCGGGCCCTCTGAGGAGGCTTCCAGGTCTTAATCAGTGAAGAATCAAGGTATTTTAAAATCTGCAGCGGAGGCAGAGCCTTTTCTCATGAAGCTGTTTTTTAACATTATTCCTCATAAAATAATACAGTGTCATCATAATAGAAAAATCTTAACATTGTTCTGTTTCATTGGATGTTGTGTGAGAGGATTGAGGTTTTCCTCCCAGTGTTAATGTTCATGTTCTGAAATTATCACTGAAATATTGAATGTTGTCCAAATGGTTGGCCTGCCAGCTGATCGATTTTTTCAATAGAAAATAATTTGCTGTTGACACACATCTACATTTCCATAATTAACACTCACACTGCCAAGTACTCTACTGTAGAGTTCAATACAATCAAAGTCTACAGACCTGAGGTGACACAGGGAGAAGCTGAACACAAGACCGTGTTGCTTTAAGTTATCCAAGAACAGCTCTATCCACTGAGTCCCACAGTCTATCATATTGAGTAGTTATTAATATGGTGCCGGGAGAGCACTTAGCTTTACCCTTATTAGTTTTTTAGTCTAAGAAAGACTGCATGCAGGCCGTCAGGCACAGCTGCACTTCCCATAGCCATAAATCTGACAAACGTCAGCAGCTGTTTATCACCACTCACTGCCATGTAGCTAGGCTCACCAGGAGATTTGTATATCTGGGTTTTATTTTGGTTAGCGGTTTCACGGTGAAAAAGGTTGTTCAAAGGTTGCTTCTGCATTTTATCTCCTTCTAGAGTAATTGGTTTAGAAAATTAGTTTGTCCACAGCCCAGGTTTAATTGGAATTAAACACAAATATATGGAATGGTGCACCGCTCTTGCTGTTAGATTAACTGGGTCTATAAATGTCCGCCGAGGTAATCGCATTAGAAAAATGCGTGTATTCGCGCGGGTGTGTGTGCAAGCATTGATATGTAGATGTGTATGCAAGCCTGTCTTGGAGCTCCCATGTGTGCACATCAGGTTAGGTTAACCAACTCTACACAAGGTCAGAGCAAACATGTAATTAGCTTTAGGACGGAGGACAGCATCACCTCATATTGCTTCAGACCTGCTAATGTCTAGCCATGTCAATCATGTGTGTGCTCCCTCAAGAGAGCCATGAAATATATTACCTGTTAATGTGATATGAATAGCTCATTTAGGCTTCAGCCACGGACCAGGAAGTGAGTAAAAGCGTATGGAGTCGTCGTTTGGAGAGTATGTGATAAATTAATCACACCAGATGCTCACATTTATTTCTGATGCCCCTACCTTCTTGTAAATCTCTAATTAACACTGTTGATCCTTGTGTGTTGCTAAATTAAATCAGAGGAAGATCTAAGGGATGATTCACAGCCTGTTATTGATAATGGGCTTCAATTAATTGAGTGCTCTTGAAGCATCAATCCTGCCTCAGTGGCATGCACCTGTTTGAGTAATTAAGCATCTTGTGCATTCAGTCAGTAGCACAGCTCCCCTACTGCCTGCATCTGAAATGAGGGATAAATACTACGAAGCAGCAGCCGTGACACAGTCGCTGCATCTAAAAAAATGCACAATGCAGTTTTGATCTAAACATTAGGGGTGTGTACATTTACAGTTCATGTATTAGCATATTTAAAAACAGAAACAACAGTCAGCGATACAACTACATTAATACACAATCACAGATCCAATCCTAATTCGATGTGCAATCCGTGGCTGCTTGTTGCTCAGGGTTGGTGTAAGAGATTTGCCCCTCTCTTACTAGGTAGCCATGTTCTCCAAGTACATGCCAAATACAAGCAACTCTTTTCCATAAAAAAACTGAAAGGTTAGAGCAGAAAAAAATAGATAAATAAAATGAAACAACCGTAACCCAAAAGTGTCCATGACACATTTGCAAAACATTTGCAGTGGAATAATAAACCAGTAATACTATACACCTCACTACTATTTTAACAAGGTACTGGTGCACTCTCAACAAAGCCACCAATAGAAACAACTGACCCAAAGAGAATAAAGAAGAGGAGCTATGCTACAGCAAACGGACCAATTACTACTTCAGGTTAGGGCTGGGCGATATAACAACTATGTACTATATATCCATATATTTTCAAGCGAGATATAAATTTAGACAACACTGTTTATATCGATATAGGGTCAGGTTGCGTTTCATAGCACTCACAAGTTTTCCAGCGACACTAAGAGAGGCACAGAGCTGCTCCTCTGTTTAATCTGTCTGTTAATTAATCTACAGTGCAACATCGGTCTACATGTTGCACGTGCTAAGCTGAATCAGTCTGTGAGATGAATGAAATTTCTGCAGTAGCACACGTACAATCCCGTGCTGCGCCGCTGTTTGTGTGTGAGGTGGATCATTGCCATTCTTCTTGGTAGTTGTAGTCCATTTTGTGACATGGAGACAGCGCTTGGATGCAGGCGACGACAACACAGACGTTTCATATATGAGACTTATATAACACGGACAAAGTGTCTCTTACTCCTTCCCTCCCTCGTCCTCTCTGTTGATGCTATGAGCATAAATAAGATTAATAGGCTAAATAATTGAAAAGATTTAAATCATTTTCCAGCACTAGATTCATTTGAAAAGCTGTGGAAAATGACTTTAAACTCCCCGCATAAAGATTTTCAATTGTTTCAAACCTACTTGATACTTTTATGCTCATGTTATAGATTTGTGGTCTGTGCGTCAAACCTTTAAACCTCTGTAGCTCCAGTGCTACGTGTAAAAACATTAATGTACAGTCCTGCTATTTATTTCATATAATTTTCATTTACATTTTTTTTGCAGCTGTATATTTTTTTGGCCCATTTCATAGAAAATACCTAGATAGATATCGTGTATCGCCAGCCAGCCTGTAAATACCAAGGTATGAATTTTTGTCTGTATCACCCAGCCCTACTTCAGGTTGAAGACAATTACTGAAGTCATTGGCTGTTATATTTAGAACAACATGTGCAGCCTCATAGTGCTGCGAAATTACAAAGTTTGGAAGGATGACACTGACCAAGAAACTCAGTACCCAGCATTTCTGCGGAAAAAAATAAGAGAAGCAGAAATAATGCATTAAATTCATTAACTATAAACCTGAAAAAAAATTCTTTCACCTCCCAAAGTTTACTAATGCTTTTGCGTTCGACAAGAGAACTCTTCTGCGGGCTTTTAGGCATTTTCACATTCAATGTAATAAATTAATACATGATGACTACAAGAGAGATATTTGAGGTTAATGTCAATACTCTGTTCTCTGCAGCTGTGAAGCATGTGGGGAAGCAACGCAGTGGCCTGAATCACCGTCACCAAGCTCGGGAGACGGAAAGTGTCTCTTTGCGTTAGACAGATTATTGCAGGCTCGTTGGAGGACGGATTGGGATGTAACAGAGGGACGGTCATATTAAGCTGGGTTGGAACATGAGGGAAGGAGGGAGGACTCAATGCACTGACTGACTACAGAGGTCTCGCCTTCAGGGTGTGAGGAGAGGAGGAAAAAAGGGGGAGGTGAGGGAAAGAGAACAATAAAGTAAGGGAAGTGGAGGAAAGGAGAAAAGTAGAGCTGTAGAGATGTGAGCACAGGGAGGACAGAGGTAGAGACCTACAGCAGAGAGTGGATGCAAAAGAGGAGAGCAAAAATCAAAGGAGGAGAGATTTCTTGAGGCAGATTAAAGTTTTAGTAATACAAACATTTCTCGGAGGCAGGGCCACTCTGAAGGCAGAAACAATCGCGGGTGTAGCGAGAAATTTTTCTGGATAAGTAATGTTAGTCTGAAGCCTGATTAAAATGGCACAGGAGGAAAACCTGAATAAAACAGGAAACAAGTTGTTGCCATTTGACCAGAGTTTCTTTTTACCATTCTAGTTGGCCTGGCTAAGTTTTGATCTGAGACACTGCACAGTGAGGTTTAATAAAACAAAACGCACTGGGAGGAAAAGGATTGAGGTGGGATGGCTGGGTAAAGAGGAGCAAAGACGAGGAAAAAAAGCAGAACATGGACAAGCAGGATGGGGCCTCGGGGATGGAGAGTGAAGTGGATGAGTGAGTAACTAGTGAGGACAGAGGGAGGGAGGAGTGGGGGAGAGAGGAGGATAAAGGGAAGGAGCAGAGGGGAGAGGAGAGGAGAGGAAGGAGTGGAGGGTTTGGAGAGCTAGGTTAGGGCTCCGGGGACACACGAGTGAAGAGGCTGAGAGAGACACGGGTGTAGCTGCAGGGATGGTTGCTCCATTGCTCCGTTTGCGCTAGAAAGAAGGCAGAGATGGAAGTCACTCTGCGAGCTCAGGGGCCTGGACGCCAGCGTGTGTGTGTGTGTGTGTGTGTGTCAGTCACGGGAGGAAGAGTGTATTTGCCCTGTCATTGAAGCTCCCAGGCCAACCACTAGTGCAGCGTTCCATGGCAAATGACCCTGCAGGAAAGAGCCGTGTTCGGGATTACTTTTATGTTTTTTTCACGTGTGCAAGAGTGTTTGCATTTTATCCAGACTACTGCTGTAGCCGCTCTTCAAAAGCAATTACTGAAGCTAAAGTATGCAGTGTTTGTTTACTATGAAAGTGACCTGCCACTCAGGATTTCAATTATCATCCTCTCTGCCTGTGAACTCGCGCTTACACACAGAGCGCGAGGCAGACACTGAGAAGAATAACATCCTGCGTCTCGCACCGATAAGGTAGCAGACACCAGCTCTGGCCGCCATGGATATGACTACATCTAACTAGACAGCAGGGCCATTAAGGCATTCAAAGCGTTCACGTGGATTTGCTGTTATCGTCGGCCTCATCCTGTTCTTTTGTTTATACTGACAAAGCTGGTCCCTCCTCTGGTAAAGAAGTTTGGCAGGAGGTATTAGACAGTATGGCCAAACACTTCAGCCCTCAGGATGTGCTATATACAGGGTTTATGATAGACTTTTTTTTTTGTTTGGACTGCCAATATGGCCTTTAATATTCTAGAATCCCAGTTATATAGAACAACTACCAGACATATGTTCTATGTAGCCATATAGCCTACATTTAAACAGCAATAAAACACTTCATATACAGTATAAGAAGTAATCTATTGAACAGAGTGATCAATCACAGGTTTAGTGGCGGAGGCAAAGGAGAAAAAGGACTCGGAGTGGCAAGCAGCACCATAATTCACCAGGTCTGCTATCCACTTTTGAAGTGAAGTATACCTCTGGTTTGTTTTACAAGGAGACCCGTGGTGTGTTGAAGGCCTCCTTGGAGAACTTGTGATGCCGTCACACAACTACACCGAGAACGATAAGAGGAAGTTGATGAGGCGTGCGCTCTGTGTGGCTTTGGTAGATAAACATATCCATCCGTGAATTACAATCCTAAAATCTGGTCTGCATACTAGGGTATTAACGACTTTGATTTTTTTCAGGTCGACTTATCTGTCAATAAAGTCTAAGTCGAGTCGACAAGTCATTTGATGACGTCATCACATTGTGCTACTGACGTCGACACGTCAACAAATCGACTTTTCTGTTAATGCCCTACTGCATACTATACGTTTATATGTAAGTTGTCTTGGCAACACATCTTATTGACTACACAATATGAGGTTACTGAACATGCTATCTTATTAATTTACTTATTTATTTAGGGCATATTTATTTATACCAGACATTTTGACGGTGGAAATTTTTATCTGCAGGACAACTACACCTGATACCACCAAAAAACTGGCATATACCGGCTAATGTAAATCCTGCCTGTATAGTTTTTTAAATGACCTTAATGGATGAATGAAGTATCTCACTTGCAATTTATTTTACTACCTTAGAACTGCATTAGACCAACAGGGTTTTTTAAATACTTATGTTTATATTTTGGCATGTTTTTCGGAGGCTGCCAATTGAAGCTTATATTTGGGCCAATATTCAGTACAATGGCATAAAGTATCGCCTCTACTAACACTATGAGCACTGTGCTTTGTACTTAGGATGTGTGCGAAAAATCAACCAGTTGATTAAATGATGCTACCATTGCTAATCAGCACCAGAAGATGAAAAACCTTTTTGGAATTTGGAATTTGGATCTCTCTCTCTCTCTCTCTCTCTCTCTCTCTCTCTCTCTCTCTCTCTCTCTCTCTCTCTCTCTCCCTCTCTGTGTCTTACACACACACAAATACACACAAGCACTGTCAGAGTTACTTGCGTGCCGGCTGGATGTCTTCTCGCTAAGCTGAATGAGGAGATGCTTAAGCTTGTCATTTTTTGGGTGCACGGGAAACCCTGCGAAGCCTGAATGTGTGTGTGTGTGTGTGTGTTTGTGTCAGTGAATTTGCGTACACCCTCATGCATGACAGAGTTACAGTATAGTTTTTGTTGTTTTTTTCACTGAAGAGGAGTCGCAAAGTTAAATACTCAATAAACAAATGTTGTTTGTAAACCTTTGTTGAGGCAGTCGTTGTTTTGTAGGAGAACGTGCAATGTTCATGTTGCGCAGTGCAAAGTGTCACATTTCAGCAGCATTTAGAAAAATGTAATACTCAGTGTCAAATGTCTGCTAAGCATAGCCTTTTAGATTAAACTGTGCTTAATTTAAGACAGTTTTCTGAATGTTTTTGTGCTTTTAGACTACTTGACTAGTCAAAATTTAAACTTCTGTTTGAACATCCTGAATATTTGTCATTAGGACTTAATTATATGTGAACGTTACTAATATGATTATTCTATTTCTTTATATTGTATATGTACTTCACTTACTTGTCTATTCTGTGCATAGAGTTAGCATACTGCATGTCTGTCTGTCCTGGAATAGAGACCCCTCCTTCATTGCTTTAGCTCCCCCTTTTCTTTCCAAAATTTGTTATTTTTCCTCATTCTGAATTTTCATTTTCCCAAATGAGGATGGAAGAGTAGAGGGCCTCGTGTACTCTAGTGCTCAAATTTTAAAGCATACCGAAACTTTTTTCTGTTCCAATTAAATTGATGTGACAATCAAAGTCCGACACAGGACGGCTAATAACACACAGGGGGAGCCATGTAATTGGGGAGGAAATGAAAGTACAAGTCAACTGTCATTTTAAAAATCAGACCGTCACCACTGATGAGCCAGAGAGAGAATACAGTGAAACGTGACTGAATGAAAAAGCTGTCCATGTCTCACTGTTTGTCACAGTTATCTCTACAACAACAAATTCCTGAAATCATACAAATACACTGTTGCATAGTGTTTTCTCTGATAAACACCCGCCATTAACAACCTTGCTTTTAACTGTGTTAAGAATTTTAATTAAACAAGCAAGTGAGGCAGCACCTGTTCAAACATGCAGTGTGACTTTCAGAATTTTACTGCTCAGTAAATATTCCTGAGTTGAAAAGAAGTTTCCTTGACACGGTTTGTGAACACTACAAGCATTCCTCATTAAAGCCGGGGATTACAACTGGCTGCTTTCTTTCACGGGAAGTAGGCCACGTTTTCAAGAAATGGTAATGAGGCCAATTAACAGTTTAGCTATTAATTACATGCACGCGCACACACGCACAAACACACATATACACATACACACACAGGAATAAGCATGTGGATCTGTGTTAAGTCTTAACTAAAGGTCTGCTATAAACAAACTGTTTTGCGGTGAGCTGTGTGGAGCAGCAGTACTCATTTAGTGATTAGGGAGTCATTTGTCACAGTAAGGTCACGGGTTGACCACTTGAGTAGACAAACGTTCTATAAAGTGGCCTTTACAAAGACACCGAGCCTCTAATCACTTGCTCAGACAAATGCTTAAAACACTGAAAATGAATGCAGATGAGAGAGCAGCCAAAGTAGTGAAGCAAACAAACTGCAGCATTACTATCATGAGTAATAAGCAGCCATCGCCTTCCACCCAGCTGTAAGTAATTCACTTGAAGTGCAGTGACTAATTCATATGAAATAGTATCCATCACTGAGAAGATCTTACATCGCCACGCAGCACACTTGAATAATGCAGCTGTTTTGCATGATAATGAGCGAGGCCAGGGATCACACTTCAATCCCCTGCAAAACTAAATATCTAATGTTACATAAAGAATGTACAAGATTTGGACTGCATGGGGTGAATGTAATTACAGCCGTGGAGTCAAGTCTCAAGCAGGCCTGCTCAACTAAATAACATGTATTTCATCCACCCCCACTTTATGCAGTGCAAACAGTATTATTTAATTCAAGGATGTATTCTTCTAGATTCCATAACTGATTCGATTTGGATAATAAATTGTCTCTATCTCTAACACTGTAACTGAAAGGCTGCTGTTGTTGATACTGTGAAAAAAAAAAAGACATAAGCAAAGAGCTGTGAGGAAATTTGGGTATTTGGAAATGCTATGACAAATCAAATGAGTGTACCTCTTATTTAAACCATAGGAGTGCTTTATATGTACGGCATACCACAGGTTTGAAGTGTCAAAGAAAATCAGCACAGTAGGGATGTAATGGTACAGAAAATTCATGGTTCAGTATACCTCTGCTTTGGGGTAACGGTTCGGTATATTTTTGTACAGCGGGGCAAATGCTACGGCTGCCCTCTGAAAGTCGAAGATTTGAATCATCAGTCAGACACCCATCAGTCCACTGAGATTCCTTCAGCCAGTTATTTTTTTGTTGTATTTGTTTTGGGTTTTTTTTGTCAGTTTCGGTCCCCAGATTTAGCTGCTAAGTGAGCGCTCCTCACTTTCACGCTGCGCTTCGGTACAGGCAGCTGAGAACCCAAGCGAGAGTGAGATGGAGCCAGCTCCCTGGAGGAGAGGATTTGCTTGGTAAGGCTAAGAGATAACTTTATCTTCTGCCAGGAGGTGGGAAATTTATAGCTCACCCCAACTACAACACAGTCTCTGGCTTTTGTTTAATATCTAGTGCCGGAAAAACAAATGTTGTTGAACATGTCCAGTCTGATGTTAGCGTATTTAGCACACATTAGCTTGGGAGGCTAACTTGGCTTGTTTACTATATTACGAGAAAATAGCTGTGACCCTGAACGTCCCAGCAAACCCTGTATCAAACTTTATATGCCCACATAGCCCTTGAAACTGTGACACAGACGACAGAACCTCAACGTGAGACCATGGGCATTTGTGTCACGATTTTGGTCTCAGTTTAGAACTGTTACATCCCTAATATGCAGTTAACCCTACAGTAATTGCTTTGAATGGTATTTTGGCTGCTGAAATGTTACCCTGCACATCATCTAGATCAGGGGTCAGCAACCTTTACTATCAAAAGAGCCATTTTTTGGCCAAAAAAGCTCTCAAATAATCTGCCTGAGCCACAAAACATATTCGCGCCTTATAATGACATCAGTCTAAATTTGCCCATCAACATTATTGATAGGTCTAAATGGGCATTTATTAATATGTTTTACCACAAGGTGGCCACTCTGCAGTGGGCTATTTATGATTGTTTGGTACTTTAACTTTGCAAGAATGGCAGTAAAAGCAAAATGTGTCCATGTACTGTCAAATTCTCTACTGTCCTCCAAGACTTTTTTCCAATCTGGAATCCATAGCCAACTTAGCTAGGGAGATCCAAGACAAGCCATCGTAGAGTTTTGGCAAAATTTAAAGGCCGTGATAGGCTGTATGAGGCACATTTAGTTGATTGAAATGTAAAAATACCCCAATTTATTCTGCGTATAGGCTACACATTTTACAATTTAACATGTAAGAATCACTCACACTGAATTTTTCGCCAAAGCCACAGGGAACTGCTGGAGATCGGTGAAAGAGCTGCATGTGGCTCCGTAGCTACAGGTTACCATCCCTTGATCTAGAAGAAGTTAACACTACCTAAAGAGGCTGTTTCAAACCTCATGTTTAAAGGTTTTAGTGTCACACTTTTACATATATATCAAAATATTTGATAGGAAAGTCTGATGCAGTAAATTGACAAATCATCTCTTATCAAAAAGTATTAAATGAAAAACTGTTCCCTTTAAATGTTGTCAGCAAGTGATAGTGTACGATTAATGCATTCTTACAACAACTGCCTTTGGTCAAATGTTAGAAAAAAAATGTATACCCTGACTCTTCAACAGTAACAAGCACAAATAATGAAGGCCATCATGATATAGTTATCACACGCATGGAAAATGAAAGAAAAATGTTAGCCAGAGGTAAAAAACAACAAAACAAAACAAACTAAAACAAACAAACAGCATTAGTACTCTCAGAGGAACTTTGTGATGTTATTGCCAAGCAACACACATAAAATATAAAGCACCAACAAGATACTTTATGTAAAAGCACAAGACAATAGACCTCAGCCCTCAGGTACAAACTCAATCTAATTAAAAAATAAATTGTAAATTACAGTCGCTGAATTGGCAGCAACTTTGTGCATCATGCCAGCAGGCATATGAACAGCAATGGGACTGTGACCAGATGGAGTGTCACCTCAAGAGGAAACCATTGGTCCCTGCTAGCATCAGTGACACCTGTAACATAGGTGCTAAAACAAAAAGGTCAGCAGCATCCATCCATACTGCTCCTGTTCTCTGAGGAAATCATGTGGGATGAGCTTGAAAACAATAACACGGACTGATAACTTCCCCGAGGCAGCTGGTGGGGTTTGCTACTCCCTTTGGGTCTAAGAATTACAGCACTCTCCATAGTCAGCGACTTATGGTAGAACGGTGACTCGATGATGCAAATAGGCCCTGTGGTCCTAAGATGCTGTACTTGCTAATAACGAGCACCAAGGGCACAGTGTCACTCAATATATAGGAGCTACAGAAGCTTCTCGTGTTGATGGTATGAATTGACCGTGAAATACATGGAAAAACTCAAATGCCTGTTCCTCCCACAAGAGAATATAGTGAATGCCACCATGCTTTTTAAAACTGCGTGTGCATTTTGTTTTACCATTGTTGTAAAACTCAGCTTAGTTGTTCATGCACACAAACACGGTGTCAGCAATTCAGAACTGCTGTTTATTGGGCATAGCAGGAGCCAAATAAAGACACTCTCATTACAGACGGCCTCTGATGTTGCTCCACAGTAGTGTATGCCATCAGCCATTAAATCAACCGCTCATATCGAGAGACTGACCCTTGTCAAATGGAAAGAGACACTATTTAGCGCCATTTCATACAAACAACCAATAAATATACCACATAAAATCTGAGCTTACCCAAGTCAGTGGTACAGAAACATGCTGACATTAGCTTGCTGTTTATAAAAGTTGAAAAACAAAACAAGGATTAAGGGTCCTCTGGCAATTAAGGGTCCTCTGGCACACCAATTTGTGCATTAATACCTCCCTTGTCCACTACCCCTTAGCCCTTGGCCCTACTCCTATCCATTTCCCACTACCCCTTGGCCCTCGAAATGAAGCAACGAGGGGTAGGGGTTGAAATCTTTCCCTAGGAATTGGGACACCACTCACTACGTCACGCGTCGTTTACGTTCATGCATACGTAACTATTTTAAACAGGAAGTTGCAAGCCATCTACATTTCCAACCGGCATCTACAATGGAGTCTCCGGCTGAGTTCATCCTACCTATCGCGTTTGCTGTATTCATCATGCTTCGTTTGATGAACGACAGACGACAGGGGACTTCTGCTAGCTAGCTAGCTAACCAGCTAACATTACGAGGCACCATAGTTATACTAGCTGGCGTGTTATCGTAATGTGAAAAATCTGACAATTTTGCAGAACAGGACAGATGACAGACGCCAGATAGAGCACGCTAGCTAGCTAGCTAACAAGCAACCTGACAACGGTAACGTTAGCTATGTATAAGCTTTATTCCCCGTCTCTTACTCGGTGGTAGCCATGGCGACGTCTACCCCTTGCTGGCAAGTCAGCATCTGAAATCCCTTGCTCTGAAGGGCTAGTTTCATACCCACTACCCCTCGTTATGGCCCCTACCCCTACACGCAAAAAGGAATTGGCACACTCCTACCCCTCGCAGGAAGGCTGCATAAAGGGCTAAGGGGGGGGGGGGGGGGGGGGGGGGGGGGGGGGGTATTGGGACAGGCCCTAAATCTCTTTAATTTTGTCAAAGTAAAAGTCCTTAGCCAACCCCAAATCTATCTAATCAACTAATTTCCAAATATATCACAATATTATCATCCAAGAATAAAGACAATAAATGTCCTTGTAATTCAGTTTTTAATAATGCTATTATGGCTGAAGGTTTGATGTATATACCTTAAACAATAAGTATTAAGTTAATAGTTTCCAATTTGTAATTTTTTTTTTAAGGAATGCATTTTCTAAATTAAAACTTTTGATGAGAAGCCCACTGATTAAATTCCCTGCCCCCACCTTTTGTAACTTCACATTCTTTGGTGAAAAGAGTGTTTTATGTGTAAGTAGCGCAAGTGCTTTGGTTAAATAAAGGGCTATGTGAGAAGCTGGGCAGTCACTGGATTGATCATTCAGTCAGCTAGAGAGTTGGCAAATCAGTTGCTACAGCACATTGAGCTGCGCTAGTTGTCAATCTGGGCTCGTTCTTTGCCCTCTGGTCAAACTGTTCAGCTGGCAGAGTGGAAATATATAATCTGACAGCTCACATTACACAGGACAGTGGAGGGACTGTTCAGCTTCAAGATCAGGAGGTAACCGAGAGGCTGGCAGGAATAAAGTGGGGAAAAGTGTGAGCTGAGCGAGGAAGCATGAAAAATGTACCCAGTTCAGACAAACTTTATAAGACTGACTGGCATTTATCTTGACTTCCTGTGTGATAACCTACGGCCACGCTCAAAGGCATGAAAGCAAATGACTAACACTGTGCATTACCGGCGCACTTCCCATTATTACAATTCAAATTAGCTGATAATAACTAAGTGCTAAAGTTATTTCTTTGGGATAGAAGTGATTATGAAATTGATGTGCTGATTGTAGGGTACTCTTAGTATAATTTCCAGGGCTCTCTTTGCTAAGAGTAGTTCTGTATTAAGTCCAAATCAAAGAAGGCAATACTGCCAAATCATAACTCAGTGAAATATTCTCTGGATCAGTTTTGTTGTGAACAGGTATAATTTAAAAGTTTCAAAAGGTTAGATAAGAACTCCTGTAATGTAAGACGTGGCGCTGCACAGAAAGGTGACCGCTCTCCTTTCTGCTTCAGTGACTGCAGTTCATGTAGGGAAAAGTGGTAAGCTGGGCCACAGTTGCATCAGATCTTTCAGTGAGTTTCTTCTGAATTGCCATAATTAAATAAGATTAGATCAGGCTTTGTCAGATTTCTGAAAGTTTGCATCACAAGCGCACTTTGACTGGGATTAAAGAAGGACTTTGAACTGCATTTTATAATTTATTGAAGAGTACATACTGTATTGTGTTTAACTTAGGATAAGAACACGATTTAAATATTATACAGGATTTTTCAAGAAACCAACATATAGGGTCGTACAGAGGTAATCCCACTCAATCATCACTTAGGACCCACTGTGTTTTTTTCTGCAGAGACTGCCCTCTGCCTGTATTCTCTGGACGTTTATGGGTGTGTACACCAACAGCACTCAGGTGAGATTGGGGCTTACTTTCTTACACACTTACACACATCACATTAGCCACAACTGGACTGGACTGTGGAACGTGCAATTTTATTTTAATTTCATTTCTATTTATGCACTTATTTTAACTTACTTTATTTCATGTCTGTTTTAATTACCACTGTATTGTAAGTTCTTAGCAGCGTTGCAGGGTATACTGGTACCAACAGTCGACCGCGGTACTGAAGCACCACGGTACATGTGATACCATAATGTTGGAGTACCGTAGTACCACGGCACCTCACGGTACCAGTACTGTGGGATAAGTTCAAAGTCCAATCGCAAGAGGGTGAGTGTCCATGCGCCGTCCAATAACGGCACGCGCTGGCCACCTGGCACTCAATATGCTGCTGCAGTGGTTTGTTTTCCAGTGACAGTTCAGGTATTAGCTGAGCTATTGAGTATCTTTGAGCAGTGAAAGTTATTATTTATTTCTTTTTACTTGTAGGCTAGATTTGTTTATATATGCTACAGTGATTTGTTTTCCACCGAGCTCTAGGGTGCGAACACTTTACTCGCATTTGCAACTAAAAATAGTTTTGTGCAAGCAAAAGAAATCATTCAGGAGCACGTTGTGCGAATACAGATTTCAACCAGCAGCAGAAATGAAAGGCGAATCCTGCCGGTTGTGGGTTGAACGGGGGTCACAGACAGGAATACGACGGAGGCTCCGCCTGTCAAATACGGCGGACATAGTGCTCCGTGGCGCAAGATAACAGCTTACCGGCGACCAAGAAGCCCGGCTAAGGGTCCAATAATTTCCTCTTCGTTGGTGTCATGACTGCCCAGTAGTATCTGAACAGCCGAACTGTGGCAGTACACAGATATGTGACGTGTCAGAGGAGAAACGAGCCATTCACATTTCTCTCTTTGTGGCAGGTAACGGTCCACAAACCTCATCGCANTTTTCACTGGTATCGTACCGTGGGTCCCAATTTTGGTACCGTGACAACACTAGTTCTAAGTAAGGTCAAGTAAAAGGTAGCAAACAGGTGCCAGACCATAAGCTGCAGGGATCCAAGGGACACAGTGAATACAACGCAATTATACCCAAGTAAAACGCCAAACGAGAGTGAAGCTGGGGTTGGCTTTTACTTTCACTTCCGCTGGCGAGCATGTTAACAAACAGGAAACACAATCCTGCATAGCATATCTTAATAAACAGCATTGCATATCTAGTTAGAAAAGTCCTTGTAAGTTGGCCGTTACCTACCTCGCCTAAAGGTAAAGTCGGCCTTATCTTTTGTGTCTTTTCTTGCTCCACTCTTGATGTGTACATGTTGTGCTGTATTATACATTCACCATGCAGCATAACAATGTCAAGAATCAAGGTGGCTAAAGAATATATTTTCTATACTTTAGGTGAAAAGACCGCATTGCATAGAAAGCAACACAGTGTCATGACTATTGTTGAAATAAAAAAAATGTCAGCTACACATACACTTCAATGTGGAGGCAAAGATCTTTAAAGACACTGTGATGGATTAACAGTGAATACAGCTATACATTTTAGCCTCAGAGCCTGTGTTTGTGTGTGTGTGTGTGTGTGTGGGTGTGTGTGTGTGTGTTTGTGTTTGTCAGGGACACACAGTGTTGTATTTTTTATTTTTATAATACCCAGAGTCACTTTGCCTCGAGGTGATGCTTGTATCTTTATTTTTTATTTTTCCAGGCTCACACTCTACTTAAGCTCTGAACCAATTTAACGCAGACCGGGGAATGTAGAGAGAAGCTTGACAGAGTCACTCAAATCCCCGTCTGCACCATATTGGGGGCATAGTGAGAGAAAAATGAGGGCGAAAGATAGAGGAGAGGAAAGTGGTCTATAAGGGGGGAAGCGAAAGGAGGGTGCAGGGGGAAAGAAATAGATCTGCATGGAGACGGAGGAGTGTGTTTCCATCTTGACTAAAAGGCAGTTTGCTGCTAAGTGAGAGTCGCGTGGCAAACATTAAATGCATTATTTGATTGCTGTCTAAAATGCTACTGCAGCGAGAGATGTTAATAATCTCACTTGTTAGTAATTGGATCGCAACTTTGACGAAAACACATCTGATAAGCAAAGTTTTTTCAAGTTGGGTCCAGAAACACTGGCAGCCATATGTATTTCGCTTTTATGCAGCCATTAAACTGATGAAAGAATTGTGAAATGAAGGGGATGGGCCAAATTAATTCATTTGTCACTTTTAAATTTCTCAGTTGTTCAGAGGCGTTTGCCAACAGCTTTTAAAGAGTGGTGTTATGAACGGTAATAAAAGCAGACCATGTAGATAGAGAGCTCCAGAAATTATGCAGTACCACCTGTTAACTCAACAAGAGATGAGACAGAGTGCCAAAATGGCTTCCCCCGTACAGAGTTAACATTAGGGATCTGTTAATTACTTCAACAACAGAGAGAATGAGGAAGGAAGAGTGTGTATAGAAATTGAATTCCAGACGGCACTGCAGTTTCAATCCATCCACTCACATTTCAATCATCAATAAAGCCGCACGCACCACGCTGGGAAACATGCGTCCAAGGCTAAAGCCGTGCAGTCGATGCATGGCACCCATTGTGGTGCTGCGGAGTGCAGCTCACAACTGAAAGGCAAAGTGATAGGCAATGCCAGTGTTGTGACAAGCATGTCAAAATCTCTTAGGCATGAATAAACATTCTCTTTCAGAGGAGATTATTTTGTTTTTGTCATGACAGAAGTGGTGTCTCTCCATTCCTGTGAGTGTGTGTGTATGTTTGTATGTGTAATTTGCTGTGTTTGTGTATGTGTGTGCGTGTGGGCACAGAGGAAGAAAAGGATGAGTAGGCAGTCTATGTTAGAGAGGTGAAGAATAACAGAACAAAAAGCAGCGTGTGCAGTAAGAAAGCTACTGGGATGTGAATAAGGATCAGGACAAAACTAACTGAACGCTTCTATGATTTCAATTATATGATACATTAAAGATGCAGCTTATAAAACATTAAATGCTTTGAAAAGGTGTTCATGAATCAAAAGGGATTTACACACAAAGCTCCTCTGCAAATACTCTAATTATCATAAAAATACCCCATTATCATAAAAATTCACAAAATCGGCTGCACTGGTCAGAGAGGAGATAAATCCACAAATATACAAAAAAAAACAAAAAACTCTGGCTTCTCCATCACTCAGCTGGAGACTGCTGGCTAATTGCACTCATCAGTAATTTGGCCAAGCTGGTTTCGCCAAAAGATGACAAAGGATGCCAAATAAGATTTGCTTCTGTTTTCTTTCTTCAGTTGTCATTTGGGTTTCTTATTGTTTTGTGAGGAAGCCAGAGTGGGAGCAAACCAATTACAATGATACAAAAATATGTTACTTCTCAGTGACAACAAACAGTTTCTCATACGAAGATTAATTAAGCAGGGAAAACATGGTTCCCATTATTCCAGAAAGGTTCAGCTAAGTAAGATACATGTACCACATTAGCCAAACACCTCAATGAGCATAAAGAATATTTGGGGTTTTATATGCCGATGTACTATAGTGAGTCCCTGCACTGGACATTTAAAAATAGGGATACACAAATTCATCTGCTGAACATCGTTATTGGCCGATATTCACATTGTTGACTGTCATCGGCCAATCGGCAAATAAGATGTCATTCACCGAAGAGAGTAGCTTATGTTTTTCTGCTGCGTCACAACAATTTTGCCCAGAACTCCAGACTAACGCAATCCCGTCGTTCTGGGGACAATAGAAAAAGTGTTGAAGACAAACAGAGGTCTTCCCTAGGATGAAAGGATGCAACAAACTCACTATCCACATGTAAAGCAATGTACTCTCTTTTTCCCTTGATAATGTAACATTGTGAACAACAAATCTGTTTTGACATCAGCAGAATCAGGGATATTAACATTACACTATCTGTTAGCAGCTGGTGGAGGGAACTAACATCTAAGGAAGCCTGCATAAAGTTACATTTTGATGCATTCAGGCTCTGTTTGGTAAAAAATGACTACTAGGCAAAGGTAAATTGTAATGTCATAATGACATGTTCAAATGTGACCTTGTAAAATGTAGTTTTTGTCAAGAAACTTGAATAAATACACTTGTGTGAAGGAGAAATTTGTTGATGTTTTCACAGCAATATAAAATAGATATCAAATAGGTAATTACTAGGGCTGTCCCGGAGGCGGACTCCGGGTTTTTTTTTCGGACCTAATTGTATTGCGGAGTTTTGCACAGCGCCGACCGGATCTTTGCTGTCAAACCACAAAAAAAAAAAAAATGTGATGGCACAACAGTCTCCTTCAGTACATTATTCTATGCTTTCTTTTGATTTTCACATTGGCTAGTCATCCTGTGTAATTTGTCTTCTGATTAAATCGGAACCGTTGAAACAAGTTGTAGGAAACCTCTGCAAGTAATCGGGTTGAAACAAGTTGTAGGAAACCTCTGCAAGTAATCGGTTGCTGGCAGACACTCTGAGCTGCAATAAAATGGTTAATCAGCAGTGCCGTGCACTGTAGAGCCGATGCGCTGCTGGTTCTGCCGGCCTGAATAGAATATATATAGGGGGCGAGAGAGAAGGGGGGATGAGTAGTTGACATTATTGGCTATTACTGTCATGGCATCCGAAGGTACTGATGCGTTGAGCAGGTGACAGTCCGCGGTCGTTTTCAAAACACACTTGTGTCACGCACTCCAAAAGAAACTTGTTGAAACTTTAAACAATAATTTATTGTACAAAACGGGGGAAACAAACGTTGACAAAAACGGTTCCATAATTCATATTAAATTCAAAAGATAACGAAAAAACAGCTACAAGTTAGAGGGAATAGTGATAAAGTGGTAAAACTTGGCATTGATCCACAGCCTCAGACGGATGCGCTCAAGCGTGCCGTGTGCACAAGCTCAGTTGGTAGGCTATATTTTCACATTTTTAACAATGCAATTAAAAGTTTTGATTTTTATCGATAACCTACATTTACCAACAACAAAAAGACTACATTTAGCACCAAAACATATGTTTAAAAAAAAAAAAAGAAAAGAAAAAAAAAAAAAAGGTAAACAAAAAATCGAATATCAAATACCAAATTTTCATAACGAATGCCTACCCATAGAAACGAATATTTGAATATCCAAATATTTGGGTACAGCCCTAGTAATTACGATATTATATAGGGTTAACAAGGCTTTGGATGCCTTTCATGTGAAAGGTTATATTAAATGTTGTGTCATAACTTTGTATGATTGAATCTGTGCTCATTTTAATGTAGTGCAATGAAGGCTATTAGGTTATTTTTCTATAACTAAGAATTCTATGTTTCCCTTTCACAAAAGCAGGAATAAAACAACAATAAACATTGGTAGAGGTCACATTGTTGCTTTAAATGTTGGTGCCTGTGTTGGTAACAGCCCAGAATGTCACAATTGGTGCATCCCTGTTAAAAAGGGTTGGATAAGGTTGGTTCTTACTTGAGCTTAAGACATAAAAAATACCACAAAAGAAGGAGTCAGGAGTCTGTACTTGTGATCCAAAAAGCATCACTGAAACCCCAAAAAATGTTTCTGTCTGATTAAAAGTGACACTATTTTACTCATCTTGAACTGGGCTTATCTGCCTATGATTATTTGCTTGTGGAAGCCGAAAAAGAAAAGGTGGAACTTGAATATAAGGAGGTATAAACAGGTGAAATCATCAAGGCCTGATTAGAGCAAATGATACTGTACATGCAGAAGTCACAGGAGATGGTCAGCTATAGACGCTCAATGACAGCCAGCTGCATGCAGGGCCTATAATTTCATAGATAAAATCCTGATGTCAACATTGTGAGAAATCTTCCCCTTGACAAACTTGTATGCAAGCAAGATACAAATGTGTGTCTTACAACTGGGGAGTAAACACCATTCAGAGAGGGGCTGATTGAAGTGCTTGGCCTCTTGCTATCATTCAGTGCTGACAGCAAGTGAAGCACCTATACTTATATGTTGACACCAACTAATATTAGAGATTTGTTAGTTGGAAGTGTGAGACTTGATTAAAAAAAGTTTAAAAAATTAAAAACAAAATAATTCAGAGGCTTCAATCAATTCCCTGAAGAAACGATCTTTGTTTTCTGTAAAAGCCAATTTATCCAGTGGACATCAGAAAATCCTAAATCCAATTTCTATTTGGCTGAAAACCATTCCAGGTGTAGCCTGATCAGCGTATGGGCTATTGCCTTATCCATGGCCGATAGGAAAACAGCGTTCTTTTGGCGCAGTATCCTTGACAATGTCCCACAACCACAACAGCAGGGGACATCAGTGGACAAAGAGAGCTTTCTATTTTCATAGGGGAGACTGATGTTTATGAGGCAGGGGACCAGAGCTGGACCAGGGGACATCTCTATCTGGGACAGGGCATCCATTTCATATGGCAAATACTTTCACCGTAATGAATCTGTGGGGATGAAATCAACTTAATGAGGTAAGACCCACGTGACCGCTGAGGAGAGAAAATGAGGAGAAAGGTGTAGGGGAAAAAAAAAACCATGAAAAGAAAGATGGGGATAGTTGGACTGCTCGTTAATAAGCCCACTGTAACAAATAAAGGGCTGTCAGGGGAGGCCTGGAGGCCTTAGGTGTGTGTGTGTTTGTGTTTGTGTGTGGACGTGTCACACCTGGTAGCTCAGCCCAGCTTTAGTTCTTACTAACCTAACAGAGAGTTGGACAGCAACTTCTGATCCAATGGTGCATTATGTGCCCTAAGCAACTTTGCACCCCTGCTGAAACAGTTTAGTAGCCTGGGAAACACACAAATCCGCAAGCTCATGTTTTATTTGCTCTGGCAGGTGCATCTAGTCCCACCTTTGTGCTTTACACAAAATATGTGATGACTTTATTTATGGCTAACACAGCCTCACACCAGGGACACTGCGGTGAGCAGTAAGATTTTAAAATTCTGGTGGCAAAAACGGCAACACTTGTACACAGGCATGTTGATACTGCACCATCACAGCTCATCTCTGCACATTGTGGTCTGCTTATATTTGTCTGTTGCTCAGTGCTACGTCACTGGCTGTAGGTCTATCCATTTGCATCCAGGGATATTTTGGTCTATGGCTGTTGATGATGCCCTTTAGAAATCGTAAAATGAACTGAGAGGTTCCAGACTAATTTACATCCGCACTAATTGGTGTGTCGATGCTAGGCTAACAGTTTAGTTTGTGAGCATTAAAAATGAACCATTGTGGTGTAGCTCTGAACTGTGTCACTTAATAGGGTGCAGTAGAATAAACGTGGGTAATTTAACATGAACTGAAGAGTCCGAACAACTCAAGCAGGTCATGCTCTAATCACACAGTGTACACACCAAAACGAATCAGTCATTTACATTTTTTACATCTACACATTTTTGACAGTGAGAAAGAACTGGGATGGCATGAAGCATAGGTCACAGTCCAAACCTGACCCTGAGCCACTGAAGTAAGGATTCAGCCTTAACAGTGGACACTCTATTGTGTGAGCCACCAGGACACCCCTATAAATACCCTTGTAAAATGCCATAGGCTTGTGCTAAAAACATTAGCATGTTGTATTCGTGGGGAAAATGTGTCCAGCAAAAGTCAAGTACTTTGTCTGTGAATGCTGTGAATTATAGTGAAGCCAATGTGTGTACTTGTGTTTAAAACTGTCTCTATTAAGCCGTGTTTTAAGTGTGTTTTGGGTGGGTTTTGAATTAACTAAACTTTACAGCACTTCACAGAAACCCTGCCGCCAACTAGTGTTTTGGACGTGTAAAGGCTCACAATGGCATAGGCCATGTGCATAGGCTACAGCATAGGGTCTGCCACACAAGTATAAATCCCCCTTAACAGGTCATTTATACCAAAGACAGTTTGGCTTTCTGTAAATGGACCACAGAGTCACTGCTGTTCACCTGATAGGTATGTAAGTTAAAATAAAATGAACGAATCAAGCACTTTTTGCCTGTTACTGAATGATGAAAGTGTTATTTTCTTAAGACAAATATACCTTTAAAAAATACAAACTAGTTGGTTCTAAGAATTTTCCAGAAATTAGTGACTATCTTCAGGATATAATAAGACAGACTTCATAAGCATCACAATGAAGGAAAATTACATGGACAACTTCTTTAATTCATAGTTTTTCAGGTTTAAGTTGACTATGATGTTGATTTAAGTTTTACAGGTTGTATAAATACTGACAAACACCACCATATCATTTTCACAAACAGTGATATAGCAGAACTGCAACTTACTTTCACTACATAATGTGTAATGTATCTTATAGCTGTTGTCACATCACAGTCAGTTTGAGAGAATAAGTACATACAACAAAAGTTGTCCATAGCACAGAGTACTTTTGTGTATTCAAATCCTACAAAGTTTTGGCCCAGATAGAGCAAGAACGAAAAAAAATACATATATTCCATTGTGCTACTCAAGTGCCTACACACAGCTGGCACATTTGCCACCTTTTAAAGCATCTTGCTGTGACCCTATCCAGCCACTGTGTGTCTAACTAAAGCTGCAGGGCTAGAGCTTCCACCAAAGTGGACCCTCCTTATGAGAGCCGTGTGTTTGTGTGACCGAGTTAATGGCCTCAGTCACAGGAGGGGGCAAAGGGTTAGTGAGCAATAAGATGGACGGCGGAGGCTGAGCGCTGCCACGGGGTGCAGATTGGGCGGAGAGAGAAAGACGAGGGGGGCAGCTTTGATGGCTAATGCAATAACCACAGCTGCCACAGAACGAGGTGGGATGATAGAGAGCAATCAGAATGGTTGAGGCGGCTCTCTCGTGAGAGACACGGCTAACACTGAAGGATAATGGATGGCTAAAAGTGAGGGATAGAGGAAGCCGGAAAAAGGGAGGGAATTATAATCTCTGACAACACTGTACCTGTCGTGTTTGTTTAAATTTGGCTACAGTTTTTGGGTCCCAAGAAGACCAATGATGGCTCAATCAATCACTCAGGATCCTTTTGAACAACCTAATATATTGGCTGGTCAATCAGCAAGGTTTGCAGCTGTTATTCTCATTATCAATTAATTTTACAGCTCTTTTAAAAATCAAACAATTAATTGTTTTGTCTAAAAAAAACAGTCAAAAAATATTTTAAAAATTCCCTTTAATTATTCCCAAGATGACGTCTTCAAAATCTTTGATTTATATGGTCCCAAACCTGAAAATATTTGTATTACTATCATATACTAACATAAATAATACTTTTGCAATAATACTTTTAAAATAAAGCAGGAAGTCTTCACATTAAAAACAAACAAACAAACAAAAAACAAGAAAAAAAAACAGTTTTTCGTTTGTCTGAACAATGACAATGTTTGATGCATTGGACCTGGGGGTCAGGACTGCTGACAAGGGGTCAGCAAGATAAATCACCGATGATGATAGTCGAGCAAAAATCTTTGTTTTATGGAATAACAAGGCACAAAGGTTGTGAATCAGGGACTGAACGGGGGAAAGATCCAACGGATGGACGAGTGGATTTGTCCCTGTCCTAACTGATGCACATATGACCCTGAGAAGACTCATGACGATGTTCTATCTGTTGGATAGGAACACATCCCCCGTATGAACTATAAGTCAACAGCGTCACGACCTCTTGTCCCTAATGAAGTGCACATAGTGGGATACATTAAAGACCCCCTGCTGAGCGCCTTACATGACCCAATGGAAGCAGATGTCTGTTTGGTCTGCCTGTGCTGGAGCTTCCCACTCATCAGGAAGATGAAAGCAATTAATCAGCTGTGTTAGTTCTTTTTCAAATGGTTTCAGAGGGATGGGGTCGTAATCAAAGCCAGGGTCAGAAGTGAAACATCTGTGCTTGTGATGCTTATTTCACAAATTAGCTGAGTGATTGGTTGTGGAGTCAAATAACCTTCCATAACCTGCTAGTTAAACAACTGAGCAATGTCAAAGCCACAGTGTGGGTGTCTGCATTTTACTCTCAGATTCAGTGGGTGTTGAAACTTAAAAAATCACTGAACTTCACACAGAGAGAACAAACATACACACTTACAATCAACTACAACAAACGAGACAGAAAACTTGCAAATGGACTTTTTTAACTGTCTGCATGGTAAAGAGTGGATAGTCAAAGGGTGGCACTGTCTCTCTATTAAAAAGGTATTTCTATGGCATCAATTATTTGGTGAGAGCAGGTGTCATTTTTCACATGGTGAAAAAAACAGATGACATCCTCAAGGAAAACCCGTTTTATGACTTTTGGCAATTACAATCTAAATGGGTTATTAGGTTTGAGTGCAGCTGGCTTATCAGTCTTTTTTATTGACAATGTGCCCCCTTTGAAGCCATTTGGGGGTCAAATAACTCTTAACTTTGAAGCTGTTTATCAATTTGCCATTCTTGAGAAGACATGGTGACTTTCTCTAGTGCGTGTTATACATTCGCAGTTTCTTTGCTAATTCTTTAGCAGAGTCTTTGTAAAGTAGCTTAAGGTAGCTTAGAGAATTCTTGAAAGTGCGGCAATGAAAACAGAGTTCAACTTATTGAAAAGGTGTGTCAATGAAAAGCCGTTCATCCTGATCTGGTTCCAAACACTGTTGTGTCCTTTTTAGTATTGTATAACAGTTAACTATTCACTTGTGAATATGGTATTTTAGAAGTGTTTCTTCTTCTCCCATTCTTATTCTAATGATATTCTACAGTGTGCATTCATTGTTCAGTCAATATGGATTAAAGCACCAGCTAGAGGGACTATGTGTAAATACAAAGAAGCCAGTGACAGGGCAGAACAAAGAGCCCCATCCAGAGGTTTATAGTCATACTTTTCACCCTATATGCAATCACCTCTCCTGCCTGTCAAAAACCACAAATCCATTTCCAAACACTTTGAGTACACCAGTGCTATCAGGTCAGAGGCAGGCTACAGTGTCCTTGAGGCTGCATCAAAGGGAATATCTCCATACCCACAGATAGTCAAGTGGTACATTTTTTCACCTCTGCGACTTTCTTTGTCTCAACAGGTCTACAGTGGTTTGAACCATTAAACCATCTCCCTTGTTTCCACCCGCTGCCAGAGGAAAAAGTAAAATAAAGATCTAATTAAAAACATAAAACTAAAGTAGAGCTACCCTCGCTTATTGAAAAGAAAAAGTAAACTTCTGTAAAACTCATATAAAAACATCTAATGTTACACAATAAAGTATACAGGAAGTAAAAGCAGAATAAAAGTAAGAAAAACAAAGTTTGCTGCATGACAGAAGTCGCCTAACACAGCTTGTCTAAACCTTCTAAAATGAGTTTAATCTTCAAAATTTAGCCTGAAAAACATCAACTAAGTCAACTAGCCCCTTTTACTCTGCCTCTTTAAGGTGTGAATTTCAGGCCATTATGCTGCCTCACTGCCTCACCACTGTGTACAAAAGGTACAATCGCAGAACAGGGGACAGAGTTGTCTCCCCTTAAAGCCAGCATCGCAGGAAGTAACAGTGCATAAATGAGCTCTAGATAAAAGGGACAGCCGGCAGAGAGATCAGAGATCATGGGCGGCATGTGTGTGATGTTTTGATGAGGTGTTATGACCCACTGCTAAGATGTAAAAAGTAGGTGGTAGCAGTTAGCAGCTAATTTGAAAAACAGGAACAGCTGCCAAAAATGTCCGCAAACTGGGAAAACAATGAGTTCCTGGAGCTCCTTACCCTCAGAACAGAGGATGTGCCATATAACAGACAGTAAACGACAGTTACTGCCATATTAACTCCATTGCTATTGTTTAGAAAGCACCATTGACGCGTATGTTATATGTCACACTAGAGGTTGATGCTGTTGTTTTATGTCATGCCCATCACGCCTCTTGTGCTACCACGATGCCGACATGCTGCCTAAGATCACACACTGGAGCAGCATGCTGTTGTGTGGTTCTTTGTGAAAATGCAAACTGATGGAGCAGATTGTTCTCGTGAGCTGTTTGTACATATACCTACAAAAGTAATGCACCACAATTCACATTTATCATGAGCCAGTAATTCATGTATAACCAGAGGAATTGGGAAGCCTGTGAGCAGGTGACCAATGCGCTAATGGAAGTAAAGAAGTAAGAAGTTAGCATAAGGAGGCAGGTTGGAGTGGTGGATGGGTCACAAAACATAGGACTTTCCCCCAGGAGACTGGTGTTTGGAGCTCTTAAACTGTGGGAACTTTAAGTCTTTTAAGGTACATCGTTGCCATGTTTCTTTTCCTAAATCTAACCTAAGTAAGTTTACATTAAGTACGTAACTTGACATTACATATGTGACGTCAATCGTGGGGGGCTAAATCCTTAGATATCATACAAACCGGTGTACAAGCATATGTTGGACTGAGGCAGGCAGCTAGAAGACAAATCAATCTGCAAGCTCTGATCAGTTATTTTGGTGATGATGATTGAATTTGTCACCTGCCAGATTTGTGGAACCTTGTGAACAACTAATGATACTACATATCATAGAAACTTCTTGCTTCTTGCATGAAATTTAATTTTAAAAAAAAAACAATCCTTGTGGGTTATTTGCTGTAGGAGGATTCTGAGAATATGTCCACATTAGACGGGATCAGTGACAGTCAATCAGGCAAATGGAAAAAGTTTATGTTGTCAGTCATCTATTGTGCAGTTTACTTTAAAGGGTACTTGTCTCCAGGAAATGTCTCGGTGTAAATTATAAAGATAGTGGAATTTGTGAGCCTCGACGGCAAAGCGTGCAGATAATATTTTCGATGTGTAAAGTGTGAATGATGGATGTTATTCTGCAGCCTTGAGGCAGCGACAGCAAGATGTCCTAAGTGACCTGGCAGTGGAACAGCGACAGAGGAGGTTGTGACTACGTGCCGACCCATTTGAAGCTTTCTGAATAAACAAAACCTTAAATCAACTCTGTAAATGGGAGACTGTGAAGTGAGGTCAGCACAACACAAATGTGGTGCCTCTTTCTTTTGCCAAAGTGGAGTTTTGGATGGGCTGTGCACAGTGAATCACACTAATCCAGATATGATGACATAAAAGCCTGCATAAGTTCATGCCAAATTCTGTGACTTTGACCATAGCTCTGAGCTGAATGAAAGAATCTGTTTTTTACAGCAGAGCTTTTAGTTTTATCACATTTAAAAGGATATTTAGAAAAAGAAAAAAAAGCCCAAAAGATTTTGCCATGCGGCTTCTTAATGCATAGCTGTAGGGACCCAAGAGAGACATTTTCATCTGAGAGGGTCTTTGTCTCAGAGAGTACAAAGTTTCTTTGCTATCTAGCATGGACTCTGGAATAAAATAAAAAGAGAAAAACATAAATCAAAAGGAGGGTGGAATGTTGTTTTATCTGCTCTTTACTCATTTTATTTGATCAAAACACAACACTGTGAGAGAACAACAAAACACCACTTAGTGAGTAATGACAGTTTGTCTATACTGGGCTTGGACGGCATCACAGTATTACAGTACATCGGGTTTACTTCTGTGATTTAGTGCACCACACATGCCACCAAAGGTCAGTTTCTACTTGTGGAACAGCAGCTGAACTGAGAAAGATGCTGACGGCAATTGGTGGGGATAACGTTAAAGGACTGGGTCCGCACTATTACCACGCTGGTGTAGCGTTTGATGGGCATCGTAGCTGGCAGATCAGCCAGATAAGCTGCTAAATTTGAGTAGTGAGAGCGGCGTATACGTCACTGTGACCAAGAGACAAGATAAGACAGAGAACTGATAAATGTCACTCAGGCTGACATAATATCATATTGTGAACATTACTGTCCATTCAGGCAATTATTTGTCAACTAGGAAAACTACCATGGCTTTTGCCCTGGAGGCAGAAAGTGGTGTTTGTTTTGTCAGCTGTAAATTACGTGATTGCCACTGGCTGACAGATTACACTCCATTTGAACATCTTTCCCTGCCCTCACCATTACGTATTAAGCGGTGCGCTCTGAGATGGAGCAGACCCACAAGTGAAGGGGCAGCCAGCAGCAACAGAGATTGACAGCTGGTTAAACCAGCAGTAGAGCCTGCATATGTTCAAACCTGACTTGGTGAATTGAAGGTTTGTTCAGCCCAAACCAAAGTGGGTGATTGCTGGAACCACAGACTGTATATAAAGATGGACAACATGTCTCCGCTTCCTCCCACTGTACAAAAATGAAGCCAAAATATCCCGGAAACTGTCGCTGCCATCTTGCATTGTAGCATCATTTGGAGCCAGAGTCTGTGCAGCAGTGATCTCCGTGGTGTGAAAATCCTGCCCATACACCCATCCAACCAATTGTGATCAGTGTTATTGATCCCAAGCATAACAATTGGCATGCGTAGCTGTTAATCATGACTTCAAACCCCTTTGTTGCTAACTTGTCAGAGAAACAAACACTTGAACATATATCAGTGTGATAAGAACAATCTAAAATGACAGAAACAATTTTTGAGAAAAACTTGTTGTATACTTTGATTCCTTTTAGTTTGGCCCATGTCCCATCCGCTAACATAGTGGGGGCAGAGTTTATGACTTGTAATACAGTCAGCCACCAGGGGGAACTGTCATGTCGGCCATCTTTATACAGTCAGTTTGGGGAGTTTTATTTTGTTTCTTTCAAATTTTAAAAAAAAAGTGTTTCAAGGTGAATTAAAAAGGCATTTAAGCTAGTCTTAGTTTGGTGAAAGAAAGAAATCTAGATTCAAAAGGTGTACAGTTGTACACAATTTGAGCCTCATCTACACAATATGTTTTAGTTATGCCAATGCAACAACCGGTTTTCTAGTCTTTTTTTGTTGGGTTATTTGGTAATTATACCTCTAAGTACTGGAACAGATTTGCAGCGAAACACTGACACAAACTCCATTTATAGAGCAAAGAAGGAAAGGTCTTGAGATGGCTCATCCTGCAGCAGCTAATATCAATGTTTGGATGAGTTACACACACTTCAAACCAGGATCCGTTGTTATTTTCAAGAGTATTCGGCGAGAAGGTAAGGAGAAAGTCAGGCAAACAAAATGGAATAAGGCCACCTGCAGGCCAGCAGGGACGCCATCATTCCCAGAGACGACTTAACCACTGTGCCGCCTCTCTTGTTCCTCTGTTGTTTATACAAAAAAACAAAAATTGTGGATAATGACTCTCGCGGTGCACAATGTGAGACATGCTTTCCAATGATGTCTTTGTATGTCAGGTGCAATAATTACTTCCCAATTACACAGACACACACACACACATGATTCCCGTGACATCTGACTGATTTCCAACATTTTCTATCTCCTGCTGGTTTGCATTCAGACATCTCGAGTTTAAGCCTAATGTGCCGACTGAACATCCCTAATGTGGATTAGCTATGCATGGTGGCGTCTGCCAGGAATCCTTCCCTCCCTAATGTGATATGACTAAAAGTGCTGCCATGTTTGTGTGTGTGTGTGAGTGTTTTTTTGCACTGCTTTGACGTGAAACCATGCACTCTAAATAACTATTGCCTTACTTTCTATTTTAACATCCACACCCTGAGGGATTATAAAAGGCATTTAATACTAGTCTGACCTGGAAAACTAAATTTAAAGAGGAGGAGATGCCAACAGGTACACTGTACATATGCACGCTTGCAGTAGCTGAAAGTGTTCACTCCCAGCCACTGCTAAAAAAGTATTTAAAATAATGTTTGTGTGTTTGAAGAATACTAGTAGAAGCTCTACCTAGTCCTGTTACTTTAAATCAATGTCACGATGAAACTACCGGGCTGTTTGTTGGATAATAATGCTGACTGTTCATGCTGAGAGTGCACTTCTGCTAATGACTGATAGCCAAGGAGTGGAGGTGCTAATGATTTACTATAGAGCGCTGGTGATCCACAGTAACCCAGTGGTGATTTGTGTGTGCTAAGATATTGATGTTGTAGAGGTAGTAAAGGGGAGGAGTGTCTCAAATGTTGAGCATATATGTGGACAAACCATATGAATGTATATGTACAATTATGAAACAGTTAGGTCCAACCAAGTAATTTGATTGGACTCATTCCATGAGTGCTGAAATAGAGTGTAACAACACGGGGACTTTTAACGATGCATGTATTATTCTGCCGAACAGGTGCTCTAAACTGTAAATTACATTAACTTTAATTCAGTCAGGAATATTCATTATAGATTTAACCATTTACAGCAACAAATGGAGATACAGTTATGTTCGGCGCTGGCTCTTGAGGTGCTCCCTGGATAAGACAAGCAGCATGCAGTGTTTCCCATACATTCATTTATCTGTGGCGGTGCGCCATGAATAAATTATCTCCGCCACATATAGATTTTTCTGCTTTTGGCGCTACGTGATCGACCTTGCTCATAAACACATTATAATGGAACTCACTGTCTGTGAATGTAGCTTGTCGTTACAATTCCGGTGCAATAGGTGGCGGTATGCATCGTAAAGACGCACTTCATGCACCTGGTCCGCCAGAAGAAGAAGAAGAAGCAGACGTAGTAGCAGAACGGATCCAAAGACCAAAAGTGGTCCGAACAACTCTAACTCATCATGTATTAACATAGCTGGAAGCTCAACACGTGCAGAGACATTAACTCACGCTGTTAGTAGTGTTAACTGCAGCGCGAGTCCCTTAGCAGCTCGCCCCCGTTAATCAATTACAGCGGTTCCACCGGCTAAACGAGCACAGTGTGTTTTTAAATGAATAAACCATTATCAGAGGTGATATGTGATGATTTTTTTTCATGCATTTACCCATGTTTATCCGTGACATTGTGTAAATGTCCGTGGCGGACATTTGAAAGCGAGTAGATGACAAACAGTACAGTAAACTTGTAGATAACTCAAATATATGTAATAACTTAGGTGAGAAATGCTTTAACATTTCATGCAGCCTACATGCAGCCTCTCGGCTCGGCAAACGGTAAACAACCCCGCTGGCTTCTCTACGTGTCGCTTCCGTACGCAGTCAGTGGAGCCCAGATGAATACGCCACGACGCTATGCTGACGTGACGCTTACGTTTGCAGCCGGCTGTCAGCTTAAAGTAAATTGTCAATGGTCATCAGAAAAGGGCGAAGGTAAGGAAAGACGCCTGGATACTTCACTGCAAACCTGCAGGTGTCCTCGTATGACATCAGCAGGTGTTGCAACGTATTGTCTGATTAAGATGTTAACATCAACTCATCACACCATAGTGACTGTCAACAGACTCTTACTTACTGAATGTTGCACAATTAATGGAAACATACAGATAACTGTAAGATGATGCAAAGTACCTGGGATCGCTTGCACAAAACACCTTAAATTAAGATTTACTTAAAGTCCTAGTTAAGGTTTCCTCATAATAAAATTGGTTACACCAAACACTCTTAAGTCTTCTCCTTAAGGTTTCCTTAAAATGTTTACTTAAGTATTTACGGTTTTCTCCTTACTGTTGCACAAAAGACCTTAGCAACCAAAGTAAGGCAAAAAAAAAACTTAAGGTACCTGTGACTCTATCTTAAATGCAACATGACCGAGTTTATGGTGATAAATGAAAAAAAACTAACACACCCTGAGAGGAGTATTCTGCAGCCAGGAGAACCCGATGGATACGCTTTTGATTTTACACTTTAGATTTGATCGAATTAATTTTCTTTGCAATTTCTTCCAACAGTCATTTTCTGTTTTCTGGTATTTGGGGATCAAATTTACTTTGTAGTTTGTGCCTTCTATGATTGCATTCCTCCAGAAGTATAATATGTTCCTCTTCTGACCAATATGGTTTTCTTGTCTTCTTTTCTTCTGCTATTTTTTCACTATCTAACTATCAGCCAACTTTGTGAGATGACAACAGGCTTCACAAGCGTGAGTCCAAGCAAACAAACAACCTCCATGGAAACTTGTGTTGCTGTAAAATGTCTTTCAATGCAGTAAATGAGTTGACATTCTCATTCACAAACTGCATTCACAAAGGAAACCTTAGTAGAGATTCTGTGCAACTGTCTAAGTCCTTTAGCTAAGGAGAAATCAAGCAGCCAATCAAGTGTCATACAAATAGAGGAAACTTAAGGCATTTTCTGTAACTGGTCCCTGGCCTGCAGTAAAGTGTAGACCTACACAAAGTAGCAAGCCAGTGTGCAGGAATGTTTTGTGTTGCTTGGCAACAGTCCAGTTGCTGAACTATCTGTGTTGGTCGAGCCAAATAAATGATTAAATAACCAAACAAATCATAACCTGCTGTCGCGTATTACTGCTAACAAAGAAATGGCTCTTGTTGAACTGATGTACAAAAGCAATATCACACTCGAGGTCATGCTGCTGTACTGACAATCAGCATGCCTGCAGCCTCGTGCTTTAGACTGAATTACAGCCACGCTGACAATCACTATAACAGTTCTCCCTCTTATATGATATTACTTAAATGTCTGCATGAGCTTAAAGAACAAGACGTGTAAATTCTTGGATGAGATCCCGGTATGAAAACCCTGTTAATGACATCTGTACACTGATCTAACTTTGTTTACATTCTCAATGAAAACGCATCATTAAAATCCCACAACTACACTGATCATTAAATCAACTTTAAGGGTGCCACTATAAAATGATTTAGATGCCAGTGTTTGTGATTTGGACCAACTGCCAAGTAAGTGTGCTGACTTTAATTGAACGGAGCGTGATTACAGCAGCAGAGCACACAGAGGAGGTGAATATAGCAACTGATAAAAATGCTTACTGTCTGAGTGCCAATGCCAGCGCTTAGCAATGGTTTCCCAGACAAACTTGACCCTGAGCGTCAGCCTTCAGTGCCAAACTACAAATGATTTTATTCTCTCATCTCGATTGGATGGGTGGCTGACAGACACAGCGTGATTTCCACGGTGATTGATGCTGGTGACAAGAGCTTGACAGATGGCAACATGCTACACAACAATTGCTCTGTTTGTTTGTACAACTCTATTTCTGTTTAAGTGTTTCAACATCAAACTACAGTCAAAGCCCCGCTGCTGCCTTCAAATGTATGCCTCACAGGTATCACAACATCATATGAGGGCAATTTTGGCTCACAGAAAGCATCAAAAGTGTTAACCTGTACCACACTCAGGCATCAAAGACAAACAGCCCCAGCGCAGCATCGCTGTGTTCCTGTGTTCCAGCAGCTGCACTAAAACAAAGTGAACATTTTAAGAACCTAAAAGATGTTTCCCAACCTCAAATGACTGTTTTTGTCTTAGGAGGTTAAACAAGAAAACTGTTCCAGATTCATAACAGTAATAATTTCACTAGATACCAGTTAGTCTCAAATTCAATAATTTACCTAAATCACATGCAGCATTTTCTTTATGAAACAGCTATTTCATATTAAGATATTGCTATCAAAATATATTTAAAATAAATTAATTCATTTTTTGCAAATACGTGGATTAAATCTTCCATTTAAATTACTTCCAGTATCCCACTTAATTGGCCTGTTTCAACAAGCTGCTGCCGAAACCTTCACATAACTTGTCGGACTAAATCTTTTTCACTGTGTGTAGCGGCTGTCTGCGGTGTCAGTGTATCAGCGTAACAGTCGAGCATGTACCTTTGAAGAAGCAGTCCTTGCTGTGCACCACATAGATCCGTCTCCTCTCCAGGCAGGCGGTGCGGTAAACCTCGCAGTGGTTCTCGTAGAACCTGCCGTCCGAGCCACACACCGGCACAAAGGAGGGCCGGCATTTTTCCTGGCAAACACACTCAGCGCGGCCGGTCTCTGCCATCAGCACACACTGCCGACCCCGTCCGCAGTAAGTCCTACGACAGGGACCTCCGTCTGGGTCAGAGAGGGCTGGAGGAGCGAGAGAGAGGAAAGGGTATATTTAGGAAAGGAGCAGGAGTCAAAAAGCAAGGGTATAAAAAATGAATAAGAAAAGAAAGCAATTTTCTGTATACACTGTTTCACTTTTATTTAACGTCAGCTTCAACGAAGAGATCAGCCAAAGCTGCATCATGTGAAATACACCAGCTCAGATCTCAAATTTCAGGATGACAGACAAAAGTGTTGCATCTTTGCTGATGCATATCCAGCAGATTTACTTTACTTGAGGATAACATACCAAAACTGAACGTAAAATATGAAACTACCCCTAAACAGCACCCAGTGGGCGCCCTTCATTCCTGAAAGCCACAATAGAAAATACTTTTCTCATACTCATTTGGATTTTATAGTGTAATTGTTCAAAAATGTCAGTGGTTTCCTTGCTGCATACTACACAGACCTACATTAGGACTCTGAAACTAATTCACGAGTGTTTGTCACCACTATTTGGCTTTTCAGTTATGTTGAGTTTGTTTGGTTTTGGGGCCCCACATCAGCCTCTAATGAAAGATGCTGTTAGGGTTCAGTAACACATTCAATAACATTATAATTGCATCAATTATAATGCAGTATACCCAGACTGGCTGGCAGTATTAAGGTCCTTGGCCCCCTCTCCTGCCAGGCATAACAGCTATTTAACCAAAGACCTTATCTGCAGCAGCAGTATGTAGAATTAAGACTTTGAACAGGAAGAATAAAATACTGAACATCAATATTTTACCACTATGATATCACGTCCAGGAGCAATTCTGAGCGTTCAATTTGGTGTTATGTCATTATTTAAAAAATGTTAACCTGTGAGGAGTTGCATTTTATTCAGGAAAAGCACTTAGGTAATATAATATAAAATAATTCCACTACAAATGATGTTTTTAAGTATCAAACAACACTTAGAGTTATCCTAATGTAAACACAAACTGCATTAGATATGCAGGTACAATGAAACAAAGAAAACACATCAATTCCAACATGGTAACAAGATGAATTGTTAGTGAAAGTATACTCCAGAAATAGAAAAAGCGCAAACTCAAGCCAAACACCTCCAGTCCTGATCACAGTTATAAGATGGTGCTAACAAGGAGAAACATTTTGTTGAAATGAACTTTCAAAAGCTAACAGCCAGGTGTCCTCATTAACACCCCTCAGCACTTATCTACACATACATGTGTACATCCGTACACAAACTCACAAAGATATGCATACTGAGTGCGTGGGTGCAGTTGAGCTTAAACTTTCTGCCTTACTTACCTGGCAACACACACACAGTTCACCATCTTGTATTTGTGAACAAGGAGTGAACCTGAGGTGCTGCTGAACCTGAGAAAGTAATCCTGTGCTACACACACACACACAAATGCACACGCCAGCATCCCCATCATCACCACTCACTGCCTCGGACACCTCGCTTCTTCCCCCTGATTTAATCTATTTGCACTTAAAGCAAGCCAAAAAGCTGCTGATCCAGCCAGACGCTCCACCTGGGATTGATCTTCCCTGACTCCATGAGCTTGACCGGGACCTCCCTCTCTTGTTGCGATCTGACGCTTGGATTTATGGGCACACGTGCCTTGGGGTTATCGCAGAAAAAAAAAAAAACATGCTCAAACAGGTACGTGCAGGGCATCTGGTGCCTCTCAAACCCATCTGGCAAATGCCAGTGGTAATAAATTAGACAAAGAATTGATTGGAAAACCTTTCCCAAGTTTACACATTATTCATGTGATTGTGAGAAAGCTCAATCAATATTAACAAGCATCAACGACTCCTACGCGGGCACCCACATCGTACTGTATTCATTATCAGAGGAGCAACTTCAGTTCAGAGTTTGCTGATTAAAGATTAATGATAGCTTTGTGTTATATGTGTAAATAAATACATTTTCACATGCAAATAAATTTATTGGAATGCCTATTTGTTCTACATCGAATTCCCTTCCTCGGTTTTCTTCTTTTGTGGCTGTGTTAGAGTTTTCACTCTCCTTCACCCCTACACTCCCACACAACACTGTCCGTGATGCAGAACATACAAATGTCAAGAACTCTTTGAATTTTTTTAAGAATTGCAGCCAGAGGCCTGTGGCTGGATGTTTATCCTTCAAAATGTACTGTTCTGAGATCAAATGAAAAAATTTGACGTTTTGGTGTAAAAGCAAAGCTTCACCCCTAATTGACCCAGTTGAGTTTTAGCACTGTTTCATCTTTGAAATTTCAAGCACTCTGTCCGCCCCCTTTTTGTTTTTTTTTTCAACCTTTGATGTTATTCGCCATGGAAACCAGGGTAAACACAAAGGAGGTGACTGTTGGCTGCAGCACTGTGGGAAATAAGATGCACCACATGAATAAACTCGATGTCCAGGTAGAGAGAAAACACCACCATAAAATTGTGAAAATGAAATCATATTTCTTACAGCTGAAGAAATAAACACTTAAAACCAAAGCTTAAGTTGCTGCTGGTAACATTGCATTTCAGCTATGGGACACTATGAAAGCTGTTTTACCATTACAAGGAAATGAATACACATCCAACAGGGACTTGGTGGCCATTGTGTTGATGCTGTTTTGAGGTTGAGTCGGGTCAGTTCTATTATCCCTCTGTGGAGTAAGGCTAAAACCATACTGGCTTAACTTAAAAAGAGCCCAGTCCAGGCTTTTATAATCAAACTGCTGAAAACAGAAATTGAATTTGCCCGCAGTATAATCATATCTCAACTCTCAGCATATTCAATAATAGAGGTAATGCGCTGTTGTCGGAGGACAAAAGTCCCTTAATTACATAAAGGCGATTTCAGGGCCGAAGCACAGAGGCACACAAGCCTGCGCACACACAAAAAAACACATTCATGCACTAGCACCCTCCTACTCACTTTGAGGTGTCAGCATGCAGGCAAGCATACGCAACATCTGTGCTTGCAAACACAGGCAACATTATCAAATACAAACACATGCAGATACAATTAGTTCATCCATTAATTAGTCATCACACATGATAAACTGAAAACAATTTCAATAAATGATCAACCGTGTCAGTTATATATCAAATAAAAACATGTTCTGGATCCAGCCTTTTACATTTTCTTCTTCATTCTGTTGATTGTAAACTGAAATGTTAAACCTAACGATCAAGCGAAGAGTTGAAGCCCTACACTCAGGAAAAAACAGACACGGGCTACATGTAGTGTAATGAAGGCACGAGACAATATAAAAAATTCATACCATGGGTATTCTGGCCAAAATAATTGCGATATTATCCCAGTGAATCACTTTAACTAACATTCTGTTAAAAAACAAATATTTCTATTGCATCACAGACACATCTTTTGTAGCTCACATCATTTACAGTGAAAAAAACAGCAAAATCTGACAATCCTTGATTCTGATCTGTTGTATTCTTTGAGGTTGGTGTGTATGTAGCCTGTTTTTGCCGAGTCTCTTTTAGTGTTGGTTGCCCGGCAGTGTCTTTAGATGCTGCTGAACACGATATTCACAACTATCCGGATAATGGAAATTCACCCAGATCAACTTATTGTGGGTGTTATTTAACTGCAATCTGCAATAAAATCATGGACTGTCCCATCCTGAATGTGTTATCTAACATCGTAGCATTTAGGGTTGGGTCACTGAACACTTCAAACACATTGGTAATATGTAATTGTATTCTTTCTCTTCTACAGTTTTGTTCTGTATCATACTCTGCTGCGATGGTACTGTTTCGTGTCTTTGCACTCGTTCAATTGGTTGCTTGCAAAGTTGGAGATCTTGGAAATTTACTAGCTCCACTGCACTTATAGTTATCACTTTAAAAAAAAGGCATCTGTTAATGCCCTGACTTACTCATCTCAAAGAACTACTGCATCACCGTAACCAACTGTTCAGTTCCTCCCGTTGCAATTCAACTGGCTGCTCGCTCAGTGAGTCAATGGTTGCTTTAACTAACAGAAACCACCCAACATCTACCCCTAAATTTGGAGCCTGCCACCTGTCCTAATAGGCCACTTCAAAGCTTTGATGAGGGAAATTAGGAGTGCTCAGCTTTTCAGTGTGGGAGGGTTGAGGTCAGATCCATATTTAGAGTACTAGATGCAATGTTGGATTCCTGATAAGCGAAGAGGCACCTTTTTAAGTGAACCAAGTTTCTGGTTTGCTTGTTTTCAATTCACTGGCAAATAAATACCACAGGTTCCAGCAGGCGGGTCAAAAAGTGACAAAGCAGGGCTCAGAGTAAGCTATTAATAACTTATTATTATGAAAAAGTATTGCATACAATAGTCCACCTTCCACCTTCCACCTTCCACACACACACACACACACACACACACACACACACACACACATCCTGTGGTGCTCTGTCCTTGTCTCAGTCCTCATAATTGTGCTAATGAAATGCATTTAGTTGCCACTTTACGGGTTGAGTCAAATTTGAGTATGTAATTTAACTGTGGGCATTGTCAGACTAATTCAGTAGACATCACCCGACCCTAGTAGCACTGACTATTTCTTTATCATAATTAAGTTTTTTGGAATCTGCCAGAAGAAGCAGTGAGGTTGGGGATGTGCCAGGTAGCTACCCCGAGGGGAGCACGCGGGGTACGCAGGAGGAGGAGTGGAGTAAGACAGACTCAATTCCTTTTCATCCAGTTTACTAATTGTTCTGCGTGTCTCGGCAAAGCATCTGTGGGAAATGCAAAATAGCCCGGCTCCCTTGCGACCTTGCTGTTCATGTCAAGGTCGGGGACGATTACAAGATCGTTTGTATTCTCCAAGCGTGGGAGATTAAACGCTTAGCAACAACCGTCCAGCGGCAGTTACCCACCGGTGGCTCTACTTCCTTCTTCCTCCTCTTGTTTTCTCCCTCCCTGCCTCTTCTTTCACTCCATCAACCCCCTTGCCCTTTCCCATTTTGCTCAGAGAAAAGAGTACATGAGCAGCAGCCATTCAAACAACAGAAACAATAGCGCATAAAAGTTCCATCTACAATACACAAACTGCCTGACATTTAGCTAAGTCCTAGGGCTCCCCTTCATCCTCGCTGTAAGTCCTTTGTCTCATGTTCTCTCGGACCATGCTGGCTGCAATTGTGGCTTGCTTAAGAGGCTAAAAGTGTCGTTTGATAATCCTCCCTGTCTAAGCTGCAGGCACAGTGCTTATAAATGGCTCTTACAAGTTCAGACGCTCTGCAGTGCCAAGACAATGCCAGGCTGACCATACAGTGTCAAGCCTCGCATCCTGTCACTCTAGTTCTGTCTCTTTTATTCTTTATTGGGTCCACTGTCTTTGTTCTCTTTATTTGCTGTGCATGTGTATCCTCTTGCTGTCTCTTTGCTCTCTTTGTCAATACCCGCCTGGAGCTGAGCTCTGCTGGGCTACAGGGAAATTGAGACGGGGCATTGTCCAGTATAATCAGAGATTTCCAGGACATGTTTTGCAGGGAACACTGTCAATAATTGCATGGAAACATGAGGGATTTGTAAAAAGTGTAAAGACCATTTTGCCTTATCTTCCTGACATTTTTAGACAGACAAAGATAAGTTTCCCCTTTCATTTCCTTTTATGCAAGTCTAAGTGGATGAGAGCATAACTGGAGGCACAGCACGACTGTCTGCCTCACTGACTGCCTTTTCATTTGTCGGGAGAAGCTACAATCTTGTCAGTCTCAGCCCTCGCTGTATCATTGTGATGAAGCCATTGGTAATTTGAATCCAGAGCGAGGCACACAATCTGTACACAATCACATTTGCACTGTACGGCACGCTGGCAGAAAGAACACAGCGCACACACAGGCAGAGAAAAAGACCGAGTCAATATATGTCACTTCACTCTGAAGGCAAAGCACTTATGTCTAAACCCTTGCTCTATTTAGCAAGTAAAATATGCCTCAATATATTTATACCTGAGGCTAGACTCCCAAGCTCTTTAAATCCCTTTAACATTTAAAGGCAATCACAACAAACTTTATTTATTTTGCATTTAATCCGGCTCCGCAGAGGGGGAGTTTGTTGTTTTTGATACGTTCTCCTCAGAGAGACAGAGGGACACTGCCGAGCTTCTTACTAATTAGACTGGAAGAACATTTGCCCTGCTGATGTGGGACTCGCTGCCTCCAGCAATACCGTGTTATAAACTGCCCTGATCCATGGAAACACAGAAGCTGCCGTCACAAACCCTTCAGGATATCAGTGTGTGACATTTACAGAAGCGGAGAGTGGACATTTTCCGCCAGCAGACAGCTTTTGTTAGATGTGGTGCGGCCCCAAAAGTGTCCTTGTGTCATCTTTTCATTTCACTTGTGTGGGTATATGCGTACGGATACGGTGTGCATGTGTATAAAGAATTTGTGTTTATGTATATGTGTTTTGCAGCCTTAGAAAAGCTCTGTCACATCTGCTGATCCTACAGATCATTCTATTTGCTCTAAAGCAGCTGTAGATAATTAAATTCAGAGACGCGCCGTCAAACACTGTCTCCCCTGTGCCGCGCAGTCGGACAAAGCGCTTCTGACATGCACGCTGAGCTGGAATATCAATGGACAACAGCAGCCCTCGGTGCGAGGTGAGATATGCTGTGGCATACACACAGATAAGAACAAACTGTCCATTTTTTGCTGCATTGTACCCAAAATGATGTTACTTTCCTGAGCAAACAAACAGAATGGAAACTGGAATACAGATAAGCAGAGAAACAATATACTGCAGAGTTTATTTTTAGGTAGACAAATTTTGCCCTCTTTTTTTTTTACAGTAAGAATTCAGAATGTTTTCAAATTTTACCAATGACTTTTTTCCAGAGCAAACTTTAGTTGAAATCATTGATGTATCCTACCTGTAAATCCATTGGCTGAGCATATCAACTAATATAATCAAAGACTGATATTCAACTACCACATTTTCTTTAAGTGCTTTAGTACTCCTATTCCCATACTGGCACATTTCATGTAGAACAGGAAATGAACATAAAGTTTACTGCGAGCTTCAAAGACTACCAACCCTCACACAACTATCTCCACCAACATACAAAGAGTTTTAGTCCTGACGGTCAGAAAGGACCTGAACAACAAGTAGAGCGTGATAAATTCATATCAGACTTCATGTTCTTGTCCCTGTACCTAAACAGAAACAGTCTGAATGAGATGCTGAAGAGAGAGACACTTTTTTCTGTGTGTTGTAAAAATCAAAAATGTCTTAAGAGTAAGTATTTGACGCCAGTGAATGATTAGTTCACTTCCTCTATTACACTATTACCTAGTTATATTCCTCTTTCTGGAGAGAATCAAAAAATTCGGTCCACTTAAATCCCAAATTATCTGTGAAGAATCTGACAACAAATATCACAACGCATTCTCACTCTGACCTCGTCACATATAGACTTTTGGTCATGGACTTTCCACATCCAGATACCATGTGAGAGGTGCCCTTGGTACGTTGGTTGTTGACATTCTGGGACGCCATGTCAAGTTCTGCCTTTTACATGCACTGTCTTTTTTCAAAATAGACTTCCGTTTTCACAGGAAATGTACCTTTTACAAACAGTCTCTTTCAAAATAAACGCACTATGTCGGTACAACAACAGGAACTGATGTTTTCTTTCCTCCAACAACCAATGCACATGGTTAGGTTTAGGCAACAAAGCACATGGTTAGGTTAAGGAAAAAATAATAGGGTTTGGCTAAATGTTACTCCGACTTTAATCGCCCTAACTTTGATTCTTGGCCCCCGGCGTTTCCCCCTGACACTGCAGAACACTGTCAAACTATTACAGTGACCGGCTGTGTATCATGACAACATTAAAGGTCGGCTTTTTTCATCAATGTCTGACACCGCAACTCACTACCTTAGCGCTGGATTTTGACAGCTTTGGAGTGAGACCAGGTTGGCATAGCATCACCAGAGTCATTGGGATTCATCCTCTGGACACCATGAATGCCTTTACAAAATTTCATGGCATTCCATCCAATTGTTGTTGAGCTATTTCAATCGAGACCACAGTGGTGAACTATTAGACAAGACAGTACACAAGGCTGATAAGACGACAAGAATAATTACATTGACATAATATTCCTTGGCAACGGTTGATGTGTTACAGTGAAGACAATGCTACTCCACAATGTCATTGAAGTGCATCTTTTGCTATTGTTTTGATGGAAAAACAGCAGAAGTAAAATACTGTGTGTTTAAAATTTGTCCATAAAATGACCACAGTTAAATTTTTGTTTTGTCTAGTTATTTTTGTTTACATTTTCAGCTAAAACTCTTACAAAATATTTTAAACTGTGTGTACAAAGACTTTACCATGCTGCTGACCAGAATTAAGATTCCTTCGTCTATTTTTTTGTTTAATTTATTGACACGATTTGATTACAACTGCTTTGAGTCTACCTCAGATTTGTGGAATGTTCTGCACTTTGGCAAATGTTTGCCAAGTTCTGACAATAAAAAAACTATAACTGACAGTCTCATGTCTTTAACTTTCACGCAAGAGCAAAGGTCAGCCCAAACTTATCGTGATAAATACAGATATCTACCAATATATACATTTTTATCACAAAACCATTTTTGTCCATATTGCCCAGCCCTACGAGACAGAAAGTACACCAGACTTCGAAACATTCTGTCTCTTCCTGTCTCCCTCTGGACACTGGAGACGAGTACAGCAGCACCACTACACAAAGTAACTTTGGAAGATAATTACATTTAATACAAACTTCGTACAAGAGCCATTTTTCTCCATTAAGAGCTGCAAATTACCCATTACCTTCATGACCTCTCTCTTAATGGCAGGTTAGCCAGTACCTTGGTGTTCACTACATGTGATTGAATGGATGGACGCTGAGGCCATTTCACCCAGCCATGCCGTGGAATGGTTTTACTGATATGTGAATAAAGAAAATGCACTGTTAATGACTAGCATCTGGGTTCAGACATACTCAGTCCCTGCAGCAAACTTAAGCTCGCACAGACTGACACACACACACATAGAAAAATCTACAGTCAGTGCGCACAGGTGGAGGTGGAAATTGTGACTGTAATGTGGCAAACAAAACACCGGCAGTGGAGAAGCCTCCGCTGATTTCTGAAGAGGCACGGCTGACGGTTGAAGCTGAAGACTAAAGGAAGCAGTCATAGCTGATTAAGTGTACTTGTCACGTTCCTTATTAACGCATGCTGACTCTGTTTTCCTCCCGAGTCTTGATGTTTCTCCTCCCCTCCAGATTATCGATCATGAAGGATGCAAACTAAAGAGGTTATCAAGTGGAATGACGAGGCTGGACACTGCTGCAGGTTATGAGCTCCTACTGTGTGCTGGGACACACGTAATGTGCTTACTTCTTTAGTAATAAGGGGAGTAAATGAGGGAAATACTCTGCATGGATGCCACTAGAATGACAGCGTACCCACTATCAGATTCTCATTTATTTCTTCAAAGGTGGAGAACTACATTCCTCTCCTGTGTCTGTTTAATCTGAGGGTGTTGGCAGAGTTAAATCTGAGGAATAACACATCTGTTTCAGAGGCAAAATGAAGTGAGGCAGAGGGTGGTCATTTGAATAAGAGACAAACACATTAAATGGGCATTAAAGTAGCCACGATAATAAGCAGAGATGGACAAAAGCAGCAAACTAAGGACTGGGAAAAACAGAAGATAAGGGATTAAGAGAGGTAAATAAAATGCTAAATAAAAGACAAACACACAAACAGGTGAACAGCAAGCTCATTAACACAAAATATGAAAATTCAGTGAAAGGGATTCCAGTAATAAAGGTGGCAGAGAGAAAGGCTGACTCGGCTTCTGCTGAGCAGGGATACCCAGTGAGCGCCTCAGACAAAATGTCACCGGGCTCATCTGGCTGGTTCAGCTGATGGACGGGGATCAGAAGATCAATACAGGCCTATATGTTGCTCCCCCCGCTCCAGAGGCTCAGCCCTCTTGAAAGAGCAACCTGGGAGAGCTGGGCTGCTTCTACTGTTACTGCTACCTGAGGCTCCCACATTATCCAACATATACCAGATAGTTGGGGATTTCTTTAGGGGGTTTGTGGGTAATTTTTGTTAGTGATTGGCAAGAGGCTGGGTCACAGATCAGGGCAGGCACAGAAGATAAAACGTGACAATACATAATTGCATATTGCCTTTTTTGGAATCCATCAGGTTCGCTGAAACAAGTTTCCTTCTTCCATTCTCGGCACATATGTGGCTTTATCCTAAAAACCTTGTAACTCGATTATGTTATCCTCCTCAGCCTCTCGCTCCAACTTGTCTCACGGGACTTTTCCCTATCGGATTGACTCTCAAACTCAAGGCTGTTTTCTTTACTTCTAGCACAACAAGCTTTTCACCCAGCTGTGAAGTGACAGATGTGATGTTGCGATGAATCATGCTGGCCACGAGCTATGCCCCATTCTATACGAATATTCAGTCACTTATTTCTATTGGCTGAGTTGTTTTCAGGGTCACTATGTGAGCTGGAGCCAATCCAAGAACTCACTGAGCTGAATGCACAAAAACAAAGGATGTTTAAAAATAATGTTAACTCCAAAACTAACACAGGCAGATCAATCATATTCATGGGATTTAAGAATAAAAGGAGTGTGTATGCAAGAAAATTACTAATTTTGATGTTGGGATGATGCAACATGTTTTCTCTGGGCAACTTGGAGTGTGACTGCCTACAGGGTATGAAAATGAGAGCAGAAAAATAAAGGCAAAGTAAAACCGAGGGAGGCATAAAGGCAAAAAGAGCTGGTGAACCATCTGGGAGTACAAAGCTTAGACAGCGGGGTGAAACTACTGCGAGACCAAAGTGAGCTGGAATTCACACCAGGCAGCCGTCAGTCACATGGTCACATCGGTTCTGGTATGACAGGTATCGGTTTCTCACTCTGCGGGCTGCCCTCCCCGGGGGACTGGAAATGATTTGGGAGGGTGGCAGGGCTTCCTCTTGTGAAATAATGAATTTTTGGTGCAGGCTGTGGGCTATCCCCAATAATTAAGTATGAAGAAAAGCTGAAAATAATCATTGTTTGGTGTAACACTCTGACAAACTTGGTGAGCTCAAGTCAGGGGTGCTCGCAAGTTTCGTAAATGAGTATTTGCAATTATTTTAATTTTGATATTAGAAGCCGCAAGGGATTTTATTTTCTAGGTGGATGTGTGTTACCACCACAGTTTTACAGTTTGGGGACTACATTTTCAACAGTTTTAAGTCAAAGTATCCTCACTGGAATTTTCACTATCATTGTGAAACACACAACTTACAACACCCCACCGATGTGAGCAGGTCCACTGCATTACTTTCTTTACTTAACACAAACTGATCAGAGGCAGCAGCACACCAGCAACTCCTCATGTTTAGCAGGCAAAATTGAGTCTGGTGGCTGTGGACAGGGGCAGCAGCAAATTGTTTTTAAGCCATCTTAAAAAGGACGACCTTTTAAAAAATAAAATAAAATCAGATAAAGTGTAGGCTATATTTAGCTTTTTTAAAAATACTTTAACTTGCCTCACCATTTGGGGAACTCAAGACGTTATATTACTCTCTTCAAAGCCACCAGACTCAATTATCACAGACCGTAATTTTACCTCACAGCATTTACAAATTGGGCGGCATGGTGAAACAGTGGTTAGCATTGACGCCTCACAGCAAGAGGGTTTCTGGTTGGAACCAGAGGTGTGGGGTTCAAACCCTGGGGTGGGGTTGCCCTTCTGTGTGGAGTTTACGTGCTCTCCCCCTGCCAGCATAGGTTTATGTGGGTACTCCAGCTTCCTCCACCAGTCCAAAGACATGCAAATTAGGTGGTGACTCTTGTCTTCTTTCAAAATACACTTCTGCTTTCACAGGAAATTTACCATTTACATACTGTCTCTTTCAAAATAAACGCACTACGTCAGTACAACACGATGAATTGACATTTATTTCCTCAAACAACAACTGACATGGTTGGGTTTAGGCAACAAAAACACGTGGTTAGGTTTTGGAAAAAAGAACAGAGTTTGCCTTTGTAATCTCAAAGGATGGGGTCACGGCTCTCCTAGGTGAGAGTTGGTGTTTGTTGGACTCCTCCACCACCATTCCCGCCTGCCCCACTCGAACTTTCGACGCCTATATTTTTATTCTTGTCCCGCTGGCTGCCACTGGGTGCTGATAAACTATAACGGCGACCTGCTGACATCAAAGGACAGCTTTTTTTCTGTGTCTGACGCCACAAGTCACTGCCAAACGTCAGATTTCTAAGACTTCAGAGTGAGACCGGGTTGGTCAGCCTGTGATAGTCTAGCAACCTGTCCAGGATGTATGCCGCCTCTCGCCCGATGTCAGCTGGGATAGCCCCCAGCGACCCCAAACAGGATAAGCAGTTACTGAAAATGAATGAGCACATAGGAGTTAAAGGTCTACCGCCGCCTCCATTGTTCAGTTTGTTTGAGTTATTGTGTGTATTTTGGAACCAAACTAATGTCGCATCCACAGCATTGCATGGGTTTGTAGAAAACTATGTCAGGTCATGTGGGAAAAAAAGTTTTTCAGAGGGTCTTGGGAAAATAGCATTTTGATGCTAAAACATACATGTTTCACCCAGAATTTAATTTTTTTTAAAACTTAAAAAAAAGAGAAAAAAAATGGAGCCGCTTTTTAATGAAATGACGTTTGAGATTCAGAACATAATTAAATTACATGCAAAGACATGAGATGTTTTTGTTTCCATTTTCATGATCCAAACATTCATACGGCATCAATTCACACTCACACTGCATACAAACTAACCTGAGTGTCATGCTTTGTTCATGAAAACCGCTGTCAACTTTAAGCAGGTGAAAATTGCACACCATCTGCTCCAACTCCGGAGGGATCAAAGTTCTAGAGTATGCTTGCTGTTTCTTACCTGACTTTGTGTTGGTGTGTATGCAGGAGCGTCTAAGTGTTTACATGTATAAAAGTACACTTAAAAAGGTCCACACAGCTGCCTGTGATTGATCTCTGAGACTCCGAGAAGCTGGTTCACACCGTCTGCGTTATTATTTACTGCAATTTTACCGCTGCTGCAGCTACAACTAAGGCTGCAGCAATATAGGGCTTAAGCATCAGTCCTCTTCAGCTGCCACACTCATATTTTCACGTTAATGCCAGCACGGCCAAGGATGAAATAAGCTCTCAAATGTATTTTCTGCAGTAGGTATGAGCGAGCATGTGAGTGTGGGGAATTTAAGCTCTCCTGGAAAAGAAAAAAAAAATCCCCTCTCATCTCAGGAGTCTGTAGTGTACAAATGGAAAGTGTTTGAAAAGAAGAAACGTCCCTCCTGTGTCCTATACACAAGTCTTTGGAGCCATATGATCTCAATCTTCAAGGCCTAAATTAAATTTCCATCTGTGTTTGTGTGTCCGCAACTGTGCATGTATGTGTGTGAGACAGACTGGAGCACATAGCAGAATTTGACACTCATTTTCTGCATAAAGATGCTTATTTTCCCCTTAATAAAAAACACTGTTTTTCCTCAGCTCTGAAACCTTCCCATGTTACGCTCCCGCTACACTCCACCCCTGTTTATTATCAACAGCATCTTAATCTCTTCGATCCATCTTAGGTCTCATCTTGCTCTCACCTCTCGCTATTTATCTCTCTATTTATACATCTCTCTGCAGTATAGACTGTATTTCTGCTGACACCACACCTGCACCTCCCTCCCTGCAGGGCTCTGAGAGAACAGAGACCAAGCGCCCCCAATGGCCTTGCTCCCACAGCCAGGATGACTAATAGCCCCCGCAGGGCGGGAAGCCGCAGAGGTGAGGCGCAAAGGTGAGAGAGGGAAGATCAAGAGGCTATGTCGACTCACATGGCTTGTGAAAGCTTTCTCTGTTGGGTGGGCTTTGGCTGCTTAATGCTCTATTTGGACAGAGATAGTGTTGTGAATCAAATCCTTTGTGTCCATTTAGAGCGGCAGAATATTACTGGCCACAACAGGATTCTTATCAAAGAGCACTGAGGCATCAGATAAAGAAAAATGATTCCCTTTATACAGTGTTAAAGAAAAAAGCACAGCAGCGAGATGCATACATGGTTCTGTTGTGTGTTAGAGATGGACTGATTGGCCTTTCTAATCCACTGATAATACATTTAGTATTTTTCCCTGGCTTTCCACTAAAATGGGACACACAAAAGTGCACAGCAATTATAAAAAGTGAAAGTATTACACTGCACTTTGTTAAATGGATGGTGTTATATGTTTTTTTTTTTCTTCAGATCAACTAATCCAACTAAAAGACCAACAATTTCACTACTATGTAGCACTCAGCACTTAGTTCCTACTGAAAAATATAATTTAAAAACAAATATATAATAAATCACAAATATATAGTTTTATTTTTTACAATAAACTTAGTTAATTTAATAATTAAAACAACTGGGCACTCCAGTTTTTAACAAAGTTATTAAAAAAAGTAGTAAACAGTGTATTTTTGAGCTGCTTTTTTCAGTAGCAGATATATTAATATTTTGTACTCTAATGTACTGGTTCCCGACCCCCACTTGATTAAGGGGTGTTAGAAAACTTTTCAAAAAAATATATACAGATGCCTATATCTCAGCTTTTTCTGTTTCTGTGAAGAAAACTAAATGGAATTTTTAATTTAAATGTTTAGTTTAAGCTAAGAATGGTATAAAAAGTTCCTCAGAATCTAGGAAACCTCATCTTTGATGCAATATTCACCGTACAGTAATAGTTATGCATTGAATGTAACACGAAATATCCCTAAAATAGGGTTGGGTCGGTATGAGAAAAAAAAAACGGTCCGGTTTTTGTAAAAAACGTACTTTCTGCCCGAGTATGCGGTCCGGTTGGTCTCAAAAAATAAAACCCGGTCCAAGACGGAGTACCGGACCGAATTGGTACTACCGAGAACCGACCCAACCCTACCCTAAAATATGTCACTTAGCCAGGGGTTGTCAGTTTACTCAGTGATAGATAGGGGTCTCTTAAGGGAAAAGGTTGGTAACCATTGTGTGTATTTACAGCAGAGGGACGGTGTCGATGGGATTGACTCGAACTAGAGAGCTCATTGATGTGTTTGTAATAGTTTTCAAACAACAACAGAGCTCTGTTGCTCATGCAGTGCTGCTTTAGATATATAGACAGTACTTTTCATTCATTCATTCAAACCTTTTTTTAAGACCAAGGAAATCAATGGAGGGAGACCCTCATTTTCAACGATGCACGAACAAAGACTTTAAAAACAATCAATGAGCAAACAAAAAACCATCATGCATTCCAATTAAAACAGATATGAAATCATACAAAACAATACACAACTACAGCAAAAAGTAGAAATACAGCCTGATTAACATGTTATGGAGTAGATGTAGTTAAAAGCATTTACACGCAATTAAAACAAGATCTGAAATAAGGCTTTTAAGCAGCCATAGGGTGGCAGAGTGTCCAAGTTTAAGGTCTTTTGCAGATTATTCCATGTCCTAGTTCAGTTCTGATTAAGGGAGTGTGAACGAGAACCAAGATTATGTGAGGTGAGTTAAAAGGGATGAAATATAGGGTGGAAGCATCTGCATCAAGGCTTCATAAATGAACAAATACCAATGCTGTTCCCATCGCACAGCCAAATGTGGCTATTTGCTCTTAGCATCAATTCATTATGATTTTGGTCTTTTTACGATACTTGTTTTAACAGATTGTGTGCTGTATGCTTAAATAGAGCACTGCAGTTGGATGTTGGTATGTGTTTGATAATTTGGGGTCTTTCAGCGTAGGCAGCTTCTTTCCTTTAATACACTCAATTGGTAGTCAGACTGAAATAAGCTTCAAAAGACAATCTAGTTGATGTGGACATCAAACGCACTGCTGTATGTCAGCTGCAGTTAAGACAGGATGCTTTCGTAGGAGTGACTTTCAATATTCTTGCAATGGCAGTGGCATCAATAAGGGTTTGTGCAATTCTAATATCTGCACACTGAGGTAACAGTATGGTTGATTTCTATTTTCTTGTTAGTTTAAAACAGTCAATTGTTGGTCAAACATGGCCGTCAAAGCAGGACACATTACGAGTTTCACCACCTTCCCTACATTGCCATAATTACTGGTATCAGATGAATATATTTCCCTGGTACACTGGGCTGAGAGTTTGCACTGAGGGTGTTTTCAAAAGCCTCTATGACAAGAAGAAAAAAAAAATCACATCTACATGATAAAAAAAAAAAAGATTCAGAAACTGTGGCTGAGAAATACATCATGTTCGAGCCCATCATTTGCATAAGATTAGTATTATCAAGGGGGCTTCTGTCTTGGCAGCCATGGAAGATTCACACAAGATTAAAATCCCAGATGATCTGCTATTATTACAAATCACTGGGCGTCCCTCAGGTAATATTAGTCCTGTGTGAATGGAGCTTTTTACTTCACCTCATCTTGAGTTTTGCACTTACACAGGCTGTTGATGGAGTGGGGGATATATGCATGCTGAATTACTGTGTGAAAAATGTGCGCGGATATAGATGCAGTACATCTCCTATTGATTTTTTGGATGCCTTTGTGCTTGCATAAATATACAATGAATATATCTCCGACAACAACTGCCAGCTGTAATCTTATTTATTTATTTGTCAGCAAATGTGTTCGCAGTGCAAACAAACATGGAATATGTTCATCAAGTTGTTGGTATTTTGTCATTGAGTTATGCATTGCAGTACAGTGAGACTGTCAAACAGTGAGGGAATTTCAATCTACAGCCACATTGTCATCGCCGTGTACAACAGCTGCAGTGCTTGCACACGAACACCTTGTCTGGACGCTAAAGAGTGAGGCTATAAAATAAAAACAACTACAAGGAACGAGCAGCTGAGAAACCTGGCATCGGTTCATACTCAATTACTGAGGCAGCATTATTCTGATGGTAATGCTATTGGACTGCAGTCATAATATACCTGACAGCATAAAAACAAGTGAGACTTGCTTGCTTGTTTGCACTTACCTTGTGAGTCTATTGTTACAAATATGTTTACCGAGTTGTGACGCACAACATTCAATCGCCTGCAGCTTTGCACTCTAGGGACTCAAGGACTCTTAGGCAAAAACAGTTTGTGTGGCGTTATATAAATCTCTATCAGCAACAACGTTGTAACCTTCGATTTTCCAATCACACCACGCTAAAACACACAAGCTGTAAAGAATGTGGAAGGATGTGATCTTGGTGTGCATTCAGTCATAAGATTACTTAGTATATTCCACCGATTCTGCTGAGGACACACAGATTGTTCCATATCTGTCTGCTCCTTATGTGTGTTTTAATGGCACATGCAGAAGAAAGCGAAAGAAAATCCAATTACATGAACGGTGAATCAGACCTAATACCACAAGGAGTGTTAATCAGACTGATCCAATTAAGCAGAAATGAATTTGGCTCTGTAAAACTGAGGTGAGGGTGTTGCAAAGTGGTGCAAAGAGACAACAATGACTAATTTCAGGGAAAGCAGGGAAAGGTAACGTTGCATTGCCCTTGCACGCGGAGCCAAAAATATTAAATATGATGCTCGACTTTTATTAAACTCAGTTGGGTTATGAAAAGGCTCACTGAGAGGGTTTCCTCAGAAATAAATAAGAACCTCTGAGATGTGCTTTCGCGGTCATGATGACACTGGTGGCACACAGAATATTTCCAGTGAGAAGAATAAGAGATAGATGGCATAGCAGAGACAGACTGAGAGATACAGAGGGAGAAAGATGATAAAGACAAAACCGCGGGATGAGACAAAGAGAGAGAGGATTCAACTTGGAAATGAAAGCCCTTCAGACAGCTGGGGGGGAATCTGGAGGGCTGCATGGGCCTTTATAGACTATCTCTATGAAACATAAAATAAGGTTAAAAAACACACTGTGACCCACAGCGCTAAAGGCTGGACGACAATCTGCCACAGAGCTCTCTGTTTTACAAGCTCAGTTTCTCAAGCCATAGAACACTGAGGGCCGGAGGAGGACACTGGCCTCTGCTCACTGAATCACAGTGTTTGTTATGAACAACTTAACACTTTATGAACAAAGAGTGTTGCCAGACTGCTGAACTAAAGCTAAATTATTAATAACAGATAAATAAAAAACAAAAACTATTATTGAAGCACTACTAAAACACATACTTTGCAGGCCCCAAGGAATTCCGCCGGGCTTTACAGACAATTTTAAAGTGGCCGAACATTGGAATCACAACTTCTAGGTCGGTCATGTGACTCCACTGGGCCAAAAAAGACTCTTTCCCATTAGGGCTGTCAACGAATATTCTAAATTCGAATTTAAATTCGAATTTGAAAAAAAAAATGGACCTTCGAATGTGAAAATTGATATTTGATTGTGGAGAAGAAAAAAAAAAAACACCACCGCAGCTGTCTTCTTTGCGAGTGGGCGTTGGCATCAGACGCGCATTTCTCCAGCCTGGTCAACAAGCGGTTCTGCTCCCAGCTGTTGTCTCCGTCACCCGGCTTGACACATTCGCTCGCGGCTCGCGCAGAAAATAGACCAGACACCGAAACGATTGCTGCAGGGCGCGAGCCGGTCACGGTCCGGTGCTTCGAGGCTATTCGCAGTGCTTCCGCGGGCGATGTGGCCATGGGTCAGAGAGGGGGGGGCGAGTGAGAGGTCCGCAGTCGTTTCTAACGTAATGTTATAGATAATTGTTTTATGTGTTTTAATGTGTAGGTATGTAAATGTTTTCAAAGACGTTTATGTGGAAATAAAAATACCTACAAGTAGTTATGTTTCCTTGTATTAATATATATACAAGTATGTTTCCTTGTATTAGTTTGCCCTCTTGTGGACATAATGCGGGAAAAAAAAATATTCGAATGGTTCGAAGCTATGAGTTATTTTTAGAAGGAATATTCGAACGTCATTTTTGAGCAATTTTGACAGCCCTATTTCCCATAGACTTACATTGTGAGAGAGACGTCTGTAAATCAGTGGATACATGTTTTAAGCGTCACAACCCCCTCGAAATGACTCGTTCCAATGTCAGAATTTGACCAATTCAGTCAGATATTCTCACTCCAACCTCGTCACATATCGACATTTGGTCATGGACTTTCCACATCCAGATATACCATGCAAGGTACCCTGGATGTGTTGGTTGTCAACATTCTGGGATGCCGTGTCAAGTTCTGCCTGTTACATGCATTTTCCTCTTTCAAAATACACTTCAGTGTTCAAAGGAAATTTACCATCTCTTTACAGTCTCTTTCAAAATAAACACACTGTGTCGGTACAACACCAAGAATGGCGTTTTTTTCCTTCGACAACAAACACAAAAAATAACAGGGTTTGGCTTTATAATCAGTTGGGACGTGAACACCACTCTCCCGAGTGCAAATCGGTCTGTCATGGACCCATCTACGACCCTTCCCACCTGCCACAATTAGACTTTTGCCGCCTTATTTTTTGCTCTTCTTCTGCCATGTTTCCGCATGATGCCGCAGGGCTATCACACCAACGTTAAAGGACAGCTTTTTTTCGTCAGTGTCTGACGCCCCAAGTCACTGCCCAGGTACCGGATTTCGATGACTTCAGAGTGAGACCAGGTTGGTCTAGAACCACACGATTGAGTTATTTTATCCCCATTCAAGTTAGCAGAGGGCTAAACTGGAAGTTAGTCACTCAGCTCGGGAAAGGTCATAATCCAGGTAATTTTACATCTGGACGTCAAACTTTTTTGGCTTCAGGCACCACTGAGCAACTTTCATAGGAATAAACAGGGCTCAACACTGTATCCAGTTCTCTTTATAGATCCATGATACTATGGCGGTGGCACAGAGCTGTAGTGATATTGATATATGCATCTCCGCACAAAAGAAATAACCCAAAATAACCCACTTTTCTGAGCTGTTTATAATAATAGTCAATACTTCATGGTTCTGCACTTACCTATCATGTGCTTTCATTAACAAAATCACATCATTGACCAAGCATCAACACCAAAATATCCAAAATCAAAATTTCAAGATGATGCACTTTTGACTGCGCTATCAGTTCATCAGTGATATTTAATTCACACCTGATGCTTTCCATGACCAGCAGTTACACCAGCAGACACCTGATAGACAATACTAAATCAGGCAGGTAAAGATAGCTACAAAAGAAACGGCTCAGCATAAGAATTACTGAATAATACATTAACACTTTTCCTCTCTTAAAAAAACTGACAGGTCTAATGTTTAAATGATGGTTTACCGCAAGATACCCAAGAGGCTTCATGGAGAACATATTCAGATTAGGCATGCCACAGCGAGGACGTTTTCCCACCTGTTAATAAACTCTTGACAACACTGATATTACTGATTACACCAGACCAGCGCTGGGCGACACGGCTTAAAAATACTCACAATATTTTTAGGCTGTATCGCGATACAGGATATATATCGCAATACTTTGAAATCTCCTTTAAATACTCCAAACTACTAAAATACAAAATTATTAAATGAAATACAGTTATTATAAAGTTGAATAAAATAGTGTTATAATAAAGTTTAATAAAGTACTGTAATAATAAAGTTGAATAAAGTATTGTTACAATTAAATAACTCAAGCAGAACCATTGGTGCTTTAATTTTGGAGCACCCGGTTTGGCTCGGGCACAAAGTGTTGATGTTTTTGCTGTGAACTTGAAGTTTCTGGTGAGATGTTAGCAGTTAGCACAAAGTTAAACTGTTGTCACTGCACCTTTAAACTTTATTAGTATATATATATATATATATATATATATATATATATTAGTAATATTTGCAAATTGCAGTGGTGCTCTGTGGTCGCAAAGTGTGACTTAATAATAGCGATCTGGAGCCCTGAGGATTACATACACACCTCACCTGCTCACACCGCTGCTCGGGAGAAAATGACCTGGATGGGCAGAGGAGTGTGTGTGTTGCATATCATGTTTGTGAGTCTGTCTTCATGTGTGTGTCTGTGAGAAGGAGCGAGCCACAGGAAAGAGTGAGCGAACCAAACACTAAAGTTAGTCTCATGCCAGTGGCTTAAGAACATAAAACAGTCATTTTATATATTCCATGTGCAACAAGCTGTGATACATCAAGTATATTCGATATATCACCCACCCTTATACCAGACATAGCACAAGAAAATATATTCATCGATGACTCTGTAGAGTCCTTACTTTGATCTTAACATTAGACCTTCAGATCTTCCCAGAACATTGAACACAAGGGAACAGGGACAGTTGGTGTGTCTGTAACAGCACCTGCTTTTCTTCTTAATTAAATGGCTTCATTTTTTTCAGTTTTGAGCACAGCTCGGTCTTGACAGCCTCTCCCCCCTCTCTTTATCTTCCTCTTCTCTCACGGGATGCGCTCTCCACCTGAGGATGACCACTTCTTACTCTATCATTTTCTTGGATTCCCCAACATTTAGGTCATAGCCATCCCAGTAGCGTGGGTCCATGAATGTTGCCTTGCACATAAGCTTACAGCGTACTTCTGTGCTGTGACTCTGCTGCTGCTGTACAGAGCAGACACTTTCAGTTTATAATTGTGCATCCATCACCCAACTAAGTGTTGATAACAAGCTTAGTGCTTTACACATAACACTTTTTTAATTTGATGAAATGGGTTTTATTTCTCTAAAACGAAAAGTAAAAAAACACTGGTGGTGGTGGGCAATTCATGTGATCAGTGTGTAATTTGCAGTATGCCCAAACACAGTGTAACACAGGTAACACAGACTACAAGCCTAAGCCAGATATATATTTTACTTTTTGGATTAAGATCATCAGGAGAAAAATGAGCCAAATAGAATTCAGGCAGGCACACATGAATAAACATGCATAAATAAACACACCAGACACAGCCATGACAAGAAAAGGAAGCTAATGAATAAATAAAACAGAACAACCGCCAGCTAAAATAGCTCTGACCGAGCACTTCCCAGAGAGAGACGTTCAGTGAGCGATCTCATCAGTGCTGCTGTCGGGTTTGCTCAGTGGTCAGGAGAGCCGGTATGGTGTTGACAGCTGGCTGTCATTACTCCAGAAGTGAGGAGCAGGACAAAGGAAGGGAGAGGAGAGGTGGGAGGAGAGGGATGACAGGAGGGGTCCTGGGGAAGAACGAATGAATAAAAAGAAGGAAAAAGTGGTGGAAGAGAGAAACCTACGGTGACCTCTTGACCTTGTTGGATTCAGGCCAGTAGCCTAGTTCCCTGGTGCTTGAATCAGGTTTTCTTTATTTTTTTTGTCAGTTCAGCTTTTTATTTTCCCTTGAATTAAAGGATGTGACATATGCCTTGTCTGTTACTGTTCCTAATTCAGGCCTTATTACTTTGCTCCATGGTAAGTTCACCGGGTGTCTCAGAACAGATTTTAATCAAATTGAATTTTGTGGGTGCAGATAAGAATTCTTAAAATGATTTTATTAACATTGTCTAAAAAGGTATTTTACACATTTTGTCAATTTCCTCATGATTACCATGCTGGAATGAAAAAAGAAAATCTGATAACCCATGATTGTCTGATCGCAGCATGTGTTTTGGTGTAAATGAGGATTCAGGTGCGGATTAAAAAGTTCTCTGCCGTAAGATTGTGTAACCTTGGCAGAGTTATAAACCCTCAAGTTCTTTCTAGTTAGCACCTCCATATGCACCTTAAACATTTACCTTTCATTGTTTGAATGTTACATTTTACACTTTAACTGCCAGTCCTCACACCTGTGCACCACCTGTTTTCACACCCGCTCATTTGTATGTATGAACAAAGTGCTCACATTTAGGCCATGCACCTAAAAGTTCACTGCTGAAATACTTGAACATAAACAGTGCTCAATACAGTAAACTCGTCTCTGAGATTGTAAAAGTAACAGAACAGTAATTATATATGATGGCTGCATTAAAAGCTTACTATAATTAGGATCTCATGCATCCAGATGGCGTCCTGCCACCTGAATGTGACTTCTACAGACAACAACACCATGCTGAATTTGCCATACTGCAAAGGGAGCAAAAGAAAACAAAGCAAAGAGGGATGAGGAGGACACAGAGATGAGACAGAGCTGGGGTGTAAGAGGAGTGACACAGGTGAGAGGTGGATGAAAATCGAAGGCAGGGTGGAGGACGAGATGAATTACAAAGCAGCAGGAAGAGTAAGACACGCGGAGTTGAGGACGGAGGGAGAAAGAGATAAGACTAGAGGGTGACAGACAGAAAAGAAGGGAGGTGTGAGAGATGAGAGAATGGACAGGAGGATGGAGGAGGAAAAAAGAGAAAGGCTGGAGAGAGCAGAGGGGAAATCAGACAGGGGAGAGAGTGGAACAAGGGGGAGGGGAGGACTTGAGGGCAGCTGGTGAAATGAATGAAGGCCAAGCATCCGAGGGACCACCACTGAGCGGTCAATGTGTGTGTTTGTGTATGAGGCATAAAGTGGTGACAGGAAGAGACAGGAGAGCAAGAGAGGAAAAAAGAGAGGGAGAGGTGAACAGAGACAGGGAAGAGGTGGATCTGGCCCAATGTGTTGAGGATTAGGGATTTAGGGCTTGTTGGAACAGCCAGTGTGTTTACATGAAGCCAGAAATATGCCTCTTGCCTGGAGATGTGGGTATTCTGTGAATCCAAGTTGGATTTAGATTCAGCAGTTAAATTTGAGGGAGGGAATACAGTTAACACAAGCAGCAAACTCCATATGACTTGTTGTGGTGGAAGTGCCGAGGGCATTGTTTGTGCTGACTTAAAACTCACACAAGAGTGTGACTGCACATTCTGCGCTATAAGAGAAATAATACAACAATTGTTTTGAAATGTTTTTTGTTTTGCCAAGTTACACAGATGTTTACACGTATTCACCAATGGAGAAAATATGTCGCTCAACACAGAACGCACAAAACAGCTTTAGAAGTTTAAAATAAAGTATGAAAAAACAAAGCTTTCACTCGTGCGTCACTTTGCTTCGGAGACCAAAATGAGGCAGAATCCGGTTTCTTTAAAACCTGGTGCTTTGTGTGATGAGTTCACAGAGGGGGCACGATGGGAACACTCAGCTTCAATCAGATCACAATCCATAATAGATGGCCATGTAAATATCTTATGAGGAGGAGCTATGGAGAAAATGACTCTGTACTCAGGAACACACACATACACATGGACACACACACATGCGCAGACAGCAGAAGCACAAAGAGCAGACATCCCTCACTGTCATGCAAGGGAGAAAAAAGTGTATTTATCTAATATTCATGCACTATCTTAATGGATCTTTTGTGTGAATGTCGTCTTGTTTTTGCTGTTGTCCGTGTGTGCGTGCCTCACAAAAACAGGACAGCTTGCAAAAGACCTAAGCTGGCTTCTGAATGTGGTTTTTTCGGTTACAATGAAAAATACATAAATAACAAATGTTCCATGGATCTTTCTTATCGGTGTCTCTATTAGAATCCAAATGGTGTTGGCAATGAAACATAGGCTACTTGTGTGAACTCGGCAAACTGTGTAGCATTTTATTGAACGCTGTGAATGGAAGGAAACATGAATGTACGCCTACACGAACGATCTGAAGTTGAAGTTTTCCTGTACTCTGAAGGTCGCAACGATCCACAAATCACTGTTAACTATTTGGCAAAAACAGCCATTTAAAACTTTAAAGTTAGAAAACCTGGATGTGATCTCGAAACTAGAAAAACCTTTGCATAAAAAAACTCCCTATACACCCAGCAGATATCTTTGAATTTATGTTAATACAACATGCTGCACCAACACTGAAAACAGATATCTTTCTGACACATATTCCAATGTTTTTTCGAAATGCTTCACTGTAACTTTTGACCGAGCTGTCATATCATATCTTCCATTTTAGATCTGTGTTAAAGCTGCACATCCTGCGCATCAGCTGGACACGCCAGACAAATATTTAGCCCACATTCAGGCAGACATAGAGTAAACATTTCATAAAGTGAAAATGCCACACTGTTTTCGGGATTGTGCTTGTCCCATAAAACATAGTAAATTAATAATTCAGCTCTGTTTCAGTTTAGTTTATTATGAATAAGTCAGGGACGGCAAATGAATCCTAGCAGATAAACACTAAGGCGAGCAAAAGACATAAAAACAACGACAAAGTAAAAGAGAAAGTATTAAAGGCATAAACAAAAGTTAAAGGAAGACCTCACCCACAAAATGACTATGTGTAAATCAGTTAGTCATGCCGTGTTACCTTGACTTCATGTTTTACTGGCATGCCTCCACAGAGAATGGTGAATATATTTATAGGCTGATTATGATAGGATCATTATTTATTATTGATTGGTTGGGGGCCACATTAACAACAGCAAAACTACATCAAAACATCCATTTATAAACACTCACACAACTCATGCCAGTGGTTTTTTTTATGCCCAAGGCACATCTGTATTTATCTGTTTGTGATGTTATCTGTTATCACATTATAACACAGTCTGTGGGGGACAAGGCAGAGAAAAAAAACAGAGAGTTAAGTGTAAGAGAAAGACAGGGAACTTGTTCCTAAACCAAACGCCACGGCCCCTGTGTGGAAGTGTTTTGGATTTAAACCAAATGACAGAGGGCAGCCCAGTAATTTGGACGAGCCGGTGTGCCGAGTTTGTTCTAAAACCATCTCAACAAAAAGAGTGAATACAACCAACTTAACTGCACACCTGAGAGTGAGAGACTGACAGTCTATTTTTTTTGTATCGATAAGGTCTTTATTTATTTGTTTTGTATTTTTACGTGTTATTTCGGATTTTTAAATTTTCTTTTTTGCATTTGTAAATATTCTTGTTAAATAAATATTTATTTCTCTTTAAAAGGGAGCACTTGAATCAATATGCCTTTATTATCATTATATAAGTTTAAAAAATGGTCTAAAAACAGCAAAATTACAGCAATAATAAAATGGTCTTAAAAGCACAATATTACACAATATTATCACTTATCACAATAATTTCTGACGCAATTAATCACCCAGCAAAATTTGTTATCGTGACAGGTGCTACAAACTTTCTGGCCTGTGCTACAAAATGATCACCCTCTGTAGCACCAGTGCTATGGGCTAAAAAAGTTAACGTATAGCCCTGACTAATATCAAAAAAAAAAAAAAATTGACAACCAGCTACTACTCATGATTTATTGACGAAATAATTTAAGAATTCCTTTCAAACTTTTTAAAATGACATCAAAGCACCAATTACACATCCAGTTAAATAGGAAATAATGTAACATAGTGTGATGTGTCACACACTTACGATGCCTACACATGAACAGCAACAACTAGGCTCCCCGTGAAAGTTTTTAAAATTAGAGTTTACCTCTTTATTAGAAAATGGGTGTGCACACAATACTGATACAGTCATTTAAAATGAATTCATAACTTTCTGTAAAGTCCCAGTTGAATATTGCAATAATAATGTGTCGTTATCACACAACCCCACGGCACACCTGGATTTGCATCATGGCGCACCAGTGTGCGGCGTCACAACATTTGAGAACCACTGACTCATGCAATATAATCCAAGTCTCATTCATCCACTCATAAGCTCAGTACTTCCCAAACACATGCATTTTTGCTTGAATAAATAAATGAATATATAAAGTACTGGAGTCTGGCTTAGAAGAAAGCATAGATAAGACTGAATAAATGAGACTTGGATAATAAAACACCAGTTGTGTGAGAGTTTGTCAACGGGTGTTTTGATATACTTTTGATGTTGTTAATGCGTTCTCCAATCAATCAATAAATCCATATGTTCTGTTTTTTCCATGGAGGCATGCAAGAAAAACATTTACTTCAAGAACTCAAGGTAACAGGACACAACTAATTTACATACAAATGGTCATTTTGCGGGTGAAGTATTCCTTTAAGGTATGAACTCATATTAAAATGCAATCACACAAACTCCAGAGGCACACACCCTAACAATATGTCTTGTTAACTAACCTGACCGCTGATGGCACAGTGGTTACAGCTATTTCACCCTGCTAGGAAGCAGTGAATATAAGAGGGCAGAGGGAGGATTTCATCACAGAGAGGATGGTCACAGTCATTAAGAAGAGTCTGACAGACATATTGTTACAGCCATGGCCCTGTGGTTTTACTAGCACAGTCATTACTAGAGTTTAGGATATCCCTGTGTTTAATATTCAAGTTGTAAATGAGGCAGACTTAAAAAAGAACACAATGGTCAAGTTTCGTCAATACTGAGGGGCCTTAGCTTGGACGTGAGCAAAAAGAACAAGGCTAGCTTTGATATGCAATAGGTGTTGTACACAGAAAGTTCCTTTGTGAATGTGCACTGGGTGAAAGTGGATATCTAGAGGCACTGTAAAGCTGTTTTCGATCAGACGATTACTTCAACAATTCTTTTTGTCAATTCGACACAGCTGTCTAAATCAGTTAATTTCCTCCACACAGTAGGAGACATCATTTTCATTAACTGTTTAGATGCATTAGGAGAAGGGGTGGAAAAGGTTAGCAGTGTCTGCCAGGTGTGAGCAGCTTCACAAAGCAGATTAATTCAGTTAGGAACCAGCTGACTGGCTCCACCTAACTGTGATCTATTCTTTTACTCTTTCCATTATCTCTTTCTTCTTATTAATGTCTTGAGCATGTTTTCAAAATACTGGAGCTGAAGATGAAACGCACTGACACATGCTCTCACTAACAAATATGGAAAATGGCTCATACAAAGAAGTTCATTCAAATGTCGACCACACATGCAAAATTTACAGACACATGCACGCCCTCACACACACTCCATCTACGTACTCCCTTACAAGCCCATTTCTTCGTAACATGAAAGTTTGGCTGCGTTGAGAGTCTGTTTTGTGCTGTCTGGGTGGTGATGATATTATGAGTGCAGATGCGGCGCTAAGCCCTGCAACGCCCCACAGGGGAGCACTAAAAGCAAACCCTGACCCTGTTGATCATCAATAATTCAGCAGAAATCAGGGTTAGAATAAGTGCAGCGCCGAACGACACATCATTTATACAGCATGCAGAAGAGACGACGGGCTCCGCCATCATAAAGTTTGCATAAGGCCAAAGCCTGCCTGTTAGCTGTCCACAAGCATGAACATTAGCTCCATTACGTTGAAAAAATGAAGGCTGATGGGACAAGAATAGGGGGATAAAGTGGTGGTGAGTCATCGACCACTCTGAGTCTCTTCTGAGACCCACCTGGCATGGAGAAAATGGAGCTGGACTCCACCATTGTGGGCATACAGGAGGCCATCAGTGGCTGGCGGCCCAGCTGGCTGACTGGCCTGCTGGGAACACAGTCAGCCATGTCAGTATGGAGCCAACATTAGACAAGAAAGAAAAGGACAGCTTTGGGGACATATGAGTCTGAGAGACAGGGTGCAGACAAGGATATAAGAATATTACAAATAAATACCAAAGAGACAAGCATCTACTGTACGTCCTGATTATCTACCAATTCCACTTGAAGAACTTTTTTGGCTATTGGTGCATGCATGGATGGCTTGCTGAACGGGCTTACTGGGCATCGACCCAGGGGCCCAAAGTTTCAAGGACACCCTTGGACTTCACTTGCAAAATGTCACTCGAAAAGACAGATGCCCACCAGGAAGAGACTCAAAATGACCACAAAGAGACACAAAACGACTACGAAGAGATGCAAAACAGCTGCAAGAGACACAAAGAGACTCTAAAAGACTATGAAAAGGGGCAAAACAGCCAGAAAGGGACACAACATGACTACAAAGAGACATAAAGCAACTGCAAGGAGACTCGAAATGACCACTAAGAGACACAAAACCACAAAGAGATGCATAAGGACTACAACGAGGCACAAAACAACAACAAAACAAGCCCAAACAACTATAAAGTCTGTGTTTTGCTCCTATGTATGAGAGGTGGTGGGGCCTTCTGGATGTTCGTGCCCAGGGGCCCACTGTCTCATAATCTGCCCATGTGCAGGCTACCAAGAGACACCAGTGGCATGGAAACAAAAGATGGTTTATAAATGTTACAACCCACTAACTGTGATTCTATACATCAAGGTGTCAAACTCATTTTAGTAGATGGGCCACATACAGTTCGATTTATCTGCAGGTGGGCTGGATCAGTAAAACCACTGCATAAGATCCTATCCTAACAAATGCCTCCAAATGTTTCCGTTTTTAAAGATATATTACAAGTGCATTTTTCTTTACATTTCCACTCCTGCCACACCAAACTAAAGTGGAAGTCATTGAGGAAGCACGTTAAGTTGTCTCCAGCCTTACAAACCATTTACAAATCAAAAGTTTTGGAGGTGTCGTAGCAATATGGTTCCACAAATATTGTTTTAAGATAGAAGTCTAATACAGATTTTACATAACGAAAACCACTCACTGTTTAACTTGCTTCAGAACCCTGACATCTCTTAGCCTTCGCAAGTGTATCACTATTAGGTGTGCAGAGTCATCCAAGGGCCTGATTGGACACCCTGGCCGTATTTTTGACACCCCTGGTATACATGATGATGAAGGAATCTTCCTCTGGTCAAGATTTTACAAAGTAAGCAAACAGCCAGAGCTTTAACCAAGACCTTTTCTTTCATAGTGTCAAATCCAAAATGCTTTTACACCTTGCTGCTCAGAGAGGTTGTTTGCAATGATATTCTGTTTAGCACAGCTGGTTAGAAATAGCCTGATTTACTGATAAGACACATCCCACTGAGGTATAAGGATCACTTGTTTCCTTACATAGCATGAATTGTAAGCAGTCTGAGGTTCAAAAAGCTAAAAAGTGTATCTTATAGTTTGGATAATCATGTCATACATACTATAAATGACACACTGTAAATTTTGAATGCTAACAGATCATTAGAGATCACAAATTTAATTTTGTCCCATAAATAAAAGGTAGTGGAATTTCATATAAAAAAGACAACTCATTACATACAGTACAGCCCAGTCAATCTAGCTTAGAAAAGGGCCCAACCTAGGAGACATTGCAATAGTAATGTTTCATAGTTTTAACTGGTCTTACTACCCTCCTGTTTCACATATTAAAAGTATACCTTCATGCATTAAGTGGACCATATTTTTTCAAAAGCAAAGTTTTTACATTTAAGTGTGACACAGTCTGGGTAAAATGGGATTAATACTGGAGGGTCTATGTACACTTCTCCAACATATGTGATGTTTTTTCTTAAGTTTTAAGGGTCAATCTTTCCAATAAAACACATTTTGAGACGGTATTTTAATGTCTTGTACCTGTATTAAGGGTACTACTACCCCAACACCCAATTATTTGGCCAAAATTTCCTCTAACACTCTTTCTAAACTGGGTCTAAATTGTTCCATTATATCACTGTAAACACAACTATAATTATCAATAATAAAAGTGATAATGTTAACAACACACATCTGAAAATATCTTGTAAACACAGCCATGTTTGCATAGTTAATGTTTATGTTAAATCAACTATTTTCTAAAATTTACCCAATGAACCCTCTGGTCTCTTCAGGCCTCAGTCATTATGAGTATATTGTTCAAACTGGCAGCATTATCATATATCATGATAAATATCGTGATCAATCATTGTGGGAAAAAATTACTATGAAAATAATTTTTGCTACATGTATATTGTCCAGCCCTACTTAGGATTCAGAAAAGGTGATTTTGATGTAAGGTTACCGTAAAGTGCACATGAACATAAATTATATGAAAACAGCATGTTCAGAAGCAGAGATAACCCCTTCCTAGTGTGATGCTGTGACATGAAGGTCCTTAATTTTGACCCCTGAATTTACCTTGTTTGACTGAGTATATTGTGGTATACTTTTAATGTGCTATTTGGGCGTCTCTAAGGATCAAATAAAACCTCGAATGGTAACTATTGCAATTGTCCCTGGGTCAAACCACAGACTGACTGGACTAGTATCAGATTGCTCTCTCTGGTATTGGAATAATGCTCACAGAGTCAAAGCCAAAATGTTGCATTAAGCAAACAATCAGCGGGGGACACATGCAAGGATGAGCTGCACATCGTACAAAAGGCTTCAGGTATACTATATCAATTTAGGATTCTGAGCCTTTGACTCTCTGTGCTTGTCAACTATGTAACATTAAAGCATTTTTGTCCTAACAAAGCGAACTACAGCAGAGGGGGAAAAAATGCCTATTTTTTATGAGGAAGTTTAAATCAAACTGGATTCAAGTTGACCTTTGTGGTGATTTGCATTAAACAGGTGACTGAGATTTGCATTTTTATGGAGTTCCCATGGCCTTCTTTTGCCCTTAACTCTCTTTGAACAGGCGAGCCAGGAGATAGGGATGTTAATTATGGACCACAAGGACCACAATGGGAATGATCTCAATGGCTTTATTGTGTTATCCCAGATAGGTTTTAATTGAATTATGGACATAATAGTGGGAGCCCATGTGGAGGTGAATGCTGAACACGGTGTTCCCTTTTTTTAAACAATCAAATTAACCCAAACAATTATACTAACAAAGTTCAGTTTCTTTTCAGAACAATGCAATCATTTTCGATTTCGTGTAAAGCGTAAAACTGTTTGTGAGGCGAGGCGCACACAATCAGGTCATCGATGAAGGTCATGGGTGTGTCCTAGCATCATAATGCAGAGACTGACGTTAGATAAATGAAATATTATTCAAATAATGCAGCTTTTACAGCATGCAAAGGGTCATATTTATGGGTCGGTACAAAAGCTGATGGAAAGAAATATTTCAGGAAACAACTGCTGACCTCATATTGAAGTCCTTTTCCTTTTCACACAATGAACTGCTATGACCATAGAGTAGGACTATGTCTCATTATTTCTCAAAAAGGCCTAAGATATAAACAAATATAATCTTACTACTAATCCCTACTTTGCATGCAGTGAAAGTCTTTCACGTGTTTAAAACAATTTCTCTCTGTTGCCCAGTGGGAGCTTTGAAAAGTTACTCCATACTGTATAAATTAAAAAATAGAAAATTCTAAACACTTCAATCATTCACAAACATTTTTTCTTTTTTTCCAGCTTCAAGTCACCTAACGCGTTTGGTCATATTCTATTTCACTGACAAATTTGTTCCGATAACTGCTATTAATATTCATTAGTGCAACTTTGTAGCTAACAAGGCTTCAAAACTGACAGCAGCGAGTAGATCCACTTATCTGCTTCAATTTCGTTCAATGCTTTCATCTAATATTCCTTGTCATTTTAATAGGTCGATGTTTTTTCAGCTGTTTGGGAGGTAAAAAGGGTCCTCAAAGGAAATCTGGGATAACAATGCAAATTAGTTGGAGGATAGTCTGAAGGCACCAAATTAGAAAAGCATTTCCACAAATGCTGTCGGATGATGATCACCTCTATATTCTCCTGCTAATCAAATAGAAGAAGACAAAGGGAGGAAAGAAAGGGAATCGTTTCCAGTCACTGTACTGCAGCTGCACTGTATGTGCCGCATACAGGGCCTGGGGAACGTACACACACACCATCATACATGTATGAACACACATTAATACTTAAACATAGCAAAACAGACTTAAACAAAAACAATATTAAGACTACAAAACATGTGCAAAACACAAAGCTCGTTAACATACAGAAAATACCAAAACTCATACTAAGATTTTTATCTCTCACCACCACATGGTCCCTGGGCCCCTGGCAGACAGAGAGACAGGGGTCCCAGAGGACAGTGGTGGGAGGAAAGAAAGAGGATTACAGGAGTAAACAACTAGATCACATGACACTTTTAATAAAGTCCCTTTTCTCTCCCTCCTCCTCCTCCTCCTCCTCCTCCTCCTCCTCCTCCATGTCTACAGTCTCCTAGGCCTTATTCTGAATGTAGCATTTTGCAATTAAGATGTGGGAAATGCTGATATAATTTAGATTTTAGGCGCACTCTCTGAACACGTATTCAACACATCCAGAATATGAGTCACAATCAGGGTTTTTACCACTGTTTGCAACACTCTTGCCTGTTTATGGTCAGCTCTATAATGTCATAAGTGTGTTGTACGCAAACCAACTAGTCAACAGTTTCTAAGGCTGGGGCAGAAGCATGCCCAAAAGAAAAGCCCAATTTTAAGATTTGGATATCAACCAGTTTTTGGACATGTGCTGAAGGAAGAGGGGGGCTGTGTTTGCACAATTAAACCAGTGGAAAACGGGGCGTCAGTGGCTTAGGGGATAGAGCAGGCGCCCCATGTACAAGGCTGTTGCCGCAGCGGCCCGTGTTCGACTTCAGCCTGTGGCCCTTTGCACTCCTTCTCTCTCTCCCCCCTTCACACTTGACTGTCCTATCAATTAAAGGCAAAAATGACCTAAAAAATATCTTAAAAAAAAAAAAAAAAAAAAAACTGTGGAAAACGTCAACAAAATCCTATTTTGATGCAATGAAGCAAAATGGTACAAGCAGCTCCAGCTGTTCCACTTCTCTGTATTTTGACTTGATGAACGCCATGTTATGGCGCGTTAATCAGAGTATGCACAACTGCAGGTAAACAGAAACAGAGTTGTACCGATAAGTATGCACAACTGCAGGTAAACAGAAACAGAGTTGTACCGATACCGATACCAGTATCGGAAATGCCTCCGATACTGCCTAAAATGCGGTATCGGGTATCGGGTATCGAGTATCGGCGAGTACAGCCTATAACCAATCCGATACCATGTAGTTTCCGTTTCATTTGCCTGTAGCGTGCGTATGCGTAATGACATTACGTTTTACATAGAGTTTAACCCTTTGAAACCTGAGCAAACTGGCTTGATTTCTTTCAAAAACATGGGAAGAAGGCAGCGAGCAACTTAACAAGAAATGACCCAAAATTAGCAAAAAAAAAATAGTACACAATTATAAGTAAATTACCTGAAAATTAGCAAGAAAAGAAGAATAAAAAACCAACAACAAACAAAGAAATGACGTAGAAAAAAAAAGACTAGAAAATTGAAAAATACTTGAATGTATAATAATAATAATAATAATTTATAATATAATTAATTAATTAATAATTAGAAATATAGTTTTCTGGACATTCATTAATTCATTTCCCGTAACAGCTTATCCTGGTTTTCTGGATATTTTTCCTCTAGTTTAATAATAATAATAACAGTAATAATCAATTTTCAGTGAATTTTCTCGTCAGCTTTTATCAATTTCGTGCTCATAGCCATTTCTCTCCCCCATGCTCAGGCTTGTGAAGGAAATCTGATCCAGGTTTTAAAGGGTTAAAAAGCATTCATGTCAAATGTCTTTTTTACCAAATTGTGTGGCCGCACTTTAACCTGTGTCTTGACAGGGCTCGACAGTGCGAGCGTTTCACTCGCATTTGCGACTAAAAATAGGTGTGTGCGAACTGTAAAAAATATATTAGGGGCACATGTGCACATAAAAAAAATCAGCCGAAGCAGCCTATATTTTTGTCAATAAAAAAATATGATAATCTAATGTTGGAGGAACTCCAGCTGCCTTCCCTCTTCCCCGTGTGACATGGTTATGGGCGGTTTTCCAAGCCACTGTCGGCACAATGAATATCGTGCGCGACGCCAAGGGTAGCGGTGCCGCTTTGTCAGGCGTTGCTGCCCTCTCCATAGACAAACAATGGGACAGCCAGCGCAAAGCGGTTTTACAGCTGATCATGTGTAGAGGCCTTCAGGGACCGTTCGCCACGGTACCGCTGCTGGGCAGGGTGGAAATAAAGCCCTTTTCACAGAGCGCGCAAAGCGCAGACCTCCGCCAACGAACCCATTCATTGTGTGTGTGCTACCACGGCGCAAGAGCGCACCGCTCTGCCGCCGAGCTGAGGTGCGGTGCGGTGCCTGCGCTCAAATTGAATTTTTTTTAATTTCACCGCAACGCGCTGTGATGACACCTCGGCACCGCGCGTCCAATAGCAGAGCAGAGCCTGAAGTAGACCCAAAAGCGGTCACTATGAAGCTGTAGCTCCTGAACGAGCCTGTACTCCCCCAAATCCTGTCCTCTGCGCCCTACCCCGCAGTGGGCGCCGCAAAAGCTCTGTGTGAAATGCTTCAGTCCTGCAGAGTTTCAGAGGACCTGGAGAATGTTTTAGGATAGTAATAACATTATATAAGCCTGGAGAATGTTTTAGGATAGTAATAACATTATATAAGATAATCATATTGCAAAGATAATATACTATATAAGATAATAACATTAAAGACAAAATTAAATTGCAATACTTTTTCAAAACTTGATGATTTTACCTTTCTGTACATATTGTATACACATTCATTAAATAATTTTGCTTGTAAATGTCTATTTGCAGCACGTTTATTACGGAAAACACATTATTTGATCAATTTACATTGTGCCCCTAAAGTTCTTTGTGCGCTCCTTACTTTTTCAACTTAGGAGCACATGTGCTCCTTGGGAAAAAAGTTAGCGTCAAGCCCTGATTGATCTATGTCAACACTGGATAATAATAATAAAAAACGTTTTATGGCATTCATGCTACTATTATGTATTTATTTCTTAATATTTTACATAGAGGTTTAGGAGTTGAGACATACAACATATCCCATCCATTTTTATTTTATGTGCTGGTATTGGATCGGTACTCGGTATCGGCAGATACCTAAGGTTCAGGGATCGGAATCGGGGAGGACAAAGTGGTATCGGTACATATCTAAACAGAAATATTAGTGGAATATTCACTTTCATTAGCCATGTTATCAGCTTTGAAGGAGTATCGTCTTTTTTGTAATTAAGGCAAAAAAAAAAATCCTGAATATTTTGTGCATGTGAAAGTCGTCAGTGTTGCCACAGGAATGTAGTACTGGAATACTGGAATATACCCATGCATGAATAAAGACATTAATTGCCTTCTCTCTTCATCATCAGTTGGCAACACTAACAGTAAGAGACGGAGATCCCTCATGGATGTGAGAAATGACTCAGTACTTTAAATGAAATCAAAGTGACACGACACTCAGTTGGAATCAGGAGGTAAAAGAATGATAGCTGTTAATTGATGGTGACAGTTTTATTCACTTGCAGGCAGTGCAAATGATTAAAATATTCTGGCACAGCGATAATGAAAGCACAAATATCTGCCTAACCATGTACCCACCTACTCTAATGAATACTTGGGTATGTACTGTAGGTTAAGGCTGGGTGATGTAGACAAAAATTTGTATCTTGGCATTTTCTATGAAATGGGCTACATGTTCAGTTGCAAGTCAAAGATACATCTAAGTTCTTAAGCACATTTATAAAAACAGACTGTGATCAAAATAAATTGCAAGGACAGGGATTTTTTTTAACATAGCACTGGAGCTTCAAGGTTTGCAGCACAGGACACAAAACTATAACATGAGTGTAAAAGTATTAAGTAGGCCTAAATTCATTGGCGTTTGGAACAATTACAAATCTTTGTGTGCCTGCATCCAGGCGCTGTCTCAATGTCAGCGATGTGCTATCATCCACCTCGCACACAAACTAGCAAACAAACGCTCAACGTGACACAATCGAGCAGATCTGTCTCCCACACATGCAGCGCAGCAGGTGCGCTACTGAAGTAATTTCTTTCATCTCACAGACTGATTTAGCATAGTGCGTGCATCACAGACTAATTAACAGACAGGTTAAACAAAGTAGCAGCACTGTGTCTCTCTTACTGTTGCTGGAGAACATCATGTAAAGCAACTTGACCCTATATCGATATAAACTGTATTGTCTAAATCTATATCTTGCTTGAAATTATAGCGATATATCGGGTCCAATTATCTTCTCTCAAGACTTTTCTCATGATATCACAATAAAACCCTAAAGCCTTCGTACAGAACCAGACATTTTAGGGAGGGGTACTAAATAAGAGGTTCATCAAAACAACTACCAATGAAGAAATCACTCCATATGTACACAAATGATATGTTGTTTAAGACAGTTGGCCATGATGGCGCACATGTCCAAGGAAAATAATCAACTGATAAATCCAACGATGAAAAAAATTCTTACTTACAGCCCTGCATACCACATTATTTCCCTTGGTCAAATGTGCCACTCCAACCATGGCTAATTTTCTTAAAAGTATAATTTGTGTGCATAAGAAGTGATGTCTTGCCTGTTAGTTGTTTGTTTTTGCTGTGTTTCTTAGTTAGTACTATCCTAACTCAAAAAAATGGAAACTGTGAAAAATATCAATCAGTATTTTACCAAAGTCCAAGATGACGTCCACAGATATCTTGTGGTGTCCACAACCTAAAAATATTCAGTTTACTGTCCTAGCGGAGTAAAGAGACCAGAAAATATTTACATCTAAGAAGCTGTAATTAGAGATTTCTGTCTTAATTCAAACTAATTAATACATTATCAAATTAGTTTGTGATTAATTTAATAATTCACAAAATAATCAATTGTTAATTGCAGCTCTGGTGTTATGCATCTGAAGTTGAGTGTGATTAAAGAGGGAACAATTACCATGGTACACTGCTCTCATTCTGGATTCAGGTTGTCATGATTTTTTAAGACAACAAAATTGCGAAAAGTAAAAGATGATCAGATTGTCACAGTGAAGAAAAGAAAAACGGGTGACATGTTTCTTAAATATAAAATATGACAAATGAGATCTTGCTCTCAAGATTACTGTCAATGTAGGGTGAGAGATTTGGGCTTTTTGTGTTAAAATTATGATAAAGTCTGATGAGGCTTGGGTATGGCGTTATGACTTTTTTGGCTTTCTAATGGGGAGAATGTCAGAAAAAGTTTGAAAAGCCTTTGTGTAGAAGTTAAAGTGATTATTCAAAGTTCAATTCAAGTTACTACGATCTCTACAGTGACAAAATACATAACTTCTCAAAAATTTAACAAAAGCTGAGTGGTTTGGTAGCAGTTTGTGGCAATTAAATGTTAAAATCTAAAATCATCTGAACAATATGTGAAATCACCCTGGTGCAGTGCTGATGGCACTTAACCTTGAATCACTTCCAATCCCTCCCACAGGTGGGTTATTGAAACAGTCATCAAAAATGGCACATACAAAGAGAGAAATTTGGAGTTAAAGTGATGTTCCTGTTCAGGGTGACTTAAAATGGGTGAATGAGTTGGGCTCATTGTCTTGCTCAAGGACGCTTGGTTATTGACAGCTGCTTTTTGGCTCTGGCAGAGACAAAACCTGTGACCTTTCAGTTATGGGACAATCTCTGCATTAGGCCACTCTGCCATGCCATTAATCAAAAGGACACACAGTGAGGGAGACAAACATATCCCAGGCTGCGGAGTAGACTTTACAACAATTCACATACCCACAAACCAACAAGCAAATCCATAGTGGATTTCCTCACATTGTCAAACTTTTATCAGTCGACTCAGCAAAACCGCACACATAAACAGTATAATGTACATCATTTGAATAAAGAACTGATATATAATATAGCTAAAAATTCATGAATTCATACACTATACACTCAACATGCATAGTTACAACTTTCCCGTCTCTTCAACATTACATACTGCTTCCCCATATACATACAAGCACACAAATTTAATTACCTGATTGCATCAAGACACCTACATATCCCTCTCTGCTGCTTTATGTTAACCTGAAAAGCCACACACACGCAGGAACATATAACTGCAATGTTCAATTACAGACTATGCATTACACACACACACACACACTGCATTCATAACTTCTCTCTTTCAGCAGCATCATTTCTCTTGCTGGCTGACTTGTATTTTGTGATACAATGGCCCCGACATCCACGGTGAATAATTAAGTGACTCCCAGCACTTTTGCTCCTCATAATGGCTAATCTAAAGATCATTAGTAACAGTATACGCTTGACTTGTGTTATTTATTATGCTGTTCTGTTTCCTATTAAAAATTCTGGCTGGATCGTGATTGATGCCGAGGTGCCTCCATGCATGCATGTGTCCGCGCAGGCTCGCCGTTAGCAGACGGCATGTGTGATTTCAGCCAGTCAAGGATCTCGTCGGCGGATGAAATTGCTTTCATGTCGTGGTTAGCCATCATCATTGGGACATTATGAAACCTCAAGGTTGAGTTTCAGCGATTTAAAGGAAAACAACATTTCCTCTCGCAGTGGGGACATTTATCTACAGTGCTTTTAACAGACCTGTTTTATTTTTTCTTGATACATTTATGGCCACTCAATCTGAGAAATATGATCCCAGTGCTGGCTCTGTTTTCTTCCACTGAATTGCTGATAGTTAACTTTTTCAAAGCACACAGTATTCCCTGATTATCACTGAAGTAAACTAATGCTTTTCCATCAGATAGAGGTGTCAAGACAAGGAAGGGCTTGAACAAATGTCAAGCTATGTTTTACTCCACAGAAGTAGCTAATGAGACATTTTTTCCCCATTACCCTTCATGTAACACATTCTAGGATTAATAAGGCTTCAGTTTTCTGTGAAAATTAGGTGCAATTAATTAGATTTTTCCATCACACAGCTGATACATATTTGGGATGACTGTTGAAAAGAGTGTTAGATCTATTCTTGTGTAACACAAGGTAGATAAAGTCATAAAAATAAAAGATTACTGTGCTCTCGTAATTAACATTTCACACTGCCAATTCACCCTTGAACATCACTTTAAGAAATGTGATTCAAACAGAATGTGCCTCCAGGCAGGTAAAGATTTTTGTGCATCCCTGTGTATTTGATTTTATTTTAGACTGAAGACCAAAAAGTTTGGTTGAACCTTGTTTCACACTGATGGTTTGTCTTCATATTTCATCAGTTTGCTAACAAAGTCAACATAAAGCTATCTTTGATTGTAGGGATGCACTGATCTCTCAGCCTCACATCACTATCGGCCAATACTCGCCTTGTTGACTGCCATCAGCCTATTGGCAAATAAGATAGTATTTACTGACGACAGCGGCCCATGTTTTTCTGCTGTCACATCAGTTTTGTGCAGGTTAAAAAGCTTGGCAAGCCGGAGATTAACAGTGTTCCATCATCCCAGGGACAATAGAAAATGTGTCTGGGATGAATAGATATCTTCCTCGGGGCTCCTTCGGGAGAGAAGGATGCAGTAAATTCACTCAGAGCGTCAGGGGATACATCCTATTTTTTACCCTGACAATGCTACATTGTGAGCAACAAATCAGTGTTGAAATGGCCAGGAAGAAAGCTGGTTACCATTAGCTATTAGCTGTTAGCAGCTGGTGGCCTGAACTAACAGCTGACCCACGCTGCTTGAGTTACATCAATGGTTGCGCTCCCCTATTGCAGGGGCTACATGATTGAGGTATGCTTGGACACTGCTAGTATGACATGGACAAGTTTGTGACTGGGCTCCCTGGGAAATGCAAAGCAGAGGACGAGTTTCCACAAACTTCAAAAGCAAAGACAAGAAAATTATGATGAGGCATATCTCGCCCTCGGCTTCACTAGTACAACAGTGGGTAATGAGGGAAGACTACAGTGTGTTGCGTGTCTGAAAGTACTAGCTCAATGCCACTTGGAGACAACACATCCTGAGCATAAAGACAAGACAGTTAATTTCCTCAGAAAAAAAATTCATTACATTAGAATGCGTTATCGCTCTGTTCAGTAAAAACAAGTATTGGGCGAAGGTAAATTATTACTTTCTTATTGTGTGTTCAAATGTAATCTAGTAAAATCTAGTTCTTGGTGAGAAACTTGAATAAATGCAGTTGTTCGAAGGAAAACTTATTTTATGTTTTCACAACAATATAAAATATCAGAGAGGGAATCAAGTAGGCTGCTTTCAAAGCACTTCTTTTTTATTTTAAAGATGGTTTTCTTGTGAAAGCGGGTTATGTTCAAGGTTTTTTTATAAATCCGTATGATTGAATTTATGCTCATTCAAAGATAGTGTAATAAAGAACTGAATGACTTGAATTGACTTGACTTTTTGCTTCACCGGCACAAAACTGGGAATAAATAACAACAAGAAACCTCAGTATTGGTATCAACTATCCGCCAAATTGCTAATTTCCACATTTGTATCGGTACTGGTGAAGAATTTCCCAATCCATGTTTCCCTGTTTGACAGATCACAGGTTACATTTCGCATGCCTTCTAACTGTAAAACTCAACCAGACAAAGCTCCATCCACTATGCAGCTACATCCATCCAGGTATAACTTGATGCAGCAAGGTCCAATTCGATGTTTTTCCTCCTACTGTATGTGCTCCACCCACAACTTTTGCCTCCCTGCCACTGATAAATACAACTTTTAATATAGTCAGCCTATTCAAGTTAAACATTCTGCTCCAGGTTTTCTAGTAAACAGGTTATCTTTTATTTGTTTGGACTAAACAGATGGAGTGGTCACAATGACCACAATATCCCCAACAACAATAACAAAATTAAAAAAATAAAACCTAGCAGAAGCAGTGCCAAATTGGACACTATTCTAAAACAAAACCACATGAAGTATCTTTTTAATGCAGCTCTCTGTTCCAAATTCTTCCTCACCAACACATTTTTTCTCTGTACAAAAAAACTTCTACTGTGGTATTTTGAACAATTCCATTGGAGAGAAGGGAGCATGGCAGGAGAGAAACTACAATAACAGCAGTAATTCTCAAAAAGGTAAATGGCCAACCAAATCACCCTGACACTTCATGCTGATACTCTCTCCCTGATCCACTGAGCCGCCTACTGTATGAAAGCCAATGTAGATGGATGGGTCTGCCTGTCCCTGAACAATATGGGATGCAGTCAACCATACGACTAGTGATAAAAGCCGATGTTATCACCCTCCAGACTTTTCCCCTGGGGGAAGCTTTCGCAAAGCTGACTTTTCTTTCGCATCCAAGACCACCTCAATCTGCTTTATATATAACCTAAAAACCCAAACACTTTTCCCAGCAATATGGTCTTGAATGATGGCATGAGCAAAATGTCAAGGGAAAGAGGCAAATTATGACTTTCAAAATGCCATACTGACTAGTCACTTTAACTATACACAGAAAAAAGGATGCCTCACATCATTTCCCTCCGACTACTATGAGTTGTTTATATGCTAATGCAGTCAAAACTATCTGTGGTATTTAAGAGGTCTTCTGGCATAAGGACCTTGAAGATCTGACTAGGTCTCCATCCATCCATCCATCCATCCATCCATTCATCCATCCATCCATCACCAGGTTGCAGGGGCAGGAGGCTAACTAGGTCTGTTATAATAATCACCATACTGACTTGTCATACAATATGTGGACGTGACCTTGATCATTTTGTTAATCTTGGTATTGCCTGTTGCAGTGTCAGAAATTAGTAAGGGCCACGGGCCATTTGGCCCGCAATTTATCCAAGAATGCCCCCAAAAGCCATGTTCCGGGGGCCAAAATTGCCCCCAAGTTTTCGAAAAAACTATATGTATTTATATTTTTAACAGTATTACAATCTGACATTAAAGTATAATTTTATTTTCATTAAATTAATTTACCATCACGTCTACAACTCATTTTCCAGACATAATCAACGAGATTGCACTGATTACGTGAGAGTAATCTGACAGAGAAGGGGAGGGGGCTTTGCTGTACCATAAGTATAAATTAACCATTTCTTGGGTGATCTGTGTCTACACAATGACAAATTAATGAAAAATTAAGGTAGAATGAATGTTAAATTTTAAATTAACTTACTTCCAGGATTGCATCTAAGGAATTTATAGTAATTTGGCCTTTTTAACAGTAAAAGTAACTGTAATGTGGTGAAACATTAGTACTGCTATCAGTAGATTAATGGTTAAATCATCACATTTAAACTGGTTGAATTATAGGAAATCTGAGTGATATTTTGCAACCATAACTTTATGTAACCCATTATTTATTTCATTTATAGTGGTTTCTACTGAAGAGTGAAGACACTATCTTAGTTGGTTTTGCTTTTCATGTGCTTATTGTTAGAACATAATTACAATTTTTTGATGGCCCCCAAACATTTTGAAAATGCCCCCATTTTTTAGACCGTGGGGGCCAAAATTGCCCCCAAAATATTTTGTTAATTTCATACCCTGCCCTGTTGTGTTTGTTTACATAAGAATATCACCATTGTTTTGGCCAACATGAGAAGGGTTTTCCTGACCATTACTTGGGCACAGCAACCCAACTGTTTTTTTCTTTCTCTCGACCGCCGCCTACTTGCCGAGTCTAAAGTCAAAGATAACAATACAAAGACGACACAGCTTAGTTTACCGATAGCCTTTTGGAGTGAAGGAGAGACACAGCTATGGTAGTCGTTAGCGTGCCAAATCCGTTCAACAAGTCAAAAAGTCCTTTATTTGTAGTTTTACCCTCTAACAACTTTATCCTCCACTCAATAAAACCACAAGCAAACCGCCCAGTTTTCAGGCTGTCTATCATTAGGTGCAGACTGCAGCACACTAGCAGGATTACTGAGGTAACCACTGTGTTCCCAGAGCTTCACTAAGCTAGTCACAAAAGGCATCATTGGTTTTATTGGCTAAATTTTATATTAAGTCTCAAAAATGGTAAGTTTGATGGTTCTGCGTGGTATCTTAGGACCACTTTGGACCTCACCTTCCACATGTATTCCAGTTGTTCCTTCAGCCCCTGGTACTTCTCAGTCTTTTCATGTTCTTTCCTCCTGATGTGACTGTCAGCTTGGATTGCCACATCTATCACGACTGTGCCCCTTTGCTCTTTGACAACCACCACTACGTCTGATTGGTTAGCTAGCAGCTGCTTGCCAGTCTGGAATTTTAAGTACCAGAAGATCTTAGCCCTGTTGTTCTGTTGTTCTCAACCACTTTCAGTGGTTTTGTCCCATCTGGTCTTGGGACTTCTAGTCCATGCCCATTTCCACATAGGATGTACCTGCATTGTTAAGCTATTTAAGTATCATTATGTCAGAGGCATAAAATGGCCTCAAAATGACAAAAATATAATTTGTGGCAATTACTTCTGGGACAATATATCATCCAACAAAAGTAATTCTTGTGACAGGACTATATCTGACCTTTTTGATGTCTGGTAATGCAAGGTAATTTCTTGTTTTCTTTACGAGAATTTGATGTCTTACAACAACAAATTGACACTGTAAGAATTTTTATTTTTATCCACTTTAAATAAAACAAGCTCATAAAACTCCAAAACAGGGCAAACCATACTTATTGGGTAGATTTTTCTAGGTCCTTGCTGAGTATGTCAGTCAGCAGAACAGGTAGCCCCCTTATGGCAGCAGCACTCCCCTGTAGCAGTGGCCCCCCAGCAGGACAATGCGCCATGCCACACGACAAAAACTGCTCAGGAGTGGCCAGGGCAACATGACAGAGACCTCAGGGCATTGACCTGGCCTCCAAATTCCCCAAATCCCAGTCTGATCAAACATCTGTGGGACATGCTGTTACCCCACCTCAGGACGCAAAAGATCTGAAACCCACACGTTGGTGCCAGACACCAAAGAATACCCCCCAGAGGAACTGTGTTCATGCATTGACAGTTCAGAGCCAAGTCCAGTCCAAGGAGGACCCACTGTGGACTGGGGATACCTCTGGGGTACCAGCACGTCCCTCAAATGTTCAATCAGATTGGGATCTAGGGTATTTGGAAGCCAGGTTGACGCCTTGAGCTCTTTGTTCTGTTCCTCAGGTTATCTCTGAGCATTTTTTTAAACGTGGCATGACGCACTGTCCTGCGAGGGGTTCACTGCCATCTACAAGTGCCGTCGCCATGAGGGGGTTTACTATGTCTGCAACGATGTTCGGGTAGGTGAAGCACATCATCCAGGATCCAAGGTTTCCCAGCAGAGCACTGCACTGTAACAAGATGATCAATGTTATTCACTTCACCCGCCAGTGGTTTCAATGTTTTGGCTGATCGGTGTATATAAATGTTTGAAATATACTGAGGATATAAGTGGACACTAGATAAGTGGGGTTTGCTGCAGGAGCAGTTTGAGAAGTCTGTATGGACATTTTGATGTGTTTTTTTTTACTGTGAATCTGGGTCACCGGGGGGACTCTATTGTAAATGGCATGAATTCAAGCTGACTACAGCTGCTGCCCCTCACACAGGAGCAAGCTACAACGTTTTTAAGGCCACCTTTCAAGTCTACAGGAGGTGAGTGTTTTATGCTGAAAAGATACATTTTTGATGGAGTATCTCTTTCCTTTGAATGCTGGAATAGGTTTATAGTAGAATCCTTACCAGCTGATGATCAAACTACAGCAGGTGGTGTGATTGAAGTTTTGGTTACATCCCTGTGTTTAGGAATAATTGCACTAAGGTGTACAAGACATGCTTATCAAGAGGGGTGACACATGAGGTACAGTATGTGGCATTCACTCTGTTAGGCTCCATGCAACCATCTCTCAGAGACAACTAACTTCCCTCTGGACATCTTTCAATTATTGGCAAATAAATACAAACCCTTCTCCATCTGGATCCCCCCCTTGCTGAGCCATATGACACACAGAGACGGAGTCTGCACGGTTTGCCATGCTGTAAGCTGTTAGTGGTCTGTTTTCTTGCCCCACAAGCTGTCAGTTGAGGTCTGGACAAATGGTGTGTGCCCTTTTGTGGACAAAATTTGAATGGTTGTGAAACCACAACCATTCAGCATTGTGCCAGTTCCCTCCTGACCAGTCTCCTGAGAATTACTGTAGCTCAGTATATGACATGGAATGCTGTCGAATAACGTTTCTGGTTTAGACACATTTTGGTGCCATATGTGATATAAACCCTCAGGATTTGATGACTTGATCAGAATACAGATTAAGTCACTGGGAAAGTAGAGGGTAAAGTCGATGCCTTAGAGTATCTTTACTCGGCATAAATTGCCTTTTGGGATTCCCGACCCTTGGGGAAAGTTACATCCACATCTGTTACCACAGAAAGGAAAGAACCAAGGGCAACCAGTTAAAACTTTAAGCATTGTTTCTGTGTGCATGATTTATCTTACAAGATATTTGTTTCTGTGTGTATATCTTTATGAAAATAATGTTTTCCATCTGACTCCCGTAAGTGGAGTGGATGAGGCAAAACCAGGTTTTCGTCTGTTTTGTTACTTTTACAGTAAAGTAAGTGGCACCCTGACTGCAAAACCAGAACAATCTGTGAAATCAGAAGAAAGCACTAACATTAGATGACATAATTTTGGGGGTTTGGGAGAGACAGACCGACATTTTTCAACATTTTAACACAAATTTTCGATAAAATGATCAGTCGACTAATCGAAGCAATAATTGACAGATTAGTCGTCAATGAAAATAATCGTTAGTTGCAGCCCTACAACTAACCTTCACTGTACAAAAATTTAGCCAAAATATCCTGCATACAGCCACTGCCATCTTGTGCTGGTGAGATCATTTGGAGCCACAGTAGCCATTTCAATGGTGTGGAGCTCCTGCCTATACATCCATACGACTAATCGAAAGCAATGCCATTGATCACGAGCACACCGATTGGCGCACAGAGCTGTCAATCATGACGTCAAACCCCATTTTTATGGCATCAAACAACTAATTAAAACCAAACTTATCAGAAAAATGAACACTCAAACACACAACAGCATGATGAGAACTGCCTAAAATGACAGAAACCATCTTTGGAAAAATCGTAATTGCCATGTACTTTGAGTTTTTAGTTTGGCACATGTCCCATCCACTAAGATGAAGGGGGCAGGTTTTACGACCTGAACTGCAGCCAACCACCATAAATATGTTTTGTCTTCACTTTTACGGAGCTTTCATGTTGTCCATCATCACATACAGTCTATGGGTGTGACACACATGGAAAGCTAACTTGCTTGCTAATCACAGCAAGCTTGCTAATAAATACCGTCAAATATGATGTTATTTGTACATTTTCCATTTTTTTACATTCCATGCTTGTCTACCGAGTATCATACAATGTCAGCTGGTTAGGCACAACAGCAATCAGTGTGTTACAATACCCCTACCTCTATACTATTTAGTATGCCAGAAATAGATTTTATACGTCCCAATATGTAGAATTTCAAATGCAGTAGGCCAAAAATGATGTTCTACTGCATCTAGTTTAATTTTGCAGTATGCAAGCCAGTATGCCTTTCTGACCCACACTTCTCTGCGCAACAGAAGATACGTCACATTGACTGAGTCGCACGAAGATGATGACAGCTTAACAGCTTGAAGACAGCTGTCAGAAGCTGCAATGGCGGACTGATGACCAGTTGAATAGTAATAATAGTAATATTAATTGATCAAGTGAACAAAATAATCATTAAGAACAACGACAAAAGGACAAAACTATGAAAATTACAATGACAAAAAAATGTATATTTTCAGTTGTGAATTCATGTTAAATCTAAAATATATGCAGTTATAACTCAAAAGTTATAACTATATACATTGTGAAGTAACAACAGCAGAGCTCTCCAGGTTGATTTCCATCTCTGGCAAGCTTGGCGAATGGTGTTTTATCTCCACATTAATGGACATATGTGCAAGACGGTCAAAGTTCAGGGAGCAATGTTATGAAGAAGTAGTATGTCCCCATTGTGTGCATACTGCATTCATACTTTGGAAGAGTAGCTGCAATTCCTAATAAAGGTAAAAAAGTATGCAATTTAGAATGCAGCTAACATCTCCTCCACACATACACACATACCATACATACGTTACTGGTTGAGGCTGCAACTTCGCCGATCGAAGTTCACCAAAGCTGAACTCTACATGATGCAAAGATGCAAATATGCTTTACCACTGGAAGCAAATGCTTTATTGGTCCTTGGCTCTCACGTGTGACTGTGCCCGAAGGGTGTACAGGATCAAGCCATAGCAAAGGCCAGGTCTGCAGGAAAAGCTTAAACTGTCCTACACGGTAGTAGACGCAAAACCCAGCAGTACTGTTCACAAATGCTTACATGATGTGAAACTAATGGTAATATCAATTTGATGACATTGCGATTCATGTTTACAAGCAACACAAACTGCATGTCTTACCTCAAAGGTTTATCCTTTAAATACATAATATACACTTTTATTAGATGGAAAGACTTTCAACTAGTTATGCAGCCATGTTATAGAGGGCAACTGAGGTAATGTCTTCTGTGCACTTCAAAAGCCACGGCCAGCTCGGGCCTCTTGGGTGAAAGCACATCTTTCTTTATCTGATTTAGCCAATTAAAATGCACAGCACAGTGGAGAGTGTATGTTTGCTATATCTGCTGACTGGGCCCTGCAGCTTTTACCCTCACACTCCTAACTAATACTTCTTAATTGCAGGTCGTGTATTATCATATGATAATACATTGAAGCTTGTTGTACAATTGCAATCATTTCTCTGAATGAGTGTCTTGGGTTCTAAACTTTGTGAAATTTGAAAGGTCATTCAATTGATAATTAGGTACCAGGCAGCTGAGTCTAACATGAAAGCACAGGAAATGAATACCATGTGCTGTGTAATTGAGCGTTATACTATCTCACTTTTCATGTATTTCTCTTTCATCTGCCATACCACTAAAATAAATTGAGACGTAAACAAAAAAAAAAAAAAAAAAAAAAAAAAAGAAACATTTCTTTATGTCTCTGTCTTTTGGTTCAGCCATTACAACAATGGTGAATGCCAGTGTCTTAAATAATCGATACTCAGAGAGGCTGGGCATACTTTGAAAATGAAATGAGTGTTTCAAGTGTTTGCTTAAGCCAAGCCCTCTCTTCTCATTCAGCGCCATGGCTAGCTGCACACCTGATAATGAAAGCCAGCAATAAGTAATGCTGTGTAAGCAGATAGAGAAGAGCTGGAAATACAAATAGGATCAGCAGTGAAATTGATTATAAATGGGAAACGGGCCACTCTCAGGCACCAGTGAAGCCAAACATTACCAACGTTATTAAGCTAAATTATTGACAGAGTTAGAGACTGTGGCTGTGTAAAAAAAATGTTGGTAGTGTAGGACACAGGAAAATACAGTCTGTGTGCAATGAAAATGAAGATTAACTGAAGGCTCACAGCAAAGATTTGCACAGTGGGATATTACACGGTAGTGTTGTGAAAACTATTGCCTTATCAATACATATCAAATCTGACTATTTGAAACAGTTTCAATACTCATTTCCTGCAGTATCAATACACTGGTATCTTGTTGTTAACGTTTACTACAGTCAGTTTGCTGTTCTCTGTTTCTAACCAAGAAAAGATAAGTTGTTGTCATGTTGCAGCCTTGTTTGCAGCCACAACAATGTCATGACGGCTGGTATTGTTTCCACCTTCTGAGTCTGTGTTGGCTGTTTTGAGTACTTTAGCGTCAGTCAATCGGTTGACAGATTCTGTCTCTGCAAAAGCATCACAACTGTGTAAGATGCAGTCACAAAACTTAAAAGGTGTGTAGCCCAAATCAAAATAAAGTTTGAAGACAGGTGAGCAAGGTCCCTGGGAGAAGGGAGGTAAGAAGTAAGTAAGGAGCCATTACTCCCCCCACTTTACACCCCTGGCCCTCAGTGCCAATTTTTTCCATAGTATTGTAAAAGGTATCAAATATCAATATTTTTCCACTGTTATTGTATCAGACTTCCAGTATCTTGACAACCCTACAATACAGTTCCACTTAGACTGTACAGTATCCCTCATTAGTTCAAAATGGAGATATTGTATGCTCATAAAATGTTGACTAAAAGTTGGAAATAATGTATTCAAAAAAGCACACATGGCAGCACATGGTTTCAAACAGTGTAGCTTTCATTTTGTATGGAATGGTTCATTTTTCACCCCCAATAAATCACAGCGAGTTCACACAATTTCCCTCAATTTCTATCATTGTTCCTTTTGACCCTATTACTTGATGTCACTCCAACATACAGCGCTCTCTGAAAAAAACCCCAGTCTCTTTGGCTTCCAGTTCAATTGGCTGCACTGAAACAAGTAAAGACATTTACAACCATTCTGTGCCTCCAGGTATTTTAGGTGATCAAAGGTGAGCCAACAGTGGTGCAGCACCATAGGAGCCCTAGCCATTATCATTATTAGGCCCTCTTTCATCAGGGTTTGACCATCATCAAAGGTGATTTATCATCTTCAATCAAGTCCTATGATTGCTACTGATTAGAGGTGAAGCCAGCCAATCAGTGGCTCTCAGAAATCAAGGTAGCCAGATGGCTTTCGCCTCCCTTGACCTTAAAAATATCAACCACTCTCAACTCCCACAGAAGATACCATACTGGCAGTGAAAACACCTTTCTTCTCGTAATTTCCACAGACAGGATGTTTCAGAAAAAAATAGTGATAACAGCAGTCAGCCACATATTTGTCCTTCAAGCCAGAACTGAGCAGAGTTTGTGTGAGAGAGGGAGAGACAGTGGCAGAGAGAGTGAGGGAGAGACTCCGAGAGAGTGTGAGAGAGGGAACGACGACGAAAGCAATTAATGAAAACAAAGCCCCAATTCCCAGATGCCTTTGAATCGTCCACTTTCCTGATATGTCCCTGCCTTGCTATGCTGTGCATGGTCTCCCCAGCTGCCATCATGGCTATAAATATCACTTATCACACTAACTGACTTCCCTCTTGAGAGGGAGGGTGGGGGGGGGGAGGGAGAGAATAAAAGGGACCAAAAAATATTGGTGCAGGTATGATTGCTTGCCAAGACAAATGGCATCCATCAACTTCAGCTGAGCTCCATATTCATCCGCGATTGGAATCCAGCCATGCATATACGGGGGGGAGGGGAGGGAGATGATAGCTGGTCTAGTTTGGTCATGTGTGCTCTGCAAGCTTCCAAACACCATCTCTGATTCTATAACTGTATTTTCCACGACTATGACAGGTTAATTCTAATGTCATAATCATTTCTAGATGATCAGAGTTGAGTGAAAGTTGTCTTCTCACTTGTGAACCTTTTATAGCTCTCAGGCAGATGTTTTTTTGAACTTGAAAACTTCAAAAATGTGTAAATCACTCTGACAGATGTGGAATTATATAAACACTGGCAGGGTGTTGATTTTAACACTCTCAAAAGTTAAATTAACATTGACGATTTTGCTGTGTAGCAGAGCCCTCGCAGTGCTGATCAATGCAAGTGGTGAGAGAGTCAGAGACACGGTGTGTACGTGCACAGGCGTCTGTGCACTGTATGTGTTTCAGTGTGTGAGTGAAGCTTTGCCCTTCAACACACACGGAGGCAGCGTGAGTGTGCTAGCACAAACATTCAGAAAAGGTTGTGAATCTTTTTTCTGTGCTGTGTGTCACTCCATTAACTGTAGCTACAGAGCACGGCCTGGTCTCCGACTCATCTCCCAGTGTGAACAAAGTCTGTCTGCACAGACACCTACCCTGGCCAACCCAGCATGGCTCAGCATGGCACAGCAGGACCTGGCAACGCTGTTGGGCCCTAAAGGTAAGCATGCCTCTGCATGAGTCCAGAAATACACCCAGCTGTAAATCTGGCTTCAGCTTCTGCATCGCGGGTAGCCTTCAGTGGGGGATTGAGCTCCACCCGTGGTTTTGCCTCCCCCCCTCTGTAGCTGTCCATCTCACCTTTGACCACAAAAAAATTCAAAACTGCTGTTTGGTCTTGCTCTGCTGCTTCACAGCACTCTGCTCTGTTGTATGTTTCTACATTTCCAAGTCTGAATTAATCTTTCCACATAGTACCTCTCTTTATCTCATTAGTTAGAAACAAGTAGAAAAGTAAAGAAATTAATATTTATCTAAACATACCTCCCTCCTGTCTTGTCAGCTACCATTGCGCCTTATCCTCAACAAAGTAAGGACAGAAAACTGGTGATGAAAATTTTGGCTTTCTTTAGTTCACAGAAGGGATCTACAACCAAACACTGAGGACGGTCTGCAGTAAAAAATGGAAAGGCTATGAAAGATGTGATTGCAAATGGCCTATCTGGATTACACAGCTTGACACATGCAGCATCTTTGAGGCCAATACCAACCTCAATATTTGACCATTAAATGACTCATAAAGTGACTAATATATTTGCGTTTTCAGTACATTTGCATTTTTGGAAAAGATCCCTTAAATGTCCAGTGTGTAGGGTTTATACTGGCAGAAATGGAATGTAATAAGTATATTTTCGTTAGCGTATAATCACCTGAAAATATGAATTGTTGTGTTTTCCTTACCTTTGTATGAGCTTTTTATATCTACAAAGGGAGCAGGTCCTCATTTATGTATATTGTCATGTTCACAACCTTGATTTTACAGTAGCCTAGAAAGGACAAACCAAACACTGGCCAATAGGGCCAATCATGTTTTCGCACTGGCAATTGTATTTAGAAGCTCTTCAGTGATGAGCAGTGTCAGAGAAACACTGATTTCTAACATGAAAATTCTTTATTCAGTGTTTTTACCAGTGTAAATCAAATGTCTGTTTGTTTTGAAGAGGAAGAGACATCTGCAGATAATTCAGGTCCCGCTACAAACCTCCTGAACATCTGGATCTTACGATATTTAGTATTTTGATCAATACTGAGATTTTTATTGCATTTTCACATATAATACATTGGTCATGGTACTGTGACATACTGTAGCTTCTCTGTCATGGATGTCTGATGCCTTGTCATTGGACGAATTCAGTGAGGTAACGTTAGCAAAGTTATAGAACAAGAATGACTCTTATTCTAACTCTGTGGACGTTATTCTTCTAGGCCTTTGTTTGACACATTGGCTGTGTTGGTTTGCAGCGTCGACACAAGTCTCATGCACAGTGTGTATATAATTGTTCGTTCCTAAATGCAAAATACTTCAAACAATGGATGATGTTGGTTGATGACAGATGATTTTCGTTAATCACAACGGTCAGGAAAGTTTTTCAAAGTCTGCCTCAGCAGGGTGCACGCATAACAGCAAGACAGCTCTTCAAAAGTGGAGGGTGGTTGTTAGTTTAGGAAGCACATAATTTGATATGCAGCAGAGTTTTCTATGAGCAGAGCACGTATTTTAAATGTCAGTATTGCAGCTGACCATATTCACATGTGGGAGGCCAAAATCATGATTGTGATTCATATGATATATTGTGCAGCGCTTGCATACATTAGCATGTGGTGGGCAAGCTTGCCAAATTGCTTTATTCCTTGTTTTTATCGCTTGAAATCACCAGTTTGTTTGGTTTGGAGAGAAGGGAAACCTTTAGGGATAATTCAGCTCAGAGTAAAAACCTCCTAAACACTGAAGGAATTCTAACCAAGAGAAATTTCAGCTGGTTGCACCACTGTATGCCATTAAATCCCCCTTAATCTTACACACTGAACCTTTAAATTCAATGTTAAAAAGTTGAAACAAACGATGTATCACTTTCATGATATGAGATTAGACATGGTCTCAGATTTTGGATATCATAATATCATAAGTGTTGTCTTAGTCTGAGTTAGGCGGAAGTTCGCTGCATAGATCAGCCTCTCATTGGGCAGAACGAGCCACCCGCTTAAGTCCCGCCCTACCACCTCCAGTTGCAGTTTTCAACACGTCCTTTACTAACTTTTGTGGTGTTTGATCTTGCGGGGATGTAGCCATTTTTCTGCCATGGTTCGCGTCCTGTAGGCGATATTTTTGTGGCCGTGTTACACCAAAACCTGTTTCCCCCCGGCAATATTTTTGCAAGCGCACCGTTGCTGTGGCACCGCCCAGAACGATTGTAATTGCTTGAAAGACATACAAGCAGCCGGGGCGGTTTTTTTTTTCCAATCTTAAAGTGAGAGTTGACCCAGCCAGACCTTTCTTTTCTTGAGAAAGGTCTGGTGAGCGAGACTAGTGTTGTCTTTTCCTGGTTTTAAAGGCTGCATTTCAATTAAGTGTTGTAATATCTGCTCAAGCTGTTGTTTTATTTGCCTTTAACCACTTTGTCATTATGTCCACATTACTGATGATTATTTATCAATAATGTCATTGTGTAAATATTTTTTGAAAACACAAATATTCAACCTGACAATATCAATGCAATGTCAGTTTGTAAAGGCTTTGTAGAAGCCCTTTCTAATAACTAGAGAGTGCTGCAGATAGCAAATTTAATGTAACCCATATTAGAATAAAGCAGCCAATCACACCACCAGAAACCATCAATGTTATAAATGTTACTGTATTCTTATTGCTTTGTTTTTATTGCTGTTTCTCAAATTAACAAAATTACCTTTTCCCCCTAAATATTATCTCTAAACACTCCATAGAAGAATCCTCACAAAGAGGAATAGAAAATGGGAGCCAGTACTACTACTGGGAGTAGTAGCAGTACTGCGCTGTGATTTAGCTAGGCTGAAGTTACCTTTGGGCACTGAATGAGCCATACCTCATTCATTCTCCTTGCCTGGCAGAGTCACTATAAACTTCAGAGAGTCTTTAAAGGTGCCTTTGGGGGTTAACCTCCGAGTTAGGTGAGAGTATGTTGTGGACCAAATCCAATAGAGATCAATATAGCTTGGTGATAGAGCTGAAGCAGTGAGCTGTTCTTTTCTCATCTGCAGCCAGGCCACCACAATCATCACTGAACTAAGGAAGGGGTTTTTAAATGCTAACACTTAAGCAAAGCATAAACATAAAAAATATTCCAAGCTATTTTTTGTTGTTGTTATTATTATTATTATTAGTGCCCAACGCTTGCCAGCTCTTCAAATTCAAGTAGTTGTGCTCCTTGAAAAACTAAGGAACACAGTACACCAACGTTTGTGTTTTCTTTTCAGCATACATTAATATTTTAGGATGGTTGGTCTCTTTATGTCCTAAAGGGAGATTTGTAGTGCTCTACCACCTTTGTAGACAGTTTGGTGAAGGCCTTTCATGTTAACATGGCTGTGAATCTGTGCACAAAGGCAGGTCTTTGCAGAAATTGTTCATTTTGAAAGAACTTAACTGGTCTGGCACAGAGCTGTGACCTCAACCTCATCCAACACCTCTGGGATGAATTCAAACACAGAGTGTGAGCCAGGCACAGCAGCATCATCAGTGCCCGACCTCACTAATGTTCTTGTGGCTGCATTTTAGAAAATTTCAGCATTCACATTTTAGAATTGTGCAGAAATCCTTCCCAGGAGAGTGAAGGCCGTTATTGCAGTGTTTATGAAATGTTCAATGAGAGGTGGAATGTTCAGGTGCCTGCATACTTTTAGCCATAAGTATGCTCCTTGGTTAGTGAAGTCTCTGAAGCGCATACACTTACAGAAGCCCACACAGAGCGGGAAACAAACATCAAAGTGTCTGTAACAAAACATGCAGGCATGCATGACAGGTAAGCAACATATCCCAGTGCTCCTCTTATACTGCTCCCCAGGCAGTAATACAAAGCTTTTAAAAGTATTTTCATTTTTGCAAGCAAGGAGCTTCCAACTTCCAAACCCTTTTCCTCACTCTATTTGATGCGTATAACATAGAACATGAAACATGTTGGCTTACATAGTTTAAACTTCACAAAATGAAGCAGCTATTTTTCTATTCAGCGCTACGCTGCATTAAGTTTTCAAATATGACTCATCCTCGTGGATATTCTGTTGAACTTTATATAACAATGGGGTTTCTTATGAATTATTTAACTTAGATATTCCTACAGAATGTCCCGTCTTATTAATGTGTTTTGTGCACTAAGAGAAAATAGAAATATTTCACAAAGTGCTTCTTCATTGGTATTCCTTACAAAAATAATGAAAAGCCACAACAGAGACATCAGACATGTTTTAGACAGACTCTATTCCATATTAACGATCACAGGGTACTGCTTGCATAGTGATTTATAAATCTTTTTAAAACTAATACTGGCAAAAAAAGTCCTCTGAATATTAAGTATGAAGTCAGCATAGATATGAATGCAGACATATCCCATAATCCTTGATAAGAATGGCTTTGCTAGAATAAAATAAGGTTTTCCTTTTCTTAAATGCAAATAATGGAAGATGACAAATGTTATTCCATTATCTTCCACAGCTTAGTACATGCCTATCTTCCTCCCCTAGGCAAATATTTTAAGTATTTATAACTTTATTGAAAGATTATGTGTGTAAGTCATTTGCAATCAATCGGTGAAACGCGCAGTGGGGCACAAGTCCATAATTTCTCTGTTCCCCATCTAAATAACACAGAGACATGCTATTAATGATACATGAATGTAATTACATCTCTCAGAGCATTTTGCCTAATATGCCAAATGAATGGGGAAGGAGAATGATGAGAACACAGTAGGCGTTAATTAGCCTCATCCATGGGAGAAAAAAAGAGCTATTTTGCAGAGGGGCGATGTTATTCAGCTTCAAGTTGATACAAGTTCAGATTAGCGCAAATAATTTACTTCAAATGCATTTTGGCTCCCTGATTTAATAGAGGTCAGAATTTAATGTGTCTCCCCATTGTAGGAAAAAGGAGAGGGGGGGGCATTTTGTTATTTAACTTTCAGTCGGTGTCTGTTGGAGTGGTGAGAAGCCTGCAGCAACTAGAGCTTCTTTTGAACTGGAGGGCCTTTATGAGTCAGCGTGGGATGATCACCGAATGTTGGAAACCTGCGATGTACATGGCTGTTAACTTGTTGCAGGAGGGATTACTGGTACAAAGGCTGGACAATAGCTAGAAAGGCATACTCTGCACTCAGGACAGTTCCAACTTGATAATAAAGTAATCTTCCTCTTTCTTCTGTAATGAAGAATTAAATCACAATGACCAGTAAAGTGGAACCTCATTATCCAAATTTAAATATCCTGATTAAATGGGTATAATGAATCAAAGGCTCACATCATGTGATAACACTAAAGTATAACTATAATATTAACTGAGCACTATTATATTAATTGTGAAGACTTTTCTTGTTCTTGCATCTGGAATCCTTTGCACCAGTGTCCTCTCTGAAAAAAAAAAAAACAAGTTCACTCGGTAAGTTCGCACCAAGGGCAGGTCCAACAGGGGCGTCGCCATGGCAAGGAGAGAAGACAAGAAGAGAAGATGGTGGTGGTGTCGAAGAAGCTTTATAAAACTCTTGATCATGTAATGGCTCCTTAATTAGCAAGTTGACTTTACGTAGACGGCATATCTTTTCAATTTCTCAGCCTCGTTCAGCTTCGATCTCGTCAGCATGCATGTAGACCAAATACCCCCCTCATGGCAATGTCGCTTCCTGATGGCAGCAGCCCCTCCAGTAGGACAAGGTTATTATGCTATACTGTTAAAACTGCTCAGGAATGACCAAAGGAACATGACAAGATTTCAAGGGATTGATCTTGCCTCCAAATTCCTGAGATCCCAAGCTGATGGAACATTTGTGGGACGTGCAAGTACCCCAGAGGTACCCCCAATCCATGGTGGGTCCTCCTTTGTTCGGACTTGGCTCTGACCTGTTGAGGCATGAACACAAGACTTCTGGGGGGTGTCCTGTGGTGTCTGGCACCCAGGCGTTCGTGGCAGATTCTTTGAGTCCTATGGGTGTGAGCCTGGATTGGTATTGTGGATTGAAATCTTGGGATTTTGGAGGCCAGGTCAACACCTTGAGCTCTTTGTCATGTTCCTTCGGCCATTCCTGAGCGGTTTTTATGGTGTGGCATGGTGCATTGTTCTACTAAGGGGACCACTGCCTTTGGGGAGTGCTGTTGCCATGAAGGGGTTTACTTGGTCTGCAATGGTGTTTGGGTGGGTGATACATGTCAAGTGGCATCCACATGAATGCCAGGTCCCCAGGTTTCCCTGCAGAACACTGTATTATAACCAAATGATCAATGTTAGTCAGTTCACCAACGAGGGTTTTAATGTTTTAGCTGATTAGTGTATATTTGAGATGTTCTTCCGGTACATATTGGAGAAAAACATTGATCATTTGAACAGCAAAGAAATGAAGTTGAGGTCTGGAATACCTTCTATTAAAACTTCAGGGAACGATTATAATCTCAGTGCAGTCAATGCATATGAATGTAGAGGACAGTTTTTACATGAAACATTATATCCCCAGCAGAATACCCTCACTGCTGCAGAACTCGTACCAGGGACCCTCCTTATGCTGTATGGCCGCAGTTCTCTTAAGTAAAATAGATATATCCTGAGTTATATTCTCTCTGCCTGATCAGAGTTGGCTGGAAAATATGTACACTTGTGCAGTGTACATTAGTATCACTCATTTGCTAATGCTGGAGTTCGATGCTCCACTTCACTAATGTCTATGGGTGATTTGCATGAGTCATAAATTAGTGTGACTACTCAACCAAGGCTCAAGGGACAAAAGGCAGTATATAGAGTGCTGTCGAACCTTGTGACACAGTTCTGTCTTTTTATTCCCGCCTACATAGCAATGAGAAACCACAATGTTATTCACAACGCCAAATATTGATTTTTTGGAGTCTGTGAATTGATTTGGAATTGCAGAGAATAACAAATCACACAAGAATCCCTTTCCATTGTGGCAAACTTGTCAGACAAAGCTAGTTAAAATGTGAGGATATATAAATTGGTAAAACATTTATTGATTCGAAGCATTCATGATTTTGGGAAGTTAACAGGCTAGCTAACAAGTTTATTGACATGGCTATAAACTTGTGACTCCGCAAGTCTATTGATTCCATGGCATTCCATCTTCAGTTACTGGCAACACCAAAAGGCTTCCAACGTCAAAGTGAATATTGTTGCCATCCTTTCTGAACTCTTTGCATTTTGGCTGTATGAATGTCTTAAATTATATAGTCACAAATACAATGACGACTGTTTCTGGCTCCAGACAGGCTCTGCCTCTAATTAAATGCAACAAGACAGCGCACAGTATAAGTGGGTGTGTTTACATCTCTGCACATTAATTACATGTAAAAGACACTATGGGGTCAGGTTTCCACCCTCATCTTTCATCCATCAGTTGACATCATTTTTGATACAGCTTGGCATATCTCAGGGGAAGACTTAGAGAGATTCATATTATCTTCATCAGTTCAACCCCCTTCCTCCATACATGGGCACTAACGCACACACAAGCACGCTGACACAGACACAAGATAGCAAATTTCCATGCACGAATAAATATACTATCCACAAAGACAGATTAGAAGACTGTAACTCTAAACCTATTCAGACACAACTATACATATTTAATATTTCTCTAAAATCTCTTTATTGGCATCAGACTAAACAATGTACCTGTATACAGATTAGCCTCTGTCACCAGGCACTGAATACAGATACAAAAGGTGTGAGAGGACAGGAAGGACAAGGCACACCTTGGAATTCTGCCATTTGATTCAATGACTTTTTTTGTGCTCACTGGATTGTGGACATGTTTTTAAAAACCTTGGCCCCTGCATCTTTCTCACTGCTCTATTAGAAAAAAGATTTTTTGGATTTTTCCCCATCTAATGTCATGCTACTGAGATCTCTCCTAAAACACGCTCGCTTGCTTTCAATTAATATATTTTCAGAATGCCATCCGTCAAAGGCTAACATTCCCTTACAAAAGTATTTGGACAAAAAAATGAATTTAAGATGTTGAGAATGTGTCCTTGATGTTGATATTTCTCTCCCAAATTGAAAAACAAACTAACCAGGGTTCAACGCTAAGGTTTTTTTTCACTTGCCCAGTCGGGCAAGTTGGTCAGAGATCTACTTGCCTGAAGTCAGTTTTTACTTGCCCTATAAAAATTGTTTAATTTAAGCGGCTATCAAATAACAAAGACTGTAGCTATTTTTATGTTATGTAATCTTTATTCACACTGTATTTATTAATTAAAACAACATATGTCATGTATTGTAGCTTAATTCCTCCACAAAAATGACAGTGTCAGGGCTTAAAGTGAAAAATCTGTCATCATTCCTCCGNCATATGAGGTGTCTCAAGATTTAGGAACATACAATTGTATTGAATATAATAAAAGTAAAAAGTCACTTGACATGCTGCTGTTTTGTGATATGACCTATTTAAGTGTTGGAAGTTGTTATTTCCGTGACAACGCCTGCGTAACAGCAGTCTGTTGATGGTTATTTACACACTGTTCATTTCAATAACTTTGTCAGCTGACAAACTGCACCGGGCTCGGGGTCAGCTTTGGTCAGGAAAATGCGGCCCGAGCCACTCTAGCATGCTCACCTGTGTGTGTGGCGGAACTCCGCCGCGCACGATACAGAGAGCAGAGGAGAATTGTTAACACGTGACCATGTAGAGACAGAAATGACACGATGACATAACACCATAAATAGTATATTGTTATGTTATTATATGAAGCGTCCGTCGCGCAAAATAATATCAATGGGCGCTGTGGGCAGGACGTTGTTACACAGCTGTGCCTGTGACTTCAGGCAGAGAGACGCTGCATCAGAGCCGAAGAGCACGTTTTAAAATACATTTATTTTATCAATTAGTTATTAACTTTTATTATTTTTAGCAACTTGCCTGATCGGGCAAGTGAGTTGTTAGTTTACATGCCTGACCGTGAGTTTTACTTGCCCCGGGCAATCGGGCAATCCTTATTGTTGAGCCCTGCTAACAAACACGTTGTTTTTTCCTTGGGTCTGTCACCCATTTCTACTTAATGTTTATTTTCTTATTTGCTATTAAGAACTGAACAAAGCCCTGAACCACGGTAACAACCCAAACAGCCAGTTTGACCAGTGGAGAGACTGTTAATCACGGTAGACGGGCTACATGTTACCAGGAGTAGGATGGACATAATATATGACCTGACACTGCCACCCATTTTTCATTTAGACCATCGGTCATCTCTCCTCTAATTTATTACGCTTGATGGATGTAGTACTTGCACTTTTACTATGTTCTTTTGTTTCTTATGTGACTATAGGTGCATTTCCATTCACCTCCTTTTTTTGTGCATTTTCAATTTGCATACAGGAAAACATGAGTGGAAATGCCAAAAATGAGTAAATACTGTGAATATGTGCCTGGGTGAGGTGGAAAATTTGTTGTATTGATAAAAGGTACATGTGACTAAGCGCAATGGACAGATTCAGAAATAAATGATGACTTGCAGTCAAGATGTACTGTCTATGCAAAGGTCATGACAAGCTCTCTTTGTCATCGCTTGATGACTTTGAACACATGCACACAGGGCTGTTTCCAGAACTCATCTGACAGTTATATATGGTCTCTGATATATTCATTACTTTCCTTTGTTTTAGGTTTGACTGGTGCTTATCTCGATGAACCTCAATCTTCACATAAACATATTGAATGGAAAAGCACATAAATGAGCATTTTCTTTTGCTGATTTTCTGTAAATTCGTAAATTTGTGCAACATTTGGATGGAAACCCAACTTAGCTCATGAGATGTGGCACTTGGACATTGGCAATGTCAACCCCAACACTTGGGCCAATTATCCAAGGAGAACTGTACATCTGCTCTGGATTGACTGTTTAAGTGTTTGCCTTATGTCTTTGTCGACCGTCCATTTGCACAATTAAAGGCTGCAAGTCAATCAGTATGCACCAGCTTCGGTTTTTCCCCTTGGAAGACATGACATCACCACCTTAGGATAAATACTGAGTGCTCTGGGCATCTGTTAAACTCAGCATGTTTAAAGCGTTTATTGGCAGCCTCCAGCAGCTCTTTTAAAGATCCCTGAAAGATTCTATTGACTTTTGTGAGATGAAACTCTATATGTTTGAGAATGAGTAAGAGGAATGAGGTGAAAGTATAGGCAGCCTGTGTATATAAAAGTATTCCATGATGATATTCCTTTTTTTATCTATTAGTATTGATTTCTAAAATGTATCTATTATCATACAGTTCACACAAGAAGTAGGCCACTTTTTTTGATTCAACAATTATTATCTGAATTAAATCATATAATCTTCAGGGTTAGTTGGAAAGGTAGACCCACCTTAATTACATGATGGTCTCAAAAATGTTTCATGCAAATTAATGCTTTGGGAAGATCAAGTTTGAGATGCTCAACAGGCATCTGTATCTAAGTGAAGTTTAAATGTTGCCCTGACCCTCTTGGTTAATGTACATGTGACAAAAAAATGTAAGAGGGGAGCGTTAGACAGACAGATAAAATGAGTGTAGCAGAAAACAAAAGAAAAAAGGCAACAATGGCAGATCAGGAGAGTGGATGAGACTGAGATAGCGAGCTACAGAAAACAAAGCAAAGGTTGATTGTCTACAGTTGCTGGTGCTACTATGAATGCATATGCTATCATCAAAGCCATCTGAAAATGATGGTAAACTGTGATTAAGGTCAGCGCTCTGGAACACCCACTATGAATAATAAAGGCCTCTGTATTTAGTTTTTTTTCTTCTTTTTTTACTGTACTGCGACGTGGGCTGTCTTGTGTGGGTAGTCAATGACTTTCATTCCTACAGCTGGTCATTACACTATCCATTTATAATAGATGCAAATTAGACTGTCTGCCTGTGCCAAAGTACTGTTTGTCATTAAAGGCGCTCTATGCAGAACTCAGAGCATATGAGTTTTCTGAACACAGTTCTCAGCATGGAGGTGGCAGAGCCGGCGGCTAGCAGCTAACCGTGCTTACTCCATAAACAGCACCAAGCAACAGCAACAGTAGGGGTGCCCCCTGAAAGTCGAAGATTTGAGTCATCAGTTGGAGACAACTCGAGATTCTTCAAGCTTGCTGTTTTTTTGTTAGTGTGCAGTGTACTTATGGGGACATTTCGGTCCCCAGATTTAGCTGCAGAGTGAACACTCCCCGCTTTCATGCTGAGTCTGAGACGGAGGCAGCTGCCCGCAGGAAGAGAGGCTTTGCCTGGTCAGGCTCTGAGATAACGTTATCTTGTGCCTTTTGCTTAGAAGTGGTGAATTTACAGCTCACAGCAATTAATATGATACAGAATCTGACTTTTGTTTGATATCAAGTGTCAGCAAAAAATGTTGCATATTTCAAACCCATCGTTGGCGTGGTAGAGGGCGAACTTGAACTGTTTACTATATAACTTGAGCATCACTGTCACCTTGACTGTCCTGTATATGAGAATAAAAGGAACAAATAGTAAAGTATTTGCATTGAACAGCCAAATCTGTTTCGACTGACATAATTCTGAGTTGTGTACAGCCCGAGGCAACAGTGCTGAAAGAAGCTAACGGTGTTAAATCAGGAGGGAGCCGGAAGGTGGGTACTACACTTTTATGGAAAGTAACTGCCGTATTAGTGCAGTGTAAAGCAGTGGTGGTGAGCTAGCCAGTGGGATATGCACATGCACTAACATGCACATGTGGCCGGACCAGCTTACCACAACAAATAAATATATATAATAATATAAATAATATATAAATAAATAAATGCTATAGAAATGCTCTGAATGTTACATACAGGAGATGAATTGCACAGTCATCAGGAAGAGAATTACCAAAGTACCTTTTACCTAAGTGCATATACCAGAACTGCATAATAACTTCAAAGTGCTAATAATGATTTGAAATGTTCTCTGGAGGAGTAGGTGGATTGGGTCTGCCACAGTCAATTCACATCATTTAAACTTTCCTTATCAGAAAACCATAAATACTGAAACTTGCAGAATGTAAAAGTCATTTCAGTCTGTTTGTCAGCCAGTATGTGAAAGGAGAATGTGTTGACCTCGTAAAACAAGACAACAACAGCAAGACCTTGCATAGCTTCAATAACTCAGTTAACTCAGTACTAAAAAGGAGAAAGTTCAGTTGTGTTATTTATGTGGAAATCCAAAAAAGAAACAATACACAGTCAGGGTTATTTCCACTGTTTGGTTTTTTTTTAGTATTACAGAATATGACTCTCTTTTTAATTACTATTTCATGTACTTTGTACTTACTTTTAATTATTTTTTGAAATACATGAACACTTTTTTTGCTTGTATTTTTGTAAAGCACACTGAATCACCCGTGTGTGAAATGTGCTATAGAAATAAACTTACCCCCATGAGATTAAAAAAAAGGATTTTCCTCTAGATAGACTGAAGAATGAAATTAAAAACTTTGCAATATAAAGAGTTTACAAACAGCTTTGACATCTAACTGCCTTTAAACTTATGTTAAATAATTTGTCTCTGAAGACACAATAGAATTTTAATGAGACATAAACAAGGAGCTAGCTTGCAGGTGTGAGTCTGGCGTTATTTTTTCTTTATTTAGTGTTATCAGAAAGCAAAGTTGGGTTGATTACTCTGATCCCTGCCCTCTTTTCAACCATCTGAGAAATTTGTTATTTCTCGCCTCCCACTCACAATGACAGCTGAATTATCACTTAGCTCACTGACAGACAGCTCATTCCAACACGTCAGAATAACCATGCTAGCCACAGCCGGCTCTATCTGATTTCACAATGTACTTGCTGCTCTTGCTTGGTATGGCAAGGAGCAATTTCATTACAGATCTCTCTCTCTGTGTCTCCCTCTCTTTCTTCTCACTGATGTCCTTAACCAATGACACCCTAATTCATTCACTGCCCTATTTCCGTGGGCCTGGGGTTTTGCTGCTGATGCATTTAGGGTGAAGAGCTTCTCCTCCAGGGCCCGGCCGTCGTTCACACACCTGGGAGTCTGCCCCACTATTACGCATGCTATTTGCACAAATTGCTCCATTTGTGTTTGAATATGAAATGCGTTTCCCGAATATGACTGGAGACCGTATCTATCCCCTAAGACAGCAGTTGTGCGGGATATTTTATTCTTCAGTGTGATTGCCTCTTCATCTCCTCTCTGCCATTATCTGTATATGAAGTTTAAGGAGTTTTACATGTGAAATTGTATGGAAAACCAAGAACGCAATTGTGGATGCCAGATTGTTATTGTTCAATGGATCTCAATTGATCCCGTGGAAGTGACAGGAAAAAAAGAAATCCCTAAATACCATGAAAGAGCACACAGAGCACTCAGTTTAATGACATGACATTACAGATGCTGCATATCTTTTTTTTTTTCAATCGAGACTGTTAAATCAGTGGCCTTTACAATTTCTTGTCTTTAAAGTGTGAATTCACTTCCAGTCTAATTCCACCTTCTGCCTAAGTCTGAACAATGGTAAATAGTGGGCAGTGGGCTGAAGAGGTGATGTCTGAGGTGGTTGTTGTTTAGAAGGTATTAACATTCTTTTTTAGTATAGATTATATGAAGTAGGAAAGTCCAAACTGGCGACTCTATGTCAGCACTGTTCTTGCAAGGTTCAGGACTGATTTCAAATGGTACATGGCATGTTTGAGCTTTATATATCAATATGAACACCAGCACTGATGTGTCCCATCACAGTGCAGTCATATCCTTTAGTTTACCGCTAAAAAAAAAGCAGGTTTAAATGTGCAGTACCTCTTTAATCTTCAGTGTTCAGACAGTGGTGCTTGATTTGGTTGACAGTACACACATGGGTAACTGAGCTGTGTAGTTGAAGCATATTTATTTTGAGGTAATGACGTCACATGATGATAAATATTCATGGTACTGTATCTATTTGTATCAGCTTTTATGTTCCAGAATAAATATTGGAAATGTCTAAATCTTCAACAAAAAAAAAACAGTACACATGTACACAAAAACAAAGATCACAGAGACTTCTAAAAAAAGTGCCTCTTTACATAATACACGAGAATAGACGATTATTAAGCATTCAGGGTTGACAGAGCGGTGATACGTTCAAGCAAGTCGCAACCATGACAGTAAAAAGATAGACATGATGTACTCGAAGACAAAGAGAGTGGCAAAAAGAGCAAAACTTTAACTTCTCACACAAACTCCACCACTGACTTTGACGTGCAACACTTTTCTTACCGCAGCTCTCTGATCTGAGTTGCTTGGAAAAGCCCAGGCAGAACTCTAAATGTGCGTACTCCACAGTCAAACCAAACAACAGCTGGCTTTGTTTGGCCACAAACACAGTAAAACCTCCAGGCAGTGATGGTGATGGCAGCAGCCACTGTGATACTATGATAAATGTGAGCACAGTATTTCTTACAGAGCTTCCATCTATCAGATACAAGAATGATACAGTTATATTTGTAACGCAAAATTGCAGAGCGATTCATAGCTCAAAGCGTAATCTAATTAAATTTTAATTCATGGTTTACTTTATAATTACTTGGTTATAAAGAAAACTGTATTACCTTTAATCATGGTTCCTACAGCTTAAAGCAAAATTGATTTTGGACTTTTTTAATGCCGCTCAGAATTAAAGTTAAGACCAATTTTACAAAAGCCAAAACAGAAGGAAAAAAACATGAAGCTACACCAACTTTCCCGTCATGTGGTGGAGACAAGAGTAGAACAGAACTTGGAAATACCTGGTGCGTGTGAGCTTCCATTGCCTTGATTCTCACGGTGAGTTTGAAAAACTTTTTGCATGAATTACACCAAGCCTCATGTGACTTGCCTTGTACAGTTTCAGCCACGCCCCTGAATCTTGGTTAAATTGCCAATTTTTGTCAAATTTGCACCTCCCTATGTCGCCCAGGGTACAGTGACAGCTAGCAGACAGTAGATCTGCTCTGAGTATCCTGGCTGGAAGTGTTGTTGGTTGCACTATCCTGAGCTGTGGGTCGTTAATAATTTGGTAAATTATTTAAGAAAAATAGATGTTCTCAATTATATTGAAATTTTCAAATGCAATGTCAGAAAAAAGGATTCATATAATCCTACTTCCCATGGCTTTGCATTTTTAAGACTTCTGAAAGACTTATTTTAGAAATCTTAAAACCAACTAAGGCCTTTTTTACATGGATGAATTCAATGCCTTGTAGGACTTTATAGAATCTGCAGCAACCATCTTCCTTTAACTTTAGCTTATATTGGAGTTATGATATGTAGTGTGAAATAGGGTATGGTGAATGTGCTAGGAAAGGCATTATCGGCATGGTCACTACCTGGAGCTCGCATGAACGGAGCCTGGGTTTGTTGAAGGTGGCAGTGCTGTTTGGGCTGAGTTATAATGTATAATGTAAGGTAAAGGAGGTTGTTGGGTCGGTGCGGGTAGCAGTGAGGGCTAGCATTAGGGGAGTGTCTCTTGGATGCCAGAGATCACGGTCTAGCCTCCTGGAGGTGTCGTGGGACCAACTAGACGAAACACTGGTGAAAGGAGGTTCCCACCCGATGACCCCAAAGACGTGTTAGTTATCACTGCTCACTGGTCTATATAATTAAGCCTTGCCATATTAGCTTATCATAGGGCTTAAGAGGTTATTCACAGAGCTCTGATCCTTTGTTTAGAGCACAAACTTCTTGTGTTTATTTGAACTTTAGTTGAGCACATAAAAAAAGTAGTTACCATTGACCAGCAGCTAAACACTAACGTAACATGTCAAGTCAAACTGTGAGTTCATAACCATCCACAGCAGACAAATCTAAATTTGGGTATTAAAATTAATGCCTAGCCTGACAGTTAATCATCTGCTTAATAATAATGTATTTGCTCATAACCGTGCTTATCAGCAAAACAGGCAAACCTTTTAGAGGAATTTTCGACCCCTGTGGCCCGGTTGGGGTTTTAATTATGAGGAAAAACCTGATAATATGAGGTGATTTAACTTTGTGTCATCAGAATTAATCTTGTGATGCTGACAATAAACCATAATTGACCTACAACCTTTGACCTGTCCTCCATTCCATCAGAACCTACGACCTTATCACATTACATATGCATGATTCTAGTCACCTTTTTGGTCACCAGTGCAATTCTCGGCTTACTGTGACAAGAAAAAGAGCTGCAAAAAACCCTGCTTGTTATATTTGCTATTATTGCAGCTGCTGTACTGCTCTCTCCCCCGGTAGCTGGCTGCCCGAGCCATTTTACATTTAAATTTGTTGAATAATAAATTATTCAGTGATTTAATTCCAAAGAAAGTGGCAAATATTTCTGAGAACACGCAACCCACCTGCCAAGCCACGGGTGCCATTTCCTCACTGACTTGTTTTTAAATTACATCCACGATAGGATTCTCATTAATCTTCATGCATTTCAAAAGGCTTCAGGGATCATAACAACTATTTAAAAATAGATTCCTGTATATATGCTATGACAATGATCAGACAATCCTGGGAGTCTATGAGTTTATTTCCAGAGACTCTTCTCTGTGAGATATGGGTATACAGTAGTTTGTTGAGATCACAATGTCTGTCACAGCAGCTACGGCGCTTTTATGTGCTGTCTTGTTGCTGACAAAAAAAGGAGTGGATGTGGACAAAGAGCTTCAGAGAAATCTCAAATTGCATATTGAATTCTAAAAGCACACTCTCAAAGGCAGATTCCTGGCAGAGCCCGCTCGCTCACGCTGCCAAAACCTGGACAATGGTAATTGCTTGTCATATTTAGGGAAATTATGTAGGAAATACAAATGCCATATTAAAATCGTGTTTAAGTTCAAAGTCCATTTGATTCATACTCATCTAACTGTCTTGGCAAGGTGTGGTGAGATTGCAGTCTCCGTTCCTTACTGACTCACTGCTTTTAATGTTGTCTCATTTATTCCATCTTTGCTCCAAGCTTTCTGCCCCTATGCCTGAGTATCTCAAATTCAATTTCTGTCATTTAAAGACCTTTCCTCCAAACTGACAAATCATCATCTGTTTTAAAACAGTGAAACCAACTCTTACAAACTGCTGAAAAGCACAATATGAAAATACAGCTCACTGATTGGACTCGCAGATGAGACATAAAGGGCACTATGATACACCAATAGGTCTTTTTTGGATATCTGCTGTAGTTGCTACACAGCAAGCTTTCTCTGCTGCATGCTGCTCTTTGTCTTGTTCTCACCATTTCTCTGTTCAACATGTGCTGGTACTTAGGGCTAAGTGTTCTCACAGTTTTGTATAGATAAATACTCTGGCAAGGTACATTGGTTTACAGTTACACGCCCAGAATCTTAAGTATCAGATAGCCCTTAAACATCGTCTTGACGTTGGCAGTTCAGTCAGAAACTGAGCCTGAAGGTTCATTCTTGACCTTGGAAAGTCAGCAGTAGAAGCATATGAAGTGTATAGGTCACATCCAGACTGGAGACCATTATTGCTCTTGGGTCACAATTAAGTCACCGCTACAGACACTGAGCAGTTTTCCAGATGGTCAAAACGAGTGTGGCTACAGAGAGAGACTGCACGGATGACAACTCAACAGATAGAGGCAGCAAGTGTGGACAACGCTGCACAGACAGGGGCAGAACCAGGAGCACAGAAACAAGCTGGAGAGAGGCCACACACAGAAGCACAAACGCATGGGACTGACTCCAGTGACCCAGTGCAAGAGATCTACAAACAAATATGATTTATCTGAGGTCATGCATGCTGGAATAATTCAGCTGTTGGGCGAGAACTTGGCACCACAAATAAAAGCTGAGGTTAGAGAGAGGGTTGAATGTATTTTGAACAAGACACCGAGAAAAATAACACTTAGCACACAATACAAGTCTGTGCTTTACAATGCTCTTTATATCATACACACAGCAGGTATGCAGATTTCTCTGCTGCCCATGACCTCATTTTGGAGGCATGTATTTTATCTTTAGTAGAGATACGATACTGGAGGGCTAAAAGCACAGTGAGTGGACATTAGGGCTGTCAGAATGAACTTTGCTATTCGAAAACAGTTCAAATTATTGTAAAAATAAGCATATTAAAAGTTGGAAACTAAGGTTTGAATATTTGAAGGAAAAAAAAAAAAACGGTGCTCTACCGTGCATTAAGAGATGTTTTTTGGGGAAATACATGACTGTCAGAGAAGCCCCGTTTACAAACAGACCTACAATCCATCTCCTTTCCTCTCCTCTCTCTCTTCTCAGCAGAGGGTGCCCTGTCAGCCCTGCGCTGACAGTGACAGGGCGCATTTCTTTGATCCGAAGTGACACAGCCCATTTGCTCATGCTTCGGGGTCGTTCAATAGAGTAATTGCAAATAAATATTGTTTTAATGTGTAACTACTGAAATGTTCACAAGGGCTTTCATAAATTCCTACAATGTTGCAGCACTGCTGCCTTTGCAGGTTAAAAGTTAATGACAGCGACTTGAATTGAGGAGGAGCAACACGTCTCCAGCTGCGCAGCGGTGTCGGTAACGCTCACTTTTGCATGTGATGCAAAATATTAAAATAACGTCATTATAACACAAAAATATAGGCCTAGGCTATAGCCTAACATTAAAAATTCGATTCTGATTTTGGGGGAAGATTGACAGCCCTAGTGGACATGCTGAGTAGTGAGAGCACATTCTTTCCTTACAGAGTGAATTTAATTGAATTAAGGAACACTCAAATGTTTAAACGTGGAAACTGACTTTTTTTTTACTTGCAGAGACAACTGTAATGATCTCTAAATTGACCCTTTGCTAAGTCCCACCCCCGGACGCAGACCGGTCCAATCATAACGTAGCACTGGGCCAGCTCAGACCAGGGTTCGACGAAAACATAGCTGTGCTCCATTGACTCTAATGCAATCGTTTCAGATTTTCTTCATTTTTAGGCTGGTTTTGTGGATTTGGAGCTAAATGTTGTGCCTGGGCCACGTGTTTTAATGATACTCATTACCTGAAGAGGTTGGAAAAAGATACACATTTCTTCCCTGTTACAAAACCAAAATCAAACCCTGAAAAATGTAGGGTTAGCTTGCTAGCTACTGAAGATACAGCTGAAGATTCTACTGAAGATACTGAATGGTGGTTCACCTTTAGGTGGCGATCACACCTAGATGAAAGGCTAGAAACACGACGCCAGTAAAACCATTGTTTTCCTATGATACGGCGCATTGAGTAAGCGCTTCCAGCACTTCAAGTGTCTTTGAAGCGTCCGTGTCTCTAGCGTCTCATTTCTGTGTGATCGCCCCCTTACACTGTGATCTGTAGCCTATAGTTCGGCTTTAGCTTCTAACCATCTTTGTCTGATTTTAACCTGTTGTTGCTGCTGAGTCAGTTTCACATCCTGGATATATCCTTCAAACACAGACTCTGTCTGGGCGGGGCTTAGTGAAAGGTCCACTACTGGCTGCAGAAAGAAAACTGCAAACCCGTTACTTTAAAGACTAGTGTGTAGCATTTAGTGGCATCTAGTGGTGAGGTTGCAGATTGCAACCAACTTAAACCGATGTGCAAAGACTGAAGGAGAATTATGGTGGCTGATGTGACAACACAAATGGCCCTATGTAGAGCCAGTGTTTAGTTTGTCCACAAACTAAAACACGATAACACGGCAAACTCCGTGGAAGAGGACCCACTCCGTATGTAGATATAAACGGCTCATTCTAAGGAGACAAAAACATAACAGTTCTGGGTTTCAGGTGATTATAAACCAATGAAAACATAGTTAATAATATCTGATTCAATTTTTTGCCAATATATCCCATTAAATCCTCCACACTGGACCTTTGAGTGAATAAAACCGCCACCGAGTGATGATTTGTAGCTGTGGTTGCCCTTCCCCTGAGCATCCTGGTTGAACAATCAATCTTTCATTTACTTTCTGCCTGATTGCAGCTGTCCCCTCAGATGACCCGTTGCCTGCTAATTTTACAGTCCACTACAGTATGTAGTGGCCACAATGACATGCAGTGTATGCTCAAGCTACGATACCATAACATTTATGGTTTGGGTTCACAGTCACTGTCGTGGAAGTAATGCAACAGAGGAGTAAAGAAGTTTCTTATTTCATGATGAGTTGAAAACAACCCCTCCAAGAACTAATTCTCGAGTATATAGCCTCTTTATCACTAAATGCAAGTGCAAATTGGGTACTTCAGCTTTAAGACGGATCCATCAGGGTGGGCACCTCTGTATCTTTTATAATTGTAAGCTGTCTCTGATCCAATTTGAGATTCTAGGACAGAGGGCCATCTCTTCCTCTTATTTAAGTTCCTGGCAATAATGCACCTGATAATGCACCTGGTAGTAAAGATAGCAGTCACTCTGAATTGTAAACTGTTTCCCCAAAGTCTTTCTGCCACCTTCAGAAAGGATTTGACCAGTTATCTTGAGGTAGTGAGAACTAGTAGTTTACATGCCCTTATGTAAAAATATTAAATCTCATCACATCATATTTCTCCCTAAAATGACAAAGCATCTGAACCAGTCCAACCTCATTAGGAACAAATCAGGAAAACCTGACTAATGAACAGAATTCTCTCTTACAAATATTTTGACTGATAGAACAGTGTAAACTTAACAAGGTTGATGACATCTGAGGTATATGAAAGTTCTTAAGAGTGAATGTGTTTACTCAGTCATAGAAATGTGACCTGACAGCGGCTTATTAATACTGCCACTTCCCTGGGGGTATGCAAATACACCTTGTCCTCTGCAAAGTGCTACTGAAGACCTTGCTGGTTGAGATCCAAATCACAATAACTTATCCTCAAACTCCAGCAGGCATATATGCGCTGTATATAAATGTGTAAGCAGGGCTGTGTGTGCACACCAGTGTGTTTTTGTATATGTATGTGTGTGTGTTGGAGGTGGGGAAGAGGGCAGGAGCAGAGAGACGAAGTGTGGGGAAAAGAATGAGCCGAGCGTAGAGGCATATAATCTGAATTCAAAAGCAATCATTTTTGTTCTCAGCTCATAAAGCCGTCTTCTGTTGATGGGTAAGGCAGTAAAAATCACGGGGATGAAGGTAAAGAATGGATCTGAAAGGGTTTGCAGTGATGCTTGCACTCACACAGCAGCTGCTGGTATCATCTCAGAGCTGACCTCTGATGAGATATACGTGAAGTATAAGAAGAGTAACAGATCATTATAGTAATTAGCAGAGGTGGGACCAAGTCATTCTTTTGCAAGTCACAAGTAAGTCTCAAGTATTTACACTCAAGTCCCAAGTTAAGACTTACAGGTCAAATCCCTAGTTCTAAACCTTTGAGTTTCAAGTCCTTAAGAAGTTATAATGTGCTCTTCACCAAATGTAGTGATGGGCATTCCACATCCAGATATGCAGTGAAAGGTACGCCCTGTCAACTTCAGCCTGTTACATGCATTGTCTTCTTTCAAAATACACTTCCGTTTTCACAGGAAATTTACTATTTACATACAGTCTATTTAAAAATAAACGCACGTCAGTACACCAACGCAAATGACATTTTTTTTTCTCTCAACAACTAATGCACATGGTTGGGTTTAGGCAACAAAGTACTTGGTTGGGTTTAGGACAAAAGAACAGGGTTTGGCTTTATAATCTTGCGGGAGGCGAACACCAGCTTCCCGGGTGAAAGTCTTGAAAGTCCACCACCACCCCTCCTGCCCGCCCTACTCTGACTTTCGCCGCCTAATTTTCTGTTCTTGTCCCTATGAAACTGCCGGGCATCATTAAACTTTAGCAGTGACCGGCTGTATATCACACCGATGTTAAAGGATAGCTTTTTTCATTGGTGTCTGATGCCGCAAGTCACTGTCCAAGTGCCAGATCTTCAACAACTTTAGAGTGAGACCAGGTTGTTTGGTTGCATACTGCAATTCCTTTTTTGTTGACCATAATATTTGCACGTAGAACAAAATATCTGTGGTTTCATTTTTTCCAACTGTCGTTCAGTAACGTAACTGTAAGTAACTGACTGGATGCTGTTAAATTGGTTCAAGCAAAGTGGATCTTGAGAATTAAGTGTCGACTTGCTGGGAATAAATAGTGTCAAAATTAGCTGATTAAAGAGATTAGGGGAAATAAATTGATTGGTGGCACTTTACAAAAAAAAAAAAAAAAACCCACATAACTTTTAATCCTTGGGTTTGGAGGAAGGTATCAAGTGTTTTTAAGTCAAAAGGCTTAAGTCCAAGTGAAGTCATAAGTCATCAATGTTTAAGTCCAAGTTAAGGTTGCAAGTTGTTCTTTTTAATTATTTTGCCAAGTCTAGTCTGAAGTCATCTAACTTGTGACTCAAGTCTGACTCGTGTCCAAGTCATGTGACTCGAGTAAACACCTCTTGTAATTAGACAACACAAAATAGTAAATGCAGTAATTTACTCCTTGTCTGTAAATGGAAAAGCCCTTAATAATAACAAACAATACATACTACATTTGACCGATATTTGGACATAGGCGTAACCAGCTTGACTAAAGCTGAAGATGTCTACTTGAGCTGTGGAGAGTAAAGAATAAATAGAATAATCACAAATGTAATTAATTGTTAATGAAAATAGTCATTAGTTGCAGCCCCATTACAGAAAGATTAAGATCTTGGCAGGGCCCACTGGTGGCATAGACATAGGCAAATGCTACCAGCGCCAGTGTACAGTACTGTAGGGGCACACAATGAAAACAGCACTATTCTTTATCAGGCCACCCTACATCAACCACTAATCCATTTAAGAAGGCTGTAAAAATATATCATCACAGGTTAAAGATAGAGAAGTGTGGAAAAAAGTGGGTCAGAATTTTTTGTGAAAAATCAACCTGTGAAGGCATGTGCGATATTTTTTGTTCCCTCTCTTTAGAGGTATGCAAATAGCTGTCACATTAGCTGCTTTTCTGTGCCAAATAGGAAAGAATTATAATGCAGTGATAAATCTCAAGCTCATTAAATATCAAAGGAAGCTGTGAGAATTCTCTTATCCCTCCAAATAAATGTCTACCTGCGCCTGCTGAATCCTCCAGCATGTCTTTCTCACATAACCTCGGTATGTTTTCCATCTCTATCCGCACTCCAGCATGTGTGTGTGTGTTTGTGCACGTGTCCAAGTAGGCCCACTGGTGCAGCTTGCCCGAGTCAGAGTAAAGTGTTATTCAGAGTGCCACTGTCAGTCCCTCTTAGTCCCTGGAGAGCCCGTGTGCCCTCCTTAAGCCCTTCAGCAGTATCTGCAGGCACGCTCAACATGGAGCTTATGCTGCTGCTACAATTCCCTTTGTCTTTGACTTTCAGACTTTTCGGCAAAAATCATCACAGCATGAAACTTTGCATACCTGTGAATTAGATCAGAGGGGAAATGAACCATCATGCCTGGCCCTGATCAAATTTAGGTTCATGACGATGTGAAAATTGTGAGATTTATGGTGCAAATCATAACTTTACTTGAAGATATTCTAATTTTGTATCCACCTCTATAAAAGGTGGGTCGATTTTAGCAAAGCCTGTTTCATTTTACTATTTCGATTAAGTCCTCAATGACTCAATGAACTTTTCGCTTGATAATCTTTATTACTCTACAGCTTAATGAAATCACATTTCACAGAGATTTATGATGTGACCGAGATAGTGACTTACAACTTTCAGCACTGAAAATTTATTCTTTTTCCACAGTCTAATTATGCAGGATGTCTTGAGGTGAGTAATCTATATGACAGTATCTTACATATGAGAGCTCCCGAAACTGGTCGCAATTTGAGACCTTGTGTGTGTGTGAAGTGTGAATATGCAGGAGAGAACACTCATAAGCACAGAGGTCTTCCATACACAGCGTGCTCAAACTGATTAAATATCGTGCTAAGAAAAACATGTGTAAATGGAGTGCACAGAGTTAACATTTAGACCTACAGCAGAGTATAAGACATCGCTTTACATTCCAGCGTTGTTCGTTTAATTTACGTTGCTTCTGTGTGTGAGAAATCCATGACTGAGAAAATGTAAATGTGGGTGGGTTTTGTATCTCACCTAGTGATTTAATGATTTTCTTCTCAACCTTGAATACAGTTAGAGGTGATAGCATTCCACTTCCCCCGTGCATTATACAGTATCATCCCTCAAACTCTATCACTTCTCCAACTATACATCTCCTCTGTAATCTTGTTTCCTCATCACCTCTCCCCCTACACTGTCTAAAAACCTGCAAACCTTGTAATATATTATGAAGTACCACCTTGAGAGTGCGGTATACAACTCATTTTTTCAGCTCATGTATGCAGTATGGCTATGCAGTGCTTTTTGGATCAGTAATGTATTCGATGATCAGTGATGCCAAAACTTTGACTATTTGCATATTGCTTGAATATATAAAACTCATAAAAACTTTTAATACCACTGTCTTAGACCACCTGGATTATTGCCAACTTGGCAGGAACCGCCATTAACTTTCCTTAAAAGAAACTAGAGGAAAATCAATCGACTATTTCAGCCAAAAAAGAATAATATTAATGAGTTTCTCTCAGTATCTGGCAATAAATTAGTACAGCTAATGCTAATCCAAGAGCATCTGTAGTACTTGTTTGCGCAACTCAAAAGCCTCTGATGATCTCACTGCTTCACATTAGTTGCAAAGGACTCCTCACTAAGCCCCTCCTTAGAATGGCCACTGTCTAATGTTAGCAACCTTAAGGAACGGCAAGAAAATCTGTTGTTTACGACCTAATGACGAACTGGCTACGTGACCCCTGTGTAATCTACATCATGTCCTGCCTCCTGCAAGCTCTCCCCAGGTGCCACCCCTAACATAATCCAAGTGTAGTAAATCCAGTAGGTTAGAATGCTTCTGACACGGGCAATCTAATGTTGCAGAACACATACTGTATGTGAAAGGAAAACTCCACACAATGTCTGAACTTGATACTCTAAACATTGTCCAGGGTTCATGTCAGAAAATGGCTTTGGATAACAAAGCTATAGGGGGTTGTAACTAAATGTTAGCTTAACACATAACAATATCCTGCTGTGCAAGAACATTTCGGTCCTTCGCATGAATTGTCAAGACTCAGGGTGCCCGATGCTTGCACTGGGCTCGCTGAGCTTTTCCTTCGATCATTCACAATACTCCGCCAAAAAAAATATTATTGTGAAAATAGCTCTCAGATGCATATTGTAGTCCTTTCTGTCTACTTCTCTCTGATATTTTATGAGTATTATTACACAAATTTGCTATCATTTATCTTTAACTGATACCACTGAAAATACTATGTTGATAGGTCGGGTGTGAAAGCTTGACAGGTGTGACACTAATAGCCAGGGAGTGAGACTTAGCGAGGCGTCAAAGGGCCATTTTCATTTTCATTTTCATTAAGAGTGCCAGTAGGTTATTGCAGTAAGCCAGCATGCACAGTACCAGAAACCTGCCATAAAATGGAATGCAGCTATCATTATTGTTATTTACAAAACCTGTGCTATTCCTACTGTGACATGCCAAAATGTCAGCCGTGAAAAAGGTCAGTTGGACCAGCTTTCTTTTGAATGTTCTGGACATCAGGTCTGTATGGATCTGGCCCTTGACTTTGTGAGCCATTACCTTATTTTGATGTGTGTGTGTGTGTGTGGTTTGTGTGGTGAAGTCAGGTTGCAGACATATATGGATATTTATTGATCTGTGGAGTTTTCAGTCACGCAGTCCAGTTACATTTGTTGGAATGAATGCGGATTGGACTCCACCACAGTAAACTGGCCTTTTAATCAATAGGGTACATCATTTTCATTTAACACAAAATATATTTTATGATTGTAGCAATGTCACCAGGAGAAAGCAGTGAAATAATGAGGAGATAATAGCTGCATTGACTCTCTGTGTGGCAACTATTTGTTCTTCGGTTCATGTTTTATTAAATTTTAGCTTATTTTTTATCTTCTTTTCTTTTCTTTTACTCTTTTGAAATTCTGATTTCATTTAGTATTTTCATATTTCTTTAATCAGTATTATCTGTTGTCTCTTTGATATCTTGCTTTCATGTATTTTTATGTCTTGTACAGCCTTTCATATTTTGTCTTACTGCGACTGCCTGGCTGTATCTGCTATCACTTCCATCAGTTCAACACTGATTAACACGTCATAATGACATTTACATCAACAGCCGTCATACAACAGCTACCTGTTATAGACTGTTGAAGACATTAGCAGTTTTATTTAATTAGTAACTGGCCGGCAGCCATCTTCTCCTCACAAGAGCATTCATCAACATCACCAGCTGTCTTCGTCACATCAGCGAGAAATTTCCCCATACTCACTTGACAGTCCATTAATTAATTACTTAGAACAAATCTAATGTTCAAAGCATATTCACAAGTTTGTGTTTCCACATTTTCTACAACAGTATGTTTAGTTGGAAAATGGCAGTAAATGTCTGCAGTGAGGCAGCAGGGGAGACTTTTAGTACTACTGGAAAAAAATGAAACATCAAGCCTTTGTGGCACCTCATCCTGTGAATGTGCGCTGTCCGCGAATGTGTACCAAACCGTCTTTTATCAGTCTCTTTATCACCCTCTTTTATCATGTGACAGGTTAGCTATCAGGAAGCATCAGCAATTTCTGTGAGGGTGTTGATAGTCAGTGCATTCACTTAAAGCAATTCTCAGATGCTGTAAGCGGAAAATCAAAATGCAATTGTTCCAGGTGATAATGACTTCAGGAAAATGTGCCACAAAACAACTTTAGAAGTTTTGTGAATTTAAAACTCCAAATGTGAAAAGAAATACTCGCCACTGATTCATGGAACTGAAACAAGGTTACTTAAACTTTCTTTTCATGTTTTCCATCCTTTCCTGTTTTTTTGTGTCACCTACTTCTTTTGTAATTTTTGTAAAGTATCTACATTCTGCTTTCTCTTTTTCATGTCTCTCTAACTATGTTGTTTTAATACCCAACTCTTACTGTAGGTTCACCCTCTGACACAAACACACTGATCATCTTATCGTTTTTACACAACAAAGCAGAGATGCTGCAACCATCTGTTGATTTCACTTAGCATTATAAAGCTGTAAGTGTTTTTATAGCATTTTGTATCAGCCAAGAAGCAGAAAGGCAAAATACGTGAAAGTCAATATGGCAATTAAACCATCATGTTTGATTGTGTAATTAAGCCAGGAGATGACTTTCATTCTACCATATTTTCCTGTCCCCTTCCCCTTTATTCCTGCGTCTCTAAGCTTCCTCCACTAAGCTCGTCTTTTGCCCCTCCCAGCTTCCTCCCCAGTCATTTGCTGCTTATTAGAGAGTCTTTCTGTCAACCTTGTCCCATCTAATTCTCACCCAATTACAATCTAAATGAACCACAGGACTGCTTAACTTGCTTTGCCTCTTCCCATTGTTTAATTTGTGACGGTAACAAACTCTGATTAGGCCCCCGCAAAGGTTCATAAATTAAGCACTCAAGGCCGAATTAATCACCATTCCCTGGGAAGATAAATGGGCAATATTCAATTTTTCCATATGGATCCCACCGACAACAATAACACTCTGTGAAAAGAGGAACACTCAGTGACAATGACCACATATTTTACAGATGGTGGCATTTTGACCAGGGATGGCTGTGCATCACCAGCCAGTAAAATGTCACTTACTGAGAATTTCTGTCTGAGCTAGCTTAAAACCTTCGCATGCAATGTTTGCAATAAAGCAATATCCACTAGCAGCATCTGCGTTTCAGAGGTAAAACTGGGCCAATTTGATTAATGTCATTGTCTCAACGTGAGGAGCGTAGACACCACAATAAAAGGTTTGCCAAAGAGGGGGAGGATGGGTGGAAATAAGGGACAGGCTAAATGGAAGGAGAGGTAGAGTGAGAGATAAAGAGAAAATATGAGAAGAAAGGAAAAAGGAGAGGGTAAACTGATAAAAACAATGAAAAATTGAATGTAGGAGAAGCGACTAGCCAATGGCTGTGAAAACAGACAATTCCAAAGAGCTACACTGATCATCATCCAAGGAAAAGGAGAGCAAAACAAGAAAATGAAATGCAATTGCCCGATTTTGACAGTGGATCTAGTTTAGCATACAAACTGGCAGCGGATAATTAGTCTCAAGAGGGAAATCAGCACACTCTAAGTGGGGGAAAAAAAGCTCACAATATTAAAGCGGCTGTCCTCAAATGACAGGGCAGACACTTTACAGGCCTAACCGTCGGCTAGTGGAGATTTTCACCCTTCCCTAACTTTACTGCTGCATGCTGTATATATACTTCTCATGTAGATAAATGCAATCTAAAAGTCTGATAATAGGAGGTAGGCAGTGGGCGCCATCCGTCATGTAAACACATTTTTCATATCTTAGACCAGTTAACTGGGATGGGAATTGAGAACCAGTTCCAGATGAGAACCGGGCAGTCGTGCATTGACAAACAATGATGTCAAGTCATGGCAAAGAGAATGAAATAGTCCAAAGTAGGCTGGGGGCAGTATCTCAGGGTACTTAGGAATCCGTCAAAAATAGACGCTTATCTCTATTTACCTCATACTGGAGAGGCTGTAATGAGGATATTTTGCTTGTAATGCACATCATGCGCCATCAGAGGTCAGTCTGGAGCAACATGTAGCTCCGAGTGGTGGGGATAATGTGACAAGACCCACTATAAACGGTCGTCCTGTGTCTAGCCCGAAACATCAGAGAGAGAGCATGGAGACTGCAGGGAAAACAGCTTAGTTTCACATCTAACTCAGTAAATTACGGGTTTATTTCGACCAAACCAGAGTTGGTGATTGTTATAACAGTAGACTAACTTACTAAAGGACTAACCAGGCTCACTAAGATGGTTTTGGGGAGTTTTATATCGTTTCTGTTAAGTTTGAATGAAGCGTGATTTACAATAAGTTAATTAAGCTAGTCTGAGTTGGGTATAAGTGAGAAACATGATTTCAGAAGGTGTATGGTTGTATTAAAGAAAATAAGTGTAAGAGCATTACCTTTCTTGACATTTTGTTAAGTTTATCATGTTTATTTATTAGACTGAAAATGCCAAGAGAGCATGCTAATGTAGAGAAGTCACCTGAAAGCTTATAATATCATAACATCATATGCCATGTACCCCGATAAAACTCCAGGAAGGTATGAAGGTCTGAAAAAATGGATACCGCCCAAGCCTAGCTTAAAGTGTTGCTTTGTTTCATGATCAAAGATGACAAAAGTCCTGTTTCTAGTGTCTGTAAAATGATAATTTCATGAAAGAGTGAAAACATTTCTCAACGCAACAAGGGCTTAAATTCCATCAATGCCATGTATTGGACACTCTACATACAAGTGCCAGTGTTTACCATCAGAGCAACACGTCTGTTGCCAAGGGTAAATATCCTATTTTATAATAATGCTAAATACCTGTGAAGGCCTACTTTCTGTCCACACAGAAGTGTGTTAACATGGACATGAATAACTGTGTCCTGTTTCTGTGTTTGCGCATGTAAACACCATATTCCATTAACGAGTAACTTTAATATACTAGCTGGAGTGCTCTGAAGGAAACCAGGATGTGTGCAAGATATATGAATAATCTAACTTCTCTGTGCACATGTTTACAGCATATCCCAAATATGATCATAACCAGGATAAGCCTCATAAATGGGTTGCTCATGTCCATGCAATCACTGTCATTAGGGACATCAATATGGAATCAGATCGCTAAACAGAATCCATAATGTCACTGGTATCAATAACATCTTGTCAATTTCTATCCTAGTTATTCTGAAGAAAATGGCGAAGACTGTGGCTTCAATGAATGCCTAATCCAAATGCTGATCACCCAAAACCCAAATATAAAGTAACAACCTTCTCTACCACTGTCCAAAGACATCATCATTATATGTTAAACGGTGCCTGCTGGTCGGTAAATCTGCTCAGGTTATGTGGCAAGAGGAAGCTCAGATTGAAGCTTTAAATGCCAGGCATTAGTGAGATAAAGCACTGCATCTTGCCGATTCCCCAACTGTGAATAATGTTCTTGTCAATTATTGTATGTTTTGTCAGCAGTGCTGCAGAGCCGTTCACTGAGCAATACGCCTTATCTCTGTACGCTGATGCTGTCATGCAGACGTACACAAAAACAGCAATGCACAATTATGTTCATACCCGACATGAACAGAATTAATGATATCACGGACAGGAACAAATGATACTACACCTGTTTAGACATTAGCACATGATATGCACTTGGCTGTACATGCATACAGTAAAGAAAAACCACAGCTCACACACCATCAGACAGACAGTATACATTACAGCCTATAAAAGTCTGTTTGCATAAACAGTATTCATAGAATAACAATTTATTGGACCAAGCAAAGTAGGATAAATGGGGTTGTCATGTAAAATATACTGATCTTTACAGTAAGAAGAGATTGTGCTCTTACTATTATACTGGCGTCTGATCGGTCTGTGTGCTCTGACATAATGGATATCGATTTATACTACTGCATATGTACAGACTCTTACCTCCTAAGGCTGACAAAGGCTGCTTTATACTACTTGTGTTATAGCTTCTAACACTACAGATAATTAACAAATAAGTGTTCCTCAATTCATTTGACACTAATGCATTTCTAACCAATCTCAAAGTCACTGTACAGCAAACAGCAATGCTTGCCATTTCATGCTGATGCCGCCGACACATTTACATCATTAAAACACTAAAACATTGCTGATGTAAAGAAGTGACTGTCAGACACAATCATGTCCCATTATCACCTAGTCCATTGCAATGACTCACTCTGAGACGTGACTCACTTCAGTGAGCAAAAAGTGAAGTGTCCTAACAGAGGAAAAAAAGGCCCGGGATGTGGCTGGTTTGAATACCCTAAAATCTCGACGATGACAGAAAATGAGACTCTTTCCTCCTTGTCAGTAATCAAGGGGCTCCAGAGAGGCACCCAAGCCCTAGTTATTGTTGTTCAATGGCCATCAGTAGATGGATGGTTGCGCTAGGGCAGTTTCCTTTCCACCATACTGTAGACACAAACCTTCACATTCACAGCACAGGAGAAAACTCAAACAGACACAAGGAGACTCAAAGAATGTAGCACAGAAAGATCCCAGTCGACTGCAGGGCATTGCAACTGTGTACAAATCCAGGACAAACTTATTTTCTCACTTCGAACACTGGAAGTTGAGATTTCCTGTACAATTTTTTAGTGCACCAAAAAATGAAAATTCAGCCATTATCTACTCACCCTCATGCAGAGGGAGGCTCAGGTGAAGTTTTAGAGTCCTCACATCACTTGCAGAGATCCCAGGGGAGAGGAGGTAGCAGCACAACTCCACCTAATGCAGGCTGACAACGCCCCAGATTAAAACGTCCAAAAACACATAATTGAAACCACAAAATATCTCCATACTGCTCGTCCGTAGTGATCCAAGTGTCCTGAAGCCCCGACATAAAAAGTTGTTTGGAAAAACGTCACTTGAACTCTGTTTTCAGCCTCAGTGTTACCTGTAGCTCTAAGTACCTCTCTGTGGACCGCGCTCACATGTGCACGCTTGCGTGAGACCAGCGAAAGCACGTGAACACACATGAAGGCGGTGCCCATCTCTCACAGTCTTGTGCAAGCGCGCACACTTGAGTGCAGTGATCAGAGAGGCAGTCAGAGCTACAGGCTACAATGAGGCTGAAAACAGAGTTCAAGTGACGTTTTTCCAAACAACTTTTTATGTCGGGGCTTCAGGACACTTGGATCACTACGGACGAGCAGTATGGAGATATTTTGTGGTTTCAATTATGTGTTTTTGGACGTTTGAATCTGGGGTGCCGTCAGCCTCCATTAGGTGGAGTTGTGTTGCTACCTCCTCTCCCCTTGGATCTCTGCAAGTGATGTGAGGACTCTAAAACTTCACCTGAGCCTCCCTCAGCATATGGGTGAGTAGATAATGGCTGAATTTTCATTTTTGGGTGCACTATCCCTTTAAAACCAGTATATCATTGCAACCCTAGACTAGCGTATGTAAATCCAAAGCCATAACCGTGCATCATTTTGCTGTGACTGTATGCTGAATATGTTTTCTGCCAACACATGCTTAAATGCTATTGTACAAAAAAAGCTACTGCAAAATGCAGTTGTGAGAGATGTCTTTTTTTTTTGCATTATCCTCCTAATGTAGAGCTATCCTGCTGTTTGTTTTTATCAGCCCCAATCCCAGCAATGCCGGTATCCATTTCTTTTTTTAACATGCACATATGTCAGCTCCATCAACATCTGTGAGGAAGAGTATAATGAGAATGCCTGTCGCAGAAAACCACACATTGCATTTCCCATCAGGATGTGTGTTGCTGCAGCTGAACTATAAGAGGCAGGTGAGGAAGGCACACATAGCTAGAAAAGCAATTATCACTTAGAAAGCTACATTTCTGCACATAATACAATGTTAAAAAGAAATCAACTAACAGACATCCAGAGGTGAAAAAATAAATAAAAAAACATTCTGCACTGGAGGCTGAATACTAAACACTAAAGAAATCCTCTGGGGTCATGTTTAGGTCGAACAGAGGCAGGCACAGAGAATGCTGCACTGCAAGCAGAGAAACAGCGCTTTGCTGTGGGGATGAAGACAACACATCATAATGGGCCTGATGCTTACAGAGGAAGTCACTTGTCAAATAGGAGGCAGTCAGCCCTGGAAATATTGCTGTTACAGTAACTTGCACACAAAGCGCTCACTCTCACTGTCATGCACTACAATACAGCAAAACACACAAAACAGCAGGCAAAGAAAAACCTATGTGAATGCTTAGGCCATACACAACATGGAGTAAAAAGAAAAGACTTAATCTTCACGAGTGGTGCCAATGCAGCTACATGACAACACCTCTGACAATGACTCAAACTGATATCAAACAATTGAAGTGCGAGATGGAAAAGCCACAAGGAGTAAAAAAAAACAAAAAAAACAAAGACTATACAACAACACTGCTGGCTGTCAGAGAGGAAATGTAACACTTGAGACCATCTTCTCTGCTACAACATGTACTCGTACCAACCAAGGACTGAATGACACCCATAGTCTGTAATTGCACTGACAACAATAATTTCTGGATTGCATGTGAAAGATTGCATCTAATACTGAACTGAAGGGCAGTTTCTTCATCAGCTGTAGTGGGCATTCATGTGCACCTAGAGCTTGAATAAAAATACAACAAAAAGACTGAAAAATACACAGCTCTTGGTGGTGAAGTGTGTCAGAAAAAAATATTTATCAGTGCATTTATATGGTCTAAAATCAATACAGCCGGATAAAAATAACCAAACGCACACTGTGTATCAAGAGTTAGAAATTCAAACACCAAGTTTTGAACTTCACCTCAGTGCAGTCCAGTCACTGGTAAAACTTCTGCAAGGCACTAAACACGGAGGGTTTCTCACAGAAAGCAACACGCAAAACTTCAACTTCATCTCGAAGCATTAGACCTCCGTTACACCTTGTATTACATTTGTCTTTTGGGTAAACGGATTACAATCTGATACTGCTTGAACACATGGAAGTACAGGAGTGAATGCACCCAAAACCAAGCGGACACCTCCAGGGCTGAAAAATGAAGCCAACATGGAAGTGTCATAAACTGCAGTTCTTTGAACGGCCACTTGAGGCTGACTCCACACGCCAGTCAATCCCCACAGAACCCCATGTTAAAATGCCCAACTTCACAGCAGAAATAAACATGATTACAGCCTGGTACAACGAACGGTTTTGGTGTCTATAGCTAGTTTCTCTTCATGACAATTGCTGGGGTGGTGAATTTTTTTATAACTCAACCGTTACATTTTATTAAGGCTTCAAGCTGCACATAATTAAGGGCTGGCCACTTTGAGTGACAGGCCGTGTCACCATGTATTTTTTTTTTTTTTTTAAATAAATATTTTTTTTATTTTATAATAGTAGTTTTTGACAGACCGGGACGAGGCCTGTTTGCTGGAGAAAGCAACTGGATCTCAATCTAATCTCAGTGTGGACTCTGGAGACACATATTAGCAACAGGTGTGGATGTAATCAGGTAAAACAATACCTAGATTCGAAATGCATTTCAATGCAAGCTGTAAAGGGGGTTTGTGTGACTCCTAACATGTCAAGTATTATAAACATTTTTAGATTTATTCAACTCAGTATTGGTACTGGTGTCATAATTCTGGTTGTGGCAGCTGTAACTCACATGGTGGAACGGATTAGCCGTTAATCGTCAAGTTAGTGGAATGACGCCCTGCTACTTCTCTCTGCTAAAGTCTCAACAGCCAGACTTATGTGGGGGTTGAGAGTCAAGAATGTGACTGATCTTCTTTATAGGGCATCAACTGTCTGAGCAATCACCGCAGTGTGAAACAGCCTGAGGCCAAAGCCAAACAAACATTACTTAATCATTTCTGACAGGGGACTGAAGATGCTTGACAGCTGAATAATTATTCACCTGACAAATATATCTCTCAACATATAGAGGGCTTGTCACTTGGAATGAGTGATTTCAGGTGCTTTTGCTTTCTGTCTGCTGAGTTGGGGAAGAGTGGCAGGACATGGTGCAGATGAGTTCACACCATTACTGAAAAAAATACACCGTTTTTAAAAACTATACCGTTTCCTCTCAGATGGTGCCGAATGCAGCTGAATAGACAAACTAATGCCTGCCAGTCCCACAGCTGATTTGTAGATTATCTCTTGGCATCCACTGACAACTGAAATGCTTTCAAAATTTAAATCTGACATGCTTTCAAACACCGCCTCCGAGAAGAGTAGAGCAATAAATGCAATGCAATAACAAGTGGGATTTTTTCAGATTGTCACAGTTATATCATCATCAGAGGTCTTCTCCATAACCGGCTGCACGGTCCATTTTACGAGAGCCATTTAGATTTGAATTACTTCCCAGCAGCATTTCCCAGCAATCAGAAAACCAAAGTGCGTGCCAGAATAACAGCAGAAGAAAAAAAAAAAGAAAGAAAGATTTTGTCATGGAGCACAACATGGCATATTTTGAAAAATGCTGTTTGGTTTGAACACAGTAAGTGTACTCACATTGATCGATGTTCCCGTCTGCTTTCTCCTTCTCCTGCAAACAGAGAGCACACACAAAAGTGGTTATTACAGGCTTGGAGGAGTGAGACAAAAACAGCCCTTTCTGCAGCTTTTCGCACCATTCATTACTGTGCTTTTTCCTCTTTCCTGGGTTCAGAGAAAGACGACGACAGAAAACAAAGGTGAACAGATGGAAAGAGTATTGAAAAGAAAAGGACAGAGACACTGGGAGTGAGGGAGGATATATGGCGAATGACAGCAGAGAAACGAGAGGACCTTTACAAAGGCGGATCCCGGAGTCAATTCAATCACCTTAATTGGAAACACACTTCCCAACAGGCTGCAAGATGGCAGATGTCACTATATTGTGCCGGAATGTTTATCAGGATGCCAAACAATTGACACCACAAGGATAAATGCTGATTTATATGTCAATCCTAATTGTGAATATGATATTGACATTCAGTTTCAAATTTATCTAAATAAATGTCACTTTTATTCTTGGCTTTCCAAATGTCCTATGTGTGGATGTGATTGGATGACAAAATGAAGGACGATCATGTCCAGCTGAGAATTACATGAACAAGAACAATCAAAGTTGCTGTATCTCAAACAAACAGTTGGACTTTTATACATCCACTAAAAATAATGGGGACGCAACTTATATATAATTGCATAATTTAGATAATTTACTGATAATTAATTGATTTAATTAATGCAATTTCAGCCGATAATTACCCTTAAAACCTGCCTTTCTCTCCTCTGCACTGTGTTGGTGTGGACAGAAGTTTAAGTTCTTCGCTTGAGATTTTATTTTACTAAAGCCGACAATGCACATTATCCATCATGGCCCCCACACATCAAGTCGATGGTTGGCTGCCCGTCAATGTTGGGCCGTCTGTGAGAATCTGTTGTCCTAGTCTTTCGTGGTGTTTCCCACACCGTTGGCACTAGTCGGCCCTTGTTGCCCGTTTTTTTGGTCTGCCAATTCTTGTTGTGTTAAATTGTTGTCTGAGACATTGGAGCCCATTGATGAAAGAAATCCCTCTGACTGGCAGTTCAGCTCAGTGTACGAGAAAAGAAATGGAGAAAGCAATCACAAAACTCAAGTCAAGAGGGCGTGACATCGAAACAAACTTCTTATTTTAGGGAAGATTTTGTTATTGTTCGCTAGCGCACAGTAATATCATTCGTTCTTTCAACATTGGGTTCAGTGCAACAAAATCTGTCAGTAAAGAAGACAGTACAAGTAAGTCATCAAAGGCCTGTTGAACAAACAAAACATCCTTTCAGAAATGGGAAGTGTTCGACCGCTCTGCCATCCAAAGCAGGGTTGTCTTACACAGTCATACAGAGCTTGTTATGCTAATACAGTATTGTGAGGAGCAAGCTACAAACGTACACTAATTGAGCCTAATTAGCTATGTATCTGACAGTCTGATGAAATCTTTTACACTGTAAGGGAGAGACCAACCAGTCTTTCCCCTCTTCATCAGCAGCATGCCTACAGTTAGTTAGTGTCTTCACATCAGCAGTAGAGGGAGGATGAAAGAGGAGACAATGAATGATGTCACAGAACTGTACAGGGCTTGAAGCAAAACAGTAGCCTTAAGTAAACACTATGTTAAGTCATTCTGGTGGTTTTGTATCCTGTACACACTTGTTAAAGGACTTATGATCTGGTTTTATTTCTAAAATGTATACATGTTACTCCTATGGTCTAAGACAGTATTAAAATATAAGTAGGAACCAACAACTCTCCACATACTCCAAAAGCTAGTGCGCTAAAACTCAAATTTGTGATGTCATAGGGTATAAAGTCTGGAGCTGCTCCATAGACGATTGGGAAAGGTGTTATAGATGACACTGAGAGCACCCTGGGTAACGTTCTGAGTATATGGGTACATTTTCTGTTTCAGGACTGAGAGCACTACAACAGGATAAAGCTCATTTGGGTATAAAAAAGAAAAGAAACATTCAGACTCCCATTCATTGTCAATGGAGCAGCTCTAGACTTTATACTTGATGATATCACAAGTTTGAGACTCTTTAGTCTCTGGCTTTGAGAGAGAGTAGCGCATGTTCACAAATACTGATTGAACTTTCCTAGGCCATGAAAATAAGCATTTATAAGATTAATATAATATATTATCGAATCAGCCTCAAAATAATGCAGAGCTGATGATAACGCCAATCATTACCTCTACAAGTGACATACAGAAAGTGCAGAGGATGTAGGGAGAGATGAGAGCTGCAGCATCACTGAGCAGGGACGGGGGCAGGTATGAAAATGTGAGACAATATCCTGGCCTTATCTGAATACTAAGATATCAGACTAAATCATCAGCAGGCGTGTGGATAAAAGTAAAAGGTGAATGGAGGTAAGAAAAGTGATGACAAGATGACTTGCATTATGAATTACTAATGATGTGAATGGAAAATGTCTGGTTTGTAAAAGCTTTGAATAATTGGACCCAACAGCTGTGTACTGAAATTCACTTTAACTCCCTGGCATCAATTTTCGTTAATGACTACAGTAGGAGTCCAGCTGACCTGTGTTGGAACGTGTGTGTGTGTGTGTTTGGGGCAGAAATTGTAGGCATTTCGGTGTGCTGATCACTTGTGCTTGTTACAGCACTGTGAATGCATCACGCTCTGCATAATGCATCTGAACTTAAAATGTAATCTAACGTAAACTGTAGAGCCAAAGGATCGACGTGCAGTTTAAAAATAGAACAGAAGCAGGTCTTCCAACGCAACACAGCTTCTGAAGCAGCCAATATGTGGCAGCAATTGAAGTGTTGTGACATTTTGCATTCTTGTCCCTCAGTGTGGATGTCACCGGTAATGAGGCTCAGTGATAAAACATGTGTGAGTCTGCGAGGCCTTCTCAGCTTCCCAGGAGACTCAGAGCCTCACGAAAAACACAGCAGTTTTAGTGCCTCCTGTCACTGCCTCCTCCTTTGTCTCTACATCTCTATCCCTCTCTGTTTCTGCCATCTGTCCATCTTAATTGCAGACGTGCTTCCTCATGATGGCAGGATAAAATTGAGTGTGCTCATCAGCACCGCCTTCCATCATCTGGAGTGCCGCTGTTTGATCAATTGATTAGAGAATCAAACCAAGCATAGAGGTGAAGGAAAGGCTATGTGCTTCTTTCTAAAAATACTGTCCTGTCTTTCTCTCCAGGGTTCTTTCTGTCACTTTACTTTATACATTCAACTTTAGGGGAGTTTTATGGCGCAAAATAGTAGTTTAGCAATAATGGAAGGCAACTTTTGTCATGTCACTTGATAAGTAGATGCAATACAACAACCATAGACTGCATCAGAAATATCGACGACATGACAGTTCCGTAAAGTGAAGCCACAACATCTTGATCGCCCCCTGGTGGCTGACTGCAGTACAAGTCATAAACCCCACCCCCTTCACGTTAGGTCTGAAAAAGTCCTGCTGATGTACGTTTACGTGTTCATTTTTTGTATAGGTTTGGTTTTAAATTATTTGACACTATAAAAAGGGGGTGTGATGTCAGCATTGACAGCTGTGTACGTCAGCGGCAATGTTAGCAATCTGGTCAGGTAGGTGTACAGGTGTGAACTCCATACCGTAGCTCCGCCTCCTTATCACTACTGCCCAGACTCTTACTCCAAATGCGTCACTAGTGCAAGATGGCAGCACTCGTATCTGCAACATTTTGGCTTCATTTTTGTACAGCGGGAGGAAGTGAAGATGCGTCGTCCATCCTAATATAAAGTCATTGGTTGGTACAGTTGATTAGGATGTAGAGCTGGGCATAGGCGCCGAAACAGAGCACAACACTTACAGTCTTACAATATTCAAAATCTAAGACATCTAGTCTCATATAATAATGTCACTGAAATATTGATATATTGCCCAGCCCTACTTAAGATGAAGTTTGTATTTCTCCATTGCAATGCAACACTTTCACTTCCAGTGGGTGGAGAAATGTAAATAACTACCACCAGAATTTCATTTGAGCAAATAGGACAAACCCCTCTGGGTTTAAATTAGCATGGGGGGGTCTGCTTTTCTCTGCTATAACTTCTCTTTGTGATAGAGGCTGATTAGTTGGGTGTATTTTTACACACAACCTGCCCAGTGCAGTTTGGCTTATGTGATAAAATTATGAGAACGGCAGGATGCGGAGAGACGCATTATAAAGAAGACATGTGACTCAATACCTTCTAACCTCTTATGTTTGACTTGCGCTCCATTAATTTCCACTCCTACATGCATACTCATGTCTCAGGCATGTCGTATATTTTCATGTTCAGAACACGTTAGGGTACTCAGACACGTCTTCAATTGGCTTTTAATGTAAAAGCTATTTTAACACAATTTGCATCCAGAGAGTTGAAGAGGATGCCTGCCATTACATATCTGTTGCTACGGTTACCTGCCATTATACCTTGCGTAATAATTAATTAGTGAAGAATTAAATGGTGTGCTGGTACAAGATTATAACAGACGCATGCCAGCCAATCACTTATATTTTCCATGGCTGTTTTATAACTTGGCAAAGGTTGATAAAAGTAAGTTTGTGCCTCTACTGTGGCTCCACATACTAAAGAAGCAGTCCTGGTACTGTGAGCTAAATTAAAAGAAAGATACCCTCCAAATGTCATGGTAGTGTAATGTCACTGATGTCACGGTGTGTTTCAAGTTTGCCTGCTTTATTGGGTTTTGTGGTAGCAACAGAGTTAAAGTGTACAAAGATTGTTATAGCCTCTTGAAAAAAGAAACTAGTACAAACAAATCTGAGTGCTACATGCCTCCATCTTGGATGCCATTTAAACACCCACACAAAACAAGAACCTGACATTGCTGCCACAGAGACTGACATTTTGTGGGCTTGCAATTTGAACAGCAGGGCAATTCAAGCCAAGATGTGTCTGTTACAAAGTGCGCTTGAATATGCTTTTTCCCCTCGCTCTTATATGTGCTGCTATGCGGGCCCTCTTCATTCAAGGACCCATATGTTTGTATGTGCCCACTTACTCTCTCTCCATCTCTCTCTGGCTCTTAAATCCAGTCAACAACAAAACTCTCTGCTAGATATTAGCTGCCTGTGTGCCAAAACAGTGTTGCTGTTTCAATATTTTTGTTAAGCAGCAGCTCCAGTTATTGCCTGATATGTGGAGCATATTGATAGTTTGACCTTTTTAAGACACTGCCTGATTAGGATGAAGTGGCACCCAGGGGGAGGAACAGAAATGCAAAGCTGAAATATCAGTGTCTGTGTTTTCACAGGAGTTCATCTTCATACATTCAATATTTATTCCCTGATGTCTGTTGCTTAGAAAGAAGGGATCTGTCTTATCTAACAGTAATGTATCAGCGCTCTGACAAGCTACTTAATGAGCTAAATGAAAAGGAGCCAAAAAACACTGGCAATGTATGTAAGCAGTAATACCTTCACAGGCATAATTTTGATGAATCCTAAAATAGAACTAAAACCTGACAAATATCTGTGTATTTTTTTCCTCTGCATCATTAGCTGGAGTGGTTTTATGTTTCTAGTGATGCTCACTGGCACGATCTGTCCTCTAAACATCTTCACTTATTCAAATTTGTCCCTGGCTTCTACAGAAAAAAATGATAAACAACAGCTTCAGTAAGTTTTACACTTTTTATATGCTACCAGATACAGCACTTTTTAATTAATGTGCTAATCGCCTCCCTACAGAAGGCGCACGAGGGTAGACGGGAACAATTTGCTGCTGCCATGCAGCCACAACCACTCTCACATATAACCTCCGAAACCAATAACAATAAATCACTTCTGAAAATGTCATGAGGACGGTTCAGTTATCATGTGACCAAAAGTCAGAGACGAGTTAAACTAACCTAAATTATCAGACAGGTCAGGAGGTGTTGACTTCTTATGAACATTGAAGATCAGATACAAACAAAAGCTGGATTTTTTTTTTTTTAACAACTACACTGACCTTCAAGAGCAAGTAATAATGCTCACGTCTAGACTCTGGCTAAGGACAAAATAAGCCTTAATTCATTTCTTTTTCCTCATACAAAGTCCAGACAACAACAGCGTCACAGTAAAGACGTCTGGGGTTTTGTGCTGTTGTTTGCTACCTTAATGTTTGGTTATGACATATCACCTCTATTCATCTGCGCCCCCATCATCTTTACTTTTCTCTCACTGCAGTGGCCCAATTTCACCCTCTTCTTCTTTGTTAAGATAATCCCCATTAATGTCTCTTTTATTTCATATTTTCTACTCCGTCTACTCCTGGTCTTTTCTCTCTTAATTTGTCTTCCCTTATATTTCTGCGGAAAGAAAAAACAAGATCAAATAAAAAAAAAAAATATATTGTCATGTATTTTTCCATCAACATTCTGTTAGTTTCAGGACCAGGTAGCTGTTTTATAGCATTGCAGTTGCATTACATTTTAAATGTCAAGGTTTTTATATACACCCCTCTTGCACCCAACTACTACTCCCCTGGTTTTTGTTTCTAATTTGTGGATATGTTACTTAAATCTAGCTTAAGATCATACACAAAGCATCTTACATTGCATACTTGTAGTTGGTGAAGCAGTGCAAAGGACTAATTTAGCATTAATATCTGTGCCCACCTTTATTACATGCTAGCTTAGACCTGTTTGGCCCTCTTAGCCCCAGTGACTGATGTGCTCCTTTCTGTGTTTAGCATATAGTGGGTACCTCAGTAAAAGAAAGCAGGTACTGAAACATACCAGAGGGTTGTGCTGAGCACAAACAGTCCCACCTACAACTATAATTATAGTAGAGAGGAGTTTCATTGCTTTATATAGGCAACCATTGCACATGTTCTGTATGCCTGAAAGGTTTTCTTCATCTTTGAGTACAAATTCTCAGGAGACAGCCTTGGAAATTGTAAAATAAACCTCTGGGACTGCAACAAAATAAAAACTAAAGCTTTATGGGAACAAGTCATAATCAAAATGTAAATGCAGTGAGGGGTAGCCCCACTACTGAACATTTAAACACAAGAGAAGAACCTGCCCTCGCGGAGAGAAGGCTATTTTTATTCTTTTCACTTTCATTGTTGCTACATTTACTCTCGATTCCTACAATGCATAACTCTATTACTCCTAAAGCTTTCATCCGACGAGCACACTTCCCTCTTTCTCTGTGTTACTGCAAAACCACTTAACTACTCCTCTCTTTTCACTCTTCATAAAGACCACTCCCCAACCAAATTACAATCTCACTGTCAGATATGCAGTCTGTAAAAACCCTACATGCTGTCCAGTGTATGCTGTGACAATTCTCACCACTAAGAATCACGGACTAAGACTGCTGCAGCATCGGCCACAACGCATGATCACAGCCACACCTGCATCATCACAGTTCAATGTTAAGACAGCGCTTATGCATGATGACTAGAAAACATTAAGGTGTGTAAAATGGTGTTAACTGATGCATGGATGGATAGAATAATGCAGACAGAACAAAACAATTCTTTTAGTCACAACAAAGCTACCATTGCTGAAGACATTCAGTTTTGTTGCAATCGTTATTTTGCCCTTAACCCATTTTCATATTATTGTTCAACATTATGGCCTTGTGCAGGTTAGATTCCTTAACACTGACCTTAGTTTATTTTGTTTATTTGAACTGTGGCATTTTTCCATCTGCACCAGGTAACAGCCATCTTGTCGTAGCCCCCCCAAACCGGGAATAGCACAGCTGTGCATGATGTCATTAATGATGGAGTTCCCTGCTAAAAAGCATGCTTCTTTACTGGCATGGCGTATTGGGCTACTTAAATGGAACAAAGCCATGTTTAGTGTTATTAGTAACACCTGTGCTTTTCCTGCTTTGACACGTCTCAATGTCTGCTGTGAAAAAGGTCTGTATTCCAGCACTTCGCTTGCATATGCTTGTGAAGCGAGTGTGAATGTGAAAATGTATTTGGGCGTACAGGAGCAATTGACTCTGTGTTCTGATACCTGGTTAAGATGACAAACATCACCAGCAGCAGCTGTTCTTGCCAATTAACTTTAATTCTGTGAGTAACTTAATGACAGGCCTAAATTAAACTTGGCTGTTGTTGGGTTTGTGTGTGCTCTCTACAGCTGGTATCTGTAAGGTTAATGTAATCAGCGTCATAACTCTGAATCACAACCTCCAGTATTTGGATTAAGTTGCTTGTGAAAAATAACAGGTGCCAAAGTTGGTTGGCCTCTGTTATTTAAAAATACAAAAAACATATTTAATCAAAATTTACATGGTGTGCACCTATGAGCATTTATTTTACTATATATATACCAAGCACATTTGGCAAAAGCATGTATTTTGTGATGAACTGAGTTCTACCATATTTAATTGCTCAGGTTTTAGCTACAGGTTGTGAACATAAATTAGGCTCCCACCCAAGTCTGTTCCTCTCAGCCAACAGATTTCAGCTGAATATTAGGAGTTGTCATGTACTTAAGTTTATTCAAAATTATGGACTCAATAAGGGATTTGATGGATTTGGATTCAGATTTGATAGGCAGATGCAATAATGAAATCAGGTTTACTAAGTGATTTAGTAAACTTACACTGGCTGCTTTATTAGGTACACCTTGCTAGTACTAGGTTGGACCCCTTTTGCCTACAGAACTGCCTTAATTCTTCGTGGCATAGTTTCAACAAGGTGCTGGAAACATTCCTCAGAGATTCTGGTCCATATTGACATGATTGCATCACGCAGTTGCTGCAGATTTGTCGGCTGCACGTCCATAATGCAAATCTCTAGTTCCACCACATCCCAAAGGTGCTCTATTGGATTGAGATCTGGTGACTGTGGAGGCCATTGGAGTACAGTAAACTCTTTGAGATGATTTGAGCTTTGTGACATGGTGCGTTATCCTGCTGGAAGTAGCCATCAGAAGATGGGTACACTGTGGTCATAAAGGGATGGACACAGTCAGCAACAATACTCAGGTAGGCTGGTGTTTAAATGATGCTCAGTTGGTACTAAGAAAATCTCCCCCACACCATTACACCACCACCACCAGCCTGAACCGTCAATACAAGGCAGGATGGATCCATGCTTTCATGTTGTTTACGCCAAATTCTGACCCTACCATCTGAATGTGGCAGCAGAAATCCAGACTCATCAGACCAGGCAACGTTTTTCCAATCTTCTATTGTCCAGTTTTGGTGAGCCTGTGTGAATTGTAGCCTCAGTTTCCTGTTCTTAGCCGACAGAAGTGGCACCTGGTGTGGTCTTCTACTGCTGTAGCCCATCTGCTTCAAGGTTTGACCTTCAGAGGTTGTTCCTTCAGAGATGGTCCTCTGCACACCTTGGTTGTAACTAGTGGTTATTTGAGTTATTGTTGCCTTTCTATCATCTTGAACCAGTCTGGCCATTCTCCTCTGACCTCTGGCATCAACAAGGCATTTTCACCCAGACAACTGCTGCTCACTGGATACTTTCTATTTTTCAGACCATCCTCTGTAAACCCTAGAGATGGTTGTGCGTGAAAATTCCTCAACATCAGCAGTTTCTGAAATACTCACCCGTCTGGCACCAACAACCACGCCACATTCAAAGTCACTTAAATCACCTTTCTTCCTCGTTCTGATGCTGGGTTTGAACTTCAGCAGGTTGTCAACCATGTCTACCTGCTGCTGCCACTTGATTGGCTGATTAGCTTTTTCTGTGAAACAACAGTTGAAAAGGTGTACCTAATAAAGTGGCCGGTGAGTGTATATTTTACAATTCTCTTAAATCAGCTTGTCCCTTCATCTTCCAGGCACATTGTGCACTGTTGAAAAAGAGATGAGTTACTGTAATGCTATTTATAAAACAGTAGTTAAAAATGACTATGCATTTAAATTAGTCTGTGCCCTAATTGTACCAAGGCTGGCACCATGCCACTGTGGATTTGTCAGCACACTACAGGCATCTTGGTTGCTCTGCAGGTATCCAAGATGGCCCCAAATAAGTTGAGGTCAAAGTCAAAAGGCTTTCATCTGGACTTGTTTTGCTTCATTTCTCACTCTTTTTTTCAGTCTGTTACACCCCTAAGAGATGCTATTGTTTCTCTGCTTACAAGTTTTATATTGTTTTGCGAGGATTTTAGATATAGAAGGGAGTAAAAAAAGGAAAATCTGGCACAACATATTCATTCCCAAGGGCTTTGAGAATGCATCCTGCATAATCATGTGAATTCATGGGTTTGAATGATTCACCCCAGGGTTGACTTTAAATTCTGGCACCAATTGACAGCTTTTTAAGTTCCAATTCTGGCCAGATAGACGGAGGAGGGAATGCCTGGGAATTAGTTTCATCTTCTTTTTTTTTTGCATCAAGGGATTTCAGGGGACACAACCACCAGGGCAAAATTACACTGCACAGCCTGGTGCCAACTTGGCAAAGCCCAAAGTGAGTCAGAGTTAGAACAGACCAGGGGGTGTACATGCTTAATTTCACAAAGAATTAGGACGACCGCGGTGCCGTGTGGTATGTGTCTGTCTGTGCGTATGTCTTTTTGACAACCTGTTGGGGCTTTATGTTTCTGTTATGCAGAGAACATTTGTTAAAAGGCATCACTCCTGCTGGCAAGGACCTGTTTGCTCACAGGGCAAGTTTTTCTTCCCCTCTCTTTGCCTGTGAATCGACTTGTGTGCCATCATGATAGATGCAAACAGACAACCTCATTCAGAAACCTGCCCATAAGTATTTAAGCAGTTATGCCAATACTGTTGTAAATAAATGAACAAACAAAACCTGGGTTTCAATTTAATGCACACAAAGAACAGTAGGCAAATGTAAAGCTACTTGCTTGTTGGAGTAACCATTAACGAAAATACAACAGACCAAATTAAGACAAAGTCAGATGATCATGAATCATCAAGATCTGCTCTCCGTTTCAAATTCATCACTATTTTGGATCCATTTTTTTTTAGCAAGATTCATTTGTGAGTCAAAGCCCTGGGGCCTCATTTATAAAGCTTGCTTACGCACAAAACGGGGCTTGAAAGTGGCGTACGCCACTTACCACGCAAAGGTTGTGATTTATAAAAATAAACTTGGCGGGAGAATGTGCGCACCTGTAAGCAAACTCTGAGTCATGCGTGCGCACATTTTGGAAGACACTGGGAAGTGGCGA
>NC_065508.1:6905183-6936316 GCF_006386435.1 Epinephelus moara | reverse complement strand
GTATTTCAAATTACACGTTGTATTTTGGGACAGGGATACCACTGGTTCATGCTGTAATTCAGGCCGGGAGTCTGATCAGACTAATTGCCATAAACATAAATACTGCGGTGACCCTCGTGAGTAATTGCGCAAGATGGCACTTCCCGTGCAGTCCCACAGACACAGCTGACAGCATCAGCAGCGTTGATGTGTTGCCACTTATTTTCGCTTTCTTTTATTAGTGATCCCGCTGCTGTGACCACCAAATAAAATCTTTCTTCAGTCCTCCACCTCCCGTTAAAGGGTCTCGAGCTCAGTCTCGGAGAAATTCCGTTTTTTGGTTCGTTTCTCACACCTGTCGCCGTGACTCTCAACGAGAGAACACTCGCATGCCGGCTTATTTATATGCAGATCGCATTCATGAGGTGATTTGCATGACCATTTATGGTTGAACTAGGGCGTGTAGAGGGCAGAATATGAGGCGGATCTGGGTGCGCACAACTACAGGAGGTCTGTGATTTATAAAAAGAACATTGCGTGCAAGTGTGCGTGCGCACGGTTTTATAAATCAGATTATTTTTTGGCGCACGCCATTTTCAGCTTTTGGGCGCACGTCGCCCCTGGTCTTTTTATAACATAATTATATTTAGAGTGTTTTCTATTCATTATTTATAAGTTCTGAGTGACTGTGTACAGTTACTATACCAGATCCATGGCTCTGAGCCATGCTTGAGAGACCTCGAATTCTAAACTAATTTAGCCACTTGGCACATAACAGTAAAGTAGCTGGTAATGTTGACAGGCTTTCACAGCGATGCCTCAAATATAAAAAGGACTTTTTTCCTTCTGCCATAAATAACACATGGGCACTGCATGCTGGTACTGTATGTCACGTATACTGAGCTTCTCTCAAAGGCCATAGCATCAATGGTTTCCGTGCCTTTCCAGATGAGACTCTTCAGCTCATCAGTGGCGGCTCATAGTTTGTTAGCTCTGACTACCACCACTGCAGGTGTGAATGGAATTGTCCCCACTTGCACTGAGTAGTTACCATCAGCCAGTGTCCCTCGTGTCACTACATCCCTCGCATCTCCCCACCTATCCCCAAGCCTCTGTTTCACTTTTAAAATATTTTGAAAGTAGGGCCAGTAGTAGTAGTATCTTAGATTTTGGGTATTATAATATCACAAATCATAAAGAATGCATTACAGTAAAGTGATTTCATTTTTGTGAAAGTCAGTCAACTCTACAATGTTGTCGCCATATTGAAATTGAGTTATTGGCCAAAAATATTGTGATGTTTGATTTTCTAAATATCGCCTGGCCCTACACGTGAGGATCCTAACACAAATTGAGGATGTGCTCACTCTTTTAAGTAAATTATAAAGGTGAATGTCTGTTATTGATTTGTTTGAAACATGTTTCCTGAGATATGATGATAAGATATATATAAGATATTCAGGCTTTCTTTGTGAATGCTCACTGGTACTGTGCTGAGATATTCAACTTCTATATTATAGGGTTCAGTGGCCTTGACTCTTAGCTTAAAAAGCAGACTTACAAAAATAAATTGTAGAAAGCATAAATTGAATTAGTCAGATTTCAATAAGGCTTTTCATCTTGATTATATGTGTATGACTAATGCTAAATCCCCAACACTGTTAAAGACATCAATTTAAAAAATCTATTTAAACACTGACCTGTCTGTTATCACTTAACCTGTTCCCTGCAATATTTGTCTCTTATAAAACTTTTCTTCCAATAGATATGGGCTAAAACAAACCCTGTCAATAGCAGTAATATGGAGACACAGTAAAGGTCTAGGCAGGAGCTATTGAATTCCACGTGCTAATAGATTCTGTCCTTCAGGTAGCATGACCAAACAATGTCCTTGTGATTTTCACAGGGTAATTATTAACCTCTCATCCTTGCTGTCTGCCCATTTCTCCTCCTGTCAGTTTCCTGTTCTCTTTAAAAGTGAGCAGTGAGACAGAGTGGAAGCGACAGATAAAGGGTAAAGATTTCTCCATCACGCTGCAAGGTAACTAGACAACTGTGGTCCTTGTCTCCCCAATGCCTCAAGGCTAAAACAAAGGTCCTAAGATACAGCTCAAATCTTTCATAAGCTGGCAAATGGTGGGGTCACATAAAATCTGTTACAGTGGATATCTAATTAAATTTATTTCTATCATTCAAAAAATTAGCAGCTCATCTTTGAAGACTGTTTTCCATAAGTTTGTTGCGTAGTTTGTTTCTAATCTGTATACAGTGCTTTCATATGATTAAGCAATCCCTGAGGTAGCCATATTGGAGGTTCCTCCCTGCCCACCTCTTGGACAACAGCTGTTGAATGTGCTGTAGCCCAGTGGTTACCAACTCGTACAGCCATGGGGTCCAGATTTCTCCTTTGTCATTAATTCAAGGTCCACAAAGTTTAATATATTCAGCATCATTCTTGCATTTGGCCACGTCGTTGAGCTAGTTTGTTGTCTCTGTGAAGTAGCTGTCTGTTAGTCACTCACTCTACGGCACGAGACAGGACCTCAAAATAAAAGCTCTGTGCCGGAAATTCACTGTACTTCATGATAAAGTGTGTTTTTTCACAAACATGCGGCCCATCAAGAATGTACCCACGACTCACCAGATGGGAACCACTGCTGTAACCTATCTCTAAAAACAAACTTGGCTCAACAAAACTAAATAAAGATGGTTTATATCTGTGTGTTATCATTTTGTTGCCAATCTTTTTCAGACTGATGTTCATGTTTTGAAACGTTTTGCATTTGAATAATGCCAACGTTATCCCTCACACTAACACATATGTTTGTATTTATCATATAAGGGCTGCTGTGTAATCCCAGTTGGTTTGCACATGTGTACTTAAACTGATTATCACCTGGATTTTAATGCTGCGTTACCATTAATCAAAAAGCTGTAGTTTTGACTTATGCAAGAGGGTACTACTGGTGTAACATTAGCAGTCAGGGTTCTGAGAATAATTACTGTTACACTGAGTAAACAAAGAGGACTTCTCATAATTGCTATTGAATAAATTAGAATGCATACTCAATATCTGTGTTGCAAATTGTAGTCTATACAAATAGCTATATGACTTTCAACCTGATTTCTGATAATAGGCCTAATGAGCCAACCACTGATGATAAACAATGAACCTGTCCATAGCAGTTAACGTTACAGAAGGCTAATAGTTGGTGTTTTTCTAAGTTAGCTAACTTACCTTGCTCTTTAGCTAGTTAGCTAGCCTGTGGGACCTCAGACCTCATACTAAGCTAACACTTAAATATAAAAATGCCACATACTTTCAAGTTGAGTTTACTCATGGACACATACGTAACGTTACGTCAAGATATAAATAGTTTTCACATTTGCCATTTCAGCAGTTATGCGACATTTAGCTAACGTTAGGTTTACTTCAACAGTGGGAACACTGGCTGACAATATGGCAGAAACGTTAAATAACTTTAACAGCAACTTACCTGCTGTCGTGTCTTCATATAAGCTGCTAACAACCAGAATAAAAAATATCCGAAAAAATTATGTAGCAATTTAATTAACCGTTAGTTTTAGTAACATCGCCGAAATAACGTCATTACAGTAGGTTTACAGTCGATTCGACCAATGGCCGTTAGTCTCACTAAGCTAGGTAGACGCCCACGGGCAAAGCGAACCAATCCGCTTCTTTCCAGGGTTTCATCAGCCAATCAGAACAGAGCATCTCAGCGTAACATTACCTACCAGCCAGGTGTTGATTAACAGCTAAATTCATTCATCCAGTGGTCTGCAGCTTCATAACGCAATTGCTGAATATTCTCCTATTCTTGAGCGATATTAAACGCCAAATATTTCAAATAAAGCTAATTTAGATAGTTATTAACATTTTAAATCGTCACCAAAACGTTTATGAACAATTTTTAGTGTCATGAAAGTGGTAATTTATCATTTTTAGAGAGATCTGGCGCCATCTTTTGGACTTTTGTCACAGCATTGACTAAAATCATATTTAAGTCTTGAAGCTAAAATCTGGCAAAGTCATTACAACCTATTTGTCCATGTTGTGAATGACATACTGTCTTTGAAAAATGAAATGGGAAAGGATAAGAAAATGTCTGTGTTTACACCTCAAGGTAACATTCCAGTTGGCCTTCAAATTATTAACAATTTAAAATGGGTATACCAATAACGTTAAATGCACGAGGCAGCTACTTGTCCCTTGCCACAAGTCATAGCATAAGAGATATCAAGACAGGAGAACACTGGTTCACAACAGTTTAACTGTGCTAAATTTTACAACAAATGTGTTTTGTCAGACTATTTTTATCCACTTCATGTTCTTTGCAACCCTGATTTGATTTATGGTTGATGTGATTGATTTATGTCACTGTAAGTGTTCCTCCGGCTTGATAGAGAGTGAAGGTGATGTCCTCGGTGGGAAGCAGTACAGTGTGTGCATGTGTGTGTGTGTCAGTGTGTGTGCGAGTGTGTACGTGTGGGAGTTGCACAGGATATTTACCGTGGAGAATGGTTCCTGGGAGGAGGTACGTGACATTGTGGCTGTATCAGCGCTGCCTCGCCTGCTGCTCTTGTGCCCTTCAGCCAGCCAGCACCCTGAGGTTCCCAGCAGAGCGGCCACAGCCACAGCCCAAACACCCAGGCTGCCCATGAGTGTGTACCTGAGTGGAGAAGGAAAAACACAATGCACACAAAGTCCTTAGACTCACTTTGCTGTATCCACTACAGCTTCCAAAAATAAAACAAGGCCTCTTCATGTTTACAAGAGGAATGAAATGGTTTACCGTACCTGAGCTTTATAATACAGAAACAGAATCTTCTTTATATATTCCATTATGAATGCAACCTTAACTGTACTGTAAATCTTCATGCCTTATTTGTGATTTTAATCTACTATAATCATTTAATTACTTGTTTTAGAATTGTGATGTAACTGTGGGTCTAACAGTTTAGTCGTCATTGTGATGTCTGCAGAGAAGATAAAGACAGATGAGCTGAAGCTGTGTTTAGATAAACTCCTTATGTGTTTTGGAGTGTATGTCATGTAACCATTGTATTGTACAGAGCACAATGGTTGTGCAGAGGAGAATGTTCAGAGAGTTCAGAGAGACTTGTTTTAGTCGCTATTTCTGGGCATGACGCGGCCCAAAGAAGGCATATATGTACAGGCTAATATACCAATAACTCGATAACTCTATGTCTTTAGCATCTCTAACTAGGAAATCCTATGAGACTGAGAGGTATCTGTATTGTAAGAATGCAAACGGAACATGCCAGACTAATAGATGAAATGATGTTCATGCATGCACACTGTTACCCGCAGTAGAACAAATACCATACACTCTCATGCACACGCACAGGCACATGAACATGAACACACAGCATAATACAGCTAGGTGAACATCAAAGCCCACACACTGATGGGGATAATTATCTGTATTACAAAGGACACAGAAAATCTTTTGATGTCAACAGAGTGACAACCCTCTGAAGTTGCGAATGGTGGAGCGTGTGTAAACTCGGGAGATCAGTTTCACTGCTGTGACACATACACGCTCGCACACACACAAACGCATGCAAACCTTCAGGAAATAACACACAAAGCATCCCCACTGCACTGTTGTGAGTAAAAAGCACTTGAAGTAGCTGCAGCTAAACTTTTTTTTTTTTTTTTTTCAAGCAGATGACTAGTTCCTTTGAACGTTTCTATGAAAGATGGCGAGCTGGTATTATGATTAAATGTTAAAATGTGCTTTTAATGGTACTGCTGCTTTGGAGGACAGGAGTTCAGGAGTGAATGAACCAGACAGCTATTCATTTCAAGTGGAATAAGTCACTCATGTTCATAAGGGGAAAAATGTAATAATAAGAGGACCTTGCATTAAACTGTAATCCCACACACCATGAACATAAACCAGCAGACACATTAAATAGCAAAGTGTTGTTCACCGGTGTTTCCGTCCACCCCCTGTCGTGTCTAATGCCCTCCAGAAAAACTTTTGCACTGATGAGAAACATTTATTAGACTCCATCAAAGCCCTGACTCGTGTGAGGCCTTATCAGCTGATGCCGGTCTTTATGGTTACACTGTGTGACACGGCAGTTTGTCATGTGTGCGTTATTGTACTTTCAGGTAATGCGTTTATTGTTTTTTACCGTGGTCTTATACTTTATTATGTGACTTTATTGTGTGTTTAACTGCAGGACCGGTCTGAAAACAAATTTCCCTTAGGGGGCCATAAAGTTTGCGATTGAACTGAAACAAGGGCACAAAAACACATCATGCATCTCAAACAGTGCAGGTGTTTATGGTGTTAAATGTGTGCAGCAGCTCTCGCCTCGAATATTGAATATTAAAAGCGTGCCGTGATTCACCTTGACCTGTGAATGCCCCGGCCTTGCCAGCTGCAAAGGTACTGTCTGCTTTAAATGTCTGTGCTTGGTATTTGCAGTAAAAGTAATCTTGCATTTATTTTCACCATTTTTCAGCTGTAATAAAAAGGTTAATGTCAATGAGAAAATAAACTTGAATTTTCCAAAAATGGCAGCAGGAAACAGTAAAAAGAAACAAGATTTTTTCAAACTAACCACCAGTAGTATTCAGATCCTTCTTTTAAATAGTAATGCCACAAACTTAAAACACTCACTGTGAAGGATTTTCTCGTAAAAATCTCTGTCTATCATCACTTATGCTCCACTAGAGACGTGTGGCAGTTTATCTTTCTGCCGAATCTTTGCCCTCTGCCTGTATTTTCTTCTTATTTCCTGTGCTTAGGACATTTATGGGTGTGTACCCCCAAAGTGCTCAGGTGAGATCGAAGCTTTGTAAAAATGTAGCAGCCAGGTGCCAGACCATTAACAGCAGGCATCTACTGTAAGAGACACTGTGCCAAAAGAAAGCAATCATAGTGAGGCAAAAGTGAATCTGGGGTTGGCTTTTACTTTAACTTTTGCTGGCGAGCATGTTTAGCAACAGCAACAGTAACTGACAATCCTGTGTGGTGAACCTTTCCGTCCTGCATTCACATACTTTTTTACGCTTTAACGTAAAGCTGCATAAATTGATTTTTTCGGGGCACTTGTGGGCAAGTGCAAGCTGTAATTTCAACACTGACATATTATGTCAAACTTAATACGGGCGAATGTGTTAGAAAACAGTTGTCTATTTGCACAGAAGGGATGTGTAGTAACATTCACAGCTTTTATTTGGAGTCATGTTTAAGGACACCATATGAATTAAGGTCTAGTTTGGTGTCGACTAACTTCTGAGAAACGCATTTCACCGTCAATGTGAAATGCTCCACTATGTTCAACAACTAGTCTTTCTGCTATGTGGTACTGAGCAAGCAGTGTACAGTAAGATTATCAGAGCTTTTTCATTGAAAGCAGCTGCCTGAATCTGGAAATGAGTCAGATGAACGCATAGTTGTCAGTGAAAAAGACAACTCAGTGATTCAAATATGAGTTACCGCTTTCACATTACACTGTCATTTGATCCATTGTCAGTAGAAAAATACTGATTCATGTAGCTTTAAGTAAAAGTCATCCCAGTCACCAGAAGAAAATGTTGACATTGTAGATTTTTGCAAACCATGGTTATGTTACATTAACATGTTTCCTGTGCATCATATAAATGATTCTAAAATGACGTAGTATAGGAGCTGACTTTGTTATTTGGAGCAGAGGGGATTGTGAACGGTGTGTCACCTTTGCGTGACACGTGCCAAACTGCAGGCCACTGTTCAAGACCAAAGACAACAAAACCAGTTGCATTTGAGCTAGTCATTGCTGTTTTTATACTAGCTTTTTGGGCTCCAAACTTCGGTGTTTTGTAGCAACCTGTTGGTGGAAATAATGCCATGAAAAGCTGTCATATTTCGCTTAATCATACCTGCTTCTCCTGCTGGGACTGTGCCCCCAAAACTGGATATTTTAAGCCAGGACATGTGCTGTGTCACAAATCGCGTACTTCTGTACTTGCACTTACACTTACACTATTTTGAGTGCCTAAGTGCATTCACACTGAGAAGTATGGAAAAATGCAGTGCACTATGAGTATGCGGATGATGCACTCAAAGCGGTCAAGAAGTTGAGTGTGGAACTATGGACACTTCTCGCCCTCATCTTGGCTACGTAGCGGAAGGGGAGGGACCACTTTTCAAACAGGAAATAGCGGCTGAGGACTATGCGACCATGAACGTTGCTACGTTGTACAAATACATGTGTTTTTTGCACTAAGCATCACTATACTGTTGTCGGGTATGAGCCAGCAGTATGTCTGTTGGGTTAATTTATGTTGTCGGGTATGAGCCAGCAGTATGTCTGTTGGGTTAATTTAGTAGTCTGTAATGATTTGGTACCGCGAACGATAACACGAATGCTAATGCTAGTTTGCTAACTAGCTAATTTGTGGTCATCATTTCCGGTAAGTGCACAACGGCCATGTTTGGTTTGAGACAACACTACCCTGTCGAAATTTGCGCACTACGCCAATAAGTACATAGTGCACACAGTAGGCTATACTACATGGAAGTGTGCTNATGTCTGTTGGGTTAATTTAGCAGTCTGTAATGATTTGGTACTGCGAACGATAATGCTAATGCTAGTTTGCTAACTAGCTAATTTGTGGTCATCATTTCCGGTAAGTGCACAACAGCCATGTTTGGTTTGAGACAACACTACCCTGTCGAAATTTGCGCACTACGCCAATAAGTACATAGTGCACACAGTAGGCTATACTACATGGAAGTGTGCTAACGGGAGTACGCGATTTGAGACACAGCAATGATCTTTTCCCAGCCATAACCAAGTGGTTTTGGTGCCTAAACCTAACCACAGCATTATTGAAACGTAAAGTATCAATGTATCTGCTACTTAATATCGTGCAAATCTGCACACCACGGATTTGTACAACATTTTTTGTGCATTTGGATTGGTAAAAGTGCACAAGTATTAATAGCAAAATGTACATGACGTACCAAAAGCACTAGAACATGTGGGGGGAAATACCCCTGTCAGTGGTTAGAGTATGATTGCATGTTCTATTAGCTGTATGACAATGCATATTTAATATGTTACGTGACAAAATCTCAACTCTGATGATCCACTTTGAGCTTTCAAATGTTTCTCACTGTCTTTTTCAGCAAATGGAGCTGGCAAATGTGTCAGACCATGATATCTTAAGAGGTGTCAGATAAATGCAATAGTGTAAAATGTTTGTCTGTCACATGTGGCATATAAAGAAAGCTGAAATACTCAGAGATGTACCTACTTATAGTATTGTAGTAAATGCACTTTCCAGCAATGCTAAACATACACAAAATCATGCCCTGTCAGTGTAAACATCACTCGATGAGGAACCACCACATCATTCAGCTAGCTAGCCCGAGGCTAATGGGCCCTCACAGAGGAGAGCTCACCCTTGTGAAATTAAACACCAAATGAGATCTGCCAGTCACTGTCTTAATGTGCTGCCTGGCCCCCTGGCATTGGCCCACACACATCTACACACATTCATACATGAGTACACATGAACACACACACATACACACATACACAAACAGAGCCCTGGTGGTGGTGTTGAATGAATGGTCTATTTTGAAATTCATCAGGAGGGAGAAAGTCTATGAGGAAGCCATGATTTGACCAGCATATTAAAAAGCTTAAAGAGACAGACTCTTTAAAACCAGTGCACCCTTTGGCAACTTGGCTCAGATCAGCCTTGTTCAGGGAAGGGACTTGCATAATAAACAGACTCAATGTGCTGAAAGTTAAATACAATCTATTCACATCCCAGCTACCTTCTCTCCCTATCTCTCCCTTTTTCATGTTTCTTTCTTCAGAACTTTCAATTTCTTGGGACACAAAAGTATTGTTATGGGCCCGAGGAGTCCTGTAGAGCTGCCTGCAGCCGGCCTGTCTCCTTTTCCAGTCGCTTACTTTTTTTGGAAGGAAATTTCTTTCTCATTTTCTTCATATACGTTGCAGAGAAATTGGTTTGAAGGCTTTTTAAATTATGAACTGAACCAGCCAGTTATTAGCTGAATCACGAGCTTGTATTAATAGGTTTAAAAGGAAAGGTGAAAAATTAAAAAAAGGGGGGAAAGCGAGACAAGAGGGAATGAATTACTCATGCCTTACAGCAGTGCAATGAATTTTTGCATGGATTAAAGGATCTTGTTTTGCTATCTGGCACTGGAGTTGCATTTGGGAGGGATCACTTTATGGTCAGCTTGGACTTAGAGAATATAACGCCAACAAATAACTGTCTCAATGTGCATATGGGCATTTGAGTATTGTGTTAACATAGACCTGTTTTGTCCTATAGGGTGATTAATTAAAAAACTGGGCCAGATTTTGAGTTTCATTAGATGTTCGGGATGCTGAAAGTCCAGGAACTGAAGCTGTGTTTCAATTGCTACTATAACACTGAAAGAAATAGTCAGCTAAATGCCTATAATGTGCAGTGCTCAGGTACAGTAAAGAGCCATCTGCTAGCTGTCACATTTTAAGATGAGGCATACGGAGGAAGGCGACATTACGTGCCTCTGAGACGCATCAGCTACATCTAGCCAGGAGCTGCTTTTTTCCAGGTCGAAGTAAAATATTCATTTTCACCCACTGCTTCACTTTGAATAGCTGTACTGATTTCTTAGTGAATGCCTGGGTGGACCCACATGGAAACACGCACAAACATATGAGGAGATCATGGCTTGTTGCAAGAAGTAACATTATATAAAGACCATATGGACCATATTGTTTAAGCTGTCATGTCTGAGAGCTGCATGGGAACGTTTGAAGAGTTGAGGTTTGAAATAAGGTTCATTACAATCATGTATGAATTACTGAATGGGAGCACAGGCCCAGGGGCCCAAAGTGTCGGGGGCCCCCTTGGACCTTACCTGCAAAATGTCACTCAAAGAGACACATACCAACCAAGAATTAACAATGAAAAGACTTTGAAGAGAATACAAAACAAGAGGGAAAACAACCACAATGGGACACATAATAACTGCTGAGAGCCAAAAAAACCCAAAAGGAGGCACAAAATTACCTCAAACTGTCACACAATAACCTCAAAGAGATACAAAACAACCACAAAGAGCCACAAAATGACCAAAAAAGGCACAAAATTACCTCAAAGAAAGACACAATAACTTAAAAAAAGATGCAAAACAACCATAAAAGAGACACAAACTGACCACAAAGAGACATGAAACTAACAAAAGAGACACAAAATTACTGCAAAGAGACACAGAATTACCTTAAAGCGACACAAAACATCAACNAAGACACAAATTTCCCTCAGAGAGACACAAAACAACAACAAAGAGACACAAAATTACGTCAAACAGACACAAACAACCACAAGGAGACACAAAACCACAAATAGGTGTACTATGGCAAAACAACAAAAACAAAGAAAAAAACGCCACAAAGTCAGTTTCTTGCTCCTATATGTAGCAGAGGTGGCGGGGCCTTTTGCATGTGTGTGCCCGGGGGCCCATTGTGTTATACTCCGCCCATGATCACAACAGAGTATTCTTTCAGTATGGCTCAAAATGTAGTACTCATTAGATACTTTTTTTGAATCTTGTATTAAGTAGCTAAATGCAGTTTTTTACTATCAGTACTCACAGTTTACTTTAGATTAAATCTGATATCTCAGTTAAAAACAGAGATACTGTATTCATGCAAATGTTTTCTCAAAGCTCAGTGACACCTCTTATTATGTGGTTGACCAAACAATATGCACCAATGAACTATATGTCTCAATATTCACTCAAAATGATTAGTTTCTAGCCAAACTCATACAACAGAAATCCCTTGGACACCTTTGTCACAGTCACATGACCCACAGAACCTGCATCCATTTCATAAAATAAAATATGCCTCAAAAGCTGCTTTTAACTAGGCTGACAGACGACTTATATCAGAGTATCAGCACATGAGTTGGTGAACTGGAATCTGCAATTCCCTTAAAAAAAACATGATTACACATGCATGCAAAGCACTCATAAAGGAACCAATTTGGACTAAATTAGAGCCAATTTTGACCTTGAGCTTGGGGGAGTTAGTCTGTCTTTCACTCCAAAATGAAAATTGCATAGTTATGTGACCATTTCTGAGTCTTCTAAACTGACAGCACAACACAAAAATCCCTTTCTTCCTCAGTGTGAGAAACTACAAAACATCTGGCTCTGCTCTGATGAGAACACACTAACTGTCAGGCTGCTGCTAATGGTGATATGTGTCGGCAATATCATGTATGGATCCAAGTGAGCATAATGTTCCCCGGCAGTGATGTTGACTAATGTGTTGTTTCTTCTGTGGCAAGCATTTATACAGTTCTCAATGTTTCTCTGGGGTGAAGATCAAATCATCTATTGATTAAACTTATCCTATGGGCAGGATTCCCCTCAGCCAGCCATTACAAGAGTGTAGGTAGGATTTGGCTTTACAAAGCAGTCACCAGCTTTAGAAAGCCTTTGTCATGTCATAAATCCTAACCTCTGCTGTACTATAAAGTATACACCATGTATTTATCTCACACTGTATACCCATGGTATATTTATGGCATGCTGTTTTGGCAGTTTACAAGTAGTTAGTGTACTGAGTGTACTATCTTAGAGTTAGTATGTAGTATGGCATTTAGACAAAGCTAGTGTTTCTAGGAACTTTGGTGAAATCATCTTGATCTTTTTATGTCTGAACTTTGGACCCAGTCTGGGACAAAAGAACAGGACAAAAAGGACAAACATCAATAGATATAGAGATCTATAGTCCAGTAATATTACCCCAAATAAATGTTCAAATAACTACATAAATAATGATAGATGATAAATAACTGAGTCAGCAAAACATCAGACTTTAACACAGCACACTATTTTTTTCTCTCCTTTTTTCCATCCAACACTTAAGGCATCAATAACTCCCTTAAGACCAGACATGCTTTTTAACCATGCATTTGCATAGATAACCAGCCTCGTCATGAACGGCATTATTCACACACTTGCCTGTGTACTACGTGTGTTAACGTAGGATTCCACCACACGGCACACCAGAGAACTTAAACCATATAGAACTTCCAGATTTGCATGATGCAAACAACAAACTCGGCAACACTTGAGGAGGTTACTGTTAATTCTGAGATCACGGGGATCACGGCTGAGAACGTGACAGCAGTGCCGTCACAGATGGTGTGTATAAAGCAGATCTTGACAATGGTGAGTTTCTATTTCTCATTCTGTCAAACTGCCCCGATCGATTATATGTGTAATACATCTTGCGGACAGGTTGCATTAATTTCTGAAGACGTGCACAACCAATGCTTCAAATGAACACAGGTGACACGAGGCAACCATCATGTGCATACGAACATACAGTTAAAAGTGAGTATATCTCCAACCTAACACAGCAGCTATTTAAACCAAATTATGATTTTCCATAAACCTAACTTTATTTTTTTTGTGCCTAAACCTAACCAAACCTTAAAAGATTCCATATACGACATTCAGAGCATTAATATAGCAACAAAGTACTGCTATGTAAAGACAGAGTGGAGTAATGGTGTCCTGAGCAGAGAATGATGTCATGCTAGCTCTGTGTGTCCAGCTACGCATGCATGCTAGTACATGTGAGTCCCCATTTGTGTTTCCCACTGGCTGGCGAATTGCCACCACTCTGCACTGTGCTAATACGGCCATTACAACTGACAAGCTTAGCTCCCATCTACCAGTTGCCCTTGGTTAACAATGTTAGCTCTGTCAGCACTGTTGTAGCACTGTTAGTGCTGTTAGCACTGTTAGCTGCTAGCTCATCCACCACCATGTTGAGAGCCGCGTGCAGACAACCTCTGAATCATAGATGCACTCTGAATGTTGTAGGGAGCTCCTTTTACATGGATGGATTACTGTACAGGCCTACCGGGCACAGGCCCAGGGGCCCCAAGTGTCAGGGGGCCCTTCTTGCCTCCATCTGCAAAATGCCACTACCAGAAAGAGACTCAAAATGACCACAAAGAGATACAATGGAGCTGAAGAGAGACACAAAATAACAACAAAAAAAGAACTACAAATACACACAAAACTTCCACAAGGACTCACAATATTAGCAAACACAAACATTCAACAGAGGCAACACTGGGGTAACCCCTAACCCTAACCCTAACCCAGGGGTGGTGGGGCCTTCTACATATCTGTGCCCAGGGGCCCATTGTGTCATAATCTGCTCATGTGCTCATGCAAATCCTACAATTTATTTATATTTCAACAGTGATTTGTAACAGTTTAGGAGGGAACTGAGAAACGATGACGTCCTGCCAATAGGGGCAACGTTTTTTTTTTTCTCTTAACAGGCCAGGTCTACAACTTACAGCTGGCATGTAAATGAACACTGCATGCAGCCCTAAAGCCTCTCTGTCTCTCTCTGTAATGGCAGCAGGGGAAGGCCTCTAACTGAGCTCTGAGACAAATTCAAGTGATCAGGCTGAGCGCTCCTTCCTGCTCTCTGTCCCAGCTCTGCGCTCCAGGTAGGTTTGCTGTCACAGTTACAAATGACACATGCAGTTCCAGTACGACAATCAGTCCCCACTCAGCATGCTTTCTCCCTTCAAGTTGCTGAGTATTTAAAAAAGATTACAGAGGGGGGGGGGGGGGGGGGGGGGAGGGACAGAAAAATAACATCTGTGAGCACTGCATGCCACATGCTGAGACTGTAAGGTTTGTAGTTCACTGCTCTGACGGAAAATCTTTAGCATATAGAGCTACCGACGTTTTAGAAAATATTGCTAAATTAATGAGAAGACTGCTGTTGTTGAAAGACTTATCCGTTTTGTCAGTTTGGTTAAGCTGCCACCCTTTAAAAGTAGAGGGTAAAGATTTTCTGCTGTCAGTCATTCTGTGAAAGTAGGTGTCACTTTTTTTTTCCCCAAATGGAGCATGCCCCATTTTGGAACAAACCTCTCTGCATGCTGTTACTCTGAGTGCCGCCTCAAACTGATGCTCCTCTTCAGTAAAATCTCAGCTATCATCCTGCAGCTGCCGGCCTATCTGCCTGCACTCAGGTTTCAAACAGCCCCTTCTTCAGATAGATGTCTATGTAGCATGAAATAGAGCCACCAAGGGGATCGCCTTTGCCCAAAATGTTTTCACAACGCCTGGATTTGTTCGTCTATATTTCATTCTTGTTCCTGTGTGGCTGCGGAAGATACTGAGGAGACCAAGGGTGTCAATCTGGCTGTCAGCCATGCGTTAGGATCACACGCTCTAACCCTAGTTATCTTCCAGACACTCCAGGTGAACAGGATACGCATCCTTTCAGGTTTTCTCCCCCTTTTATTTATTTTTTTTATGACACGATATGTGATAAATCTCAGGATGCTCTGGAGTGGTGTTTCCCAAAGAGGATTTATACAGCACAGTAGCCCAGAAAGATAAGGTTATGAACTGTCATTCAATGAATGTAAAAGACTCATAGGCACTGCCCCTTGGAAAGGAGACGGGGTTGACACCTCGCCAGTTAACAGCTGACAGGCCCTATCAGCCAAGCATCCAGACGGCTCACAATTAAACATATTTTACTCTGACAACTTGGAACTAATTAAAAAAGAAAAGATCTAATTAATGATGACTGTCAGCAGCTGGAGCAAGAAAGAGAATATCCAGACATGTTTAGCCTTTATAAGTCTGCTAAGATTTATTTCAGCAATCCTTCTGTTCACTTCCTGACACTGGCCCACAGATTTCTTCAGGGAACCTACCAGTGTTTTTATACATGTCAGCTCCTTAAAACTGCTCTTATCAATATCTTCATATTAACAATGATGGTAATTTGAAAGATATCCCTTGTAGTGTGAAACAAATAGTACATTTCCGCCTGATTGCAGATCCCTTTAGAGTCTTTCAGCTTATTATTTTAGTTTTACAGCCCATAACTTTGCTGTGTTGACTCTCGTCATCTTATTTTTAGCAATAGGCAGCTATTTTCAGCAAAGAAGCTCCAATAAACCTACTGTACACTTCCTGTCCAGCAATAAAACACAAAACGACAAAGATAGCTACAAGCTGGTGGACACAATGGAGCATTTAGCAGCTGATGAAACAGATACTCTTCGCAGGAGTTGACAGAGACAAAAACAGAGCTAACACAAGAATGTTGGACTCATCAGTCAGGTTTCGAGAAATACAACTCTGAATCAATGATAAAGTTGCTCCATAGATGCATATAAGTTGTCTAGGGTTAACCCCCAATAGTCGACTAAACGTTGGTCTCTTAGAAGACTCTATCAGGAGCTGCATCTTGTCAAAATAAATCAAAACCTATATGACTGGACCATGTGGGAATTTAATCTGAAAGGACAAACACAGGAAGTGGCCATGCTCAGCAGTCAGACAGGAGTCAGGTTAATTTCCAGGGCTGGTACCTGCGGTTATTTCACAGGCTAGTTAATAACATGTCGGGCAGGAAATCCAAAGTGTGGGATCATTTTGAGAAGGTGAAGGACGAACCCAAGGTGATATGTAAACTCATCTTCATTGGTCGACTACAAACATGACGTATCATCTGAAACATGGAAGTAGCTACATGCCCATTAGCCCACAGCGTCATTAACAGGCGGCTCGCTCAGTGTGTGACGTGCACTTGTAGATAAAATATAGGCCTATATTAATGAAGGTTCATTAGTACGGTTTTGTATTTCTCTGTAATGTAGCACAGTGTTAACAATGTTACTGATACTATTCTTTCTCACACCTTCGACTCAAACCATTGTGTTGCCCCGCCCAAAATATGTCATTTCATAATTAAATTAGTATTGTGAACATGCGGGCGACTAGTCGACTAATGGCCACAAATGACGACTATTTGTTGACCAGAAAAATTCCTAGTCAGGGCAGCCTTGGTGTTTTCAATTTGTTCTGCTGGCCTAAGTGGCCATAAAAATTAAATAAATAAAAAAATATGAATGCATGATTACCTATGAATCATGTGTAATTTACGTATTTGCCAAACATTTTAAAGCTGCAGAGTAGAGCTTTTATTCTCTGCATGAACCTGATTGGGCCTGACCTGACCTGCTTTGGGCCAGGCCATAATTTCCCCAGCTTTGGGTTGGGTTCTCGCCAATTTCCTAGTGTTCCAGCGCTCTGTTTAATAAATGATTAAGTTTTTCTGCCACAGATTTTCTGCACTAGTGTTTGAGTATTTATTAGCGGGGGGGCAGTGTAAGTGGGACTAAGTCCAAATTATATACGGTTGACATGATCATGAGTGGCATTATCCGTCATTACCATGCACATAGTAATAAAGCATTGAGTTGCTCGGTGAAACAGCATGACTCACTGATTCTGTGAACAGTTTTTGGACAACAATGGGAGTCTCTGGCAATGGTCTTTTAGTAGGATTTGTTGACAAGAAAATTATTGAATATCAGCATCCTTACCATACAGATATACATGCCAACCAACAGCAGCCTGGAATGGCAGTAAAACTACATCTAAAAAGCACCTTGGTTTGTAAAACAGTTTGCTGTGAAGTAAACTCTTATTGATTTGTAGTAATTTAGATAAAACTGCACAACACCTGTTCTTTAATTTAGACAGTATGCAGGGAATTGGCTAAAAAGAAAAAGTGGCAAATTAGAGCAATTTGTACAAGAAAAAAAAGACACAATAAAACTAACATCAGGCACGAGCCAGACAGACTCACAAAGACAAAGAAACAGCAAACAGCAGAGCGAATAGTTAGAGCAACAACAAGGACATCATTAAAGCAATTAAAACATGTGACAAATAAACATATGGCAGCGGTGATAGAAAAGCAAATGTGTTGGTTTTGTAGAGGAACAACTGCACATGTGCCTTTTCAGATTGTGGTGAAATGTACTTTAAAGAGAAAAAGAATGTGCTGGCCTCGGAGAATAGGAGCAGGAAAGAACAAAATGCAGGGTGTGGAGGTTTAGCAAGACCAGCTATCCTTATCAGCTTGGCTTCTTCTGTTTTACCTCAGAATTAATCACTGGCTGACACTCTCTCTTTGCCACTTTCTGTCTCTATAGAAGAGACAGAGCTTCAGGCTGTGAGGTAGTAATAAGACCCCATCTCACGGCCGGTGAGAGAAAGAAGAGGCGGCTCCTCCTTTCTGTGTCATACTCTATTCTCTTCCTCTCCCTCTTTACCTTTCTTACTCAACACTGATATTGACTTTTGGCTTTTTCTCTGACAAGTTTCCGTGACCAGATCGGCAGCCCCTGGGTGTTAAATCCCACATCCTGCTTGTCAGGTGGGTCTGAAAGACACACAAACAGCAAGTGACTTGTTAAATCCAGAAATCCCCCGCAGGCTGTATGACACGGCTGCAAGAGCAGAAAGGATATCAGGAGGATCAGCAGTGCCACAATGGGGTGGTCTGTCTGGCTAACAGGACTGCATCTGCTAATTCTAGAGCAGTGGTAAAGTGTTAGAAAACAACATGAAAGAGGACTGCATTGGTAACAAAGAAAAAAACACCCCCTAAAGCACAAATGGCTCTTCAGAGGTCCTTTGTGGAGAAAATGTGGTTTGTATATATAATCATCACTGACTGAAGAACCACTAGAACCCATAAATAGTTGTGTGTTGTTCTTTGAAGCCTCGATCACGGCTGCAGCAGCCAGAAATCAATGCATGCAAGGAGGCAAAGAATCTCTCTCTAATATCACGTTCTGAAATATCAATATACCTCCACACACCACGGTCAAATTTATTGTTTCCTTTGTCGACGCTGACCTAAATGCTCGCTGGATGCTGGCTACAAAGGAAACTCCAAGTGCACTCAAGTAAATGCCAATCATACTTCAAAACCTACAAATTATCTCTACAGATTCAGAGGGTTTTTTTAACCACAAGCATTTAGACTTTGTAGCTACAGTAGGTATAAATATATTAAATGAATACTTCACTGACAAAATGGCTATTTTTAAATCAAATAGTCATGCTGCATGCATACACAGAAAATGGCAAACATACCAATTCATGTATTGATGGGGACCACATTTAACAAAAGCAAAACGATATCCAAACATCCGTTTACAAACTCTCCCACAACTCATGCAGTATGATCCAGGTTTCTTCTATCAAGTCGTATGCTCAGTAATTCCAAAACACATGCATTATTGCTAAAAAAATATCACTGGAGTATAGATCCTTTTAGGGCCAACGTCACAATGACGTCAGTTTGTTAGCTGGAGGCAAAACACGACTCGCCACCACAGGGCTGTAGGCTACATAGGAGTCTTAATATGTCATCTTGTTGTGTCACTGGGAGCCAGAAGAGAAGGAGTCATGGCTCAAAACTTAACTTCATTGCATACCAGCCACCACTGCCCGTCAACAAAAACAAAGACAACTATGGTTAAATGCGATAAGACGAAAGGACTGGATGAAGGCAGTGATCAAAAATGCTCACATGTGCAGCGCACACTTCATATCAGGTTAGGGAAAAAGTATTTCCTGTTGTAGGGATGAATAACGTTATGTGTATTAAGGGTTATCACGTCCACCTCAACAGAAATTGGGGAGGTATTAAGAGGAATATTGGATTTCTCTGTAACGCTAACTTTTTAGTGCATTAGCTAACATTAGCTTCTGTGGCAAAATAAACCCGAGGAAACCTTTCAAGCGTCGTCCTCTTTTGTAAGATTGGCATTGCAATCAACCACAAAGCTTCCTGTGACATCATCCATCCACTGAGTGAGATCATACAGGTCGGCCAGTCTGGTCCCGTTGGTCAGTGTTTACTTACTCAAGTAACACTCGCTGTCCCAGAGAGTGAGTGACCTGACATGGTGTGTTCGTAAATCCAGTCAGACGCTCTACACTAAAATGAGAGACCTGCTGGTCGAAGAAACGGAGCATTATATTTCTTTACAAATTAAAGAACTCCGAGAGTGCGGTGCTGTGGATAACTGAATGGTGCATTTTGACAGTGCGCTCCGGCACTCGGAATGAGTATGTCTAAATGCACCATTCGTATCATCTTCCTCCATTGTCTAAAACAAGCCAAAAGAACTTGCTAGCTAGTGCTAGCTAATGTCTGTGGAGAATTGTTTTGCCTCCAGCTAAGCCCCGCCCACCAAAAAACATCATACTGTTTACTCTTTGGAGTCTGGCTTTGAAGGAAGCATAGATAAGTTTCACTTTTAGTTCAGTTTTAAATAGAAAGGTTTTTGCGAACATGCATGTGTTTGGAAGGTTCTGAGCATACGACTGGATAAATGAGACTTGGCTTATACTGCACGAGTTTTGTGAGAGTTTGGAAACAGTTGTTGTTTTGTTGCTGTTAAACAAGGCCCCCAGTGAATGGATAAAACATTATGCTGCCATTTTCTGTGGAGGCATGCGAGAAAAAGTTAAGGTTCACAGAGGGGTTTGTTTGATATTGTGTTTGCTTCGGTCCCGGTGGCTGTCAAGTTTGTCCTACTGTAGCTCCACCAGAGGTTCACGTTGATTCCAAAATCTGATTATTTTTTTTTAGCTCAAAATAAAAGCAAAGCTGTTTGCAATGAGTGAAACCAAATTACTAAATCCAAAGGGTACTCTTAAAGCCTGCTTAAAACATTTACTTGTTACATCACTGGGCACTTTTGCTCAGTTAGCTGTGAGGGAAAAGTGTCGTCTCTTTGTTTTGTGTCATCAGGTTTCCCACCAAATCCTACACTGTGACACGCAAGCATGTAGTTTAGAGACAGTATGGTTCATGCATATACTGTTTCCTATGTATCTGATCATTCTAGCCTGAATGAACAATTGGCAAATAAAGTCAAACAGTCATGTGATCATAATATGATTTTTTGGAGGCATTGAAAAATGTCAGATTTTTGTTTTATAAAGCTTTAAATATCAGGTTAAAGACTTCAGCATGGTTCACTTTCATTCTTGAAAAGATGACTCAACTCAAACGTCCACGTACTAGCATTTTCAGAACTTTCAACCACTTTTCAGAGTCTACATTAAAGCTGATCAGAACATTACATTAAAGACTTCTTGATAGAATTCAATCTTCCTGTAGATTCAGTGTCTCTCAGTGGTATCTCATCTTCTCCTTTTGCCTTACCAGCAAACCATTACCATTACAAAGGAAGCTGATCACTAATAATTTCAGTCTCCGACTTTTTCCACTTTACAAGTTAAATGTTTTCACTTGTTGTTTATTGAAAGGAGTTAAGTAATATTTCAAACAGATTTGAATCACACCGCCTTTCCCAATGCAGAATGACAACAGAAACTCAAAGCAAAAGCGCCGCTATAAAGTTTTAAGAAACCGGGCTAGCTTTGACTGCCTAAAAGGGACAGGCAGATGGCTGACTAAATTCACTGCAGAAAACAGATATGCCAGGTGACCTTTCCGTAACCCCTCTATGCATTTCTCCCTCTCGGCTGACTCTTTCGTCAGTTTCCTCCATTCAGGCAGAGGAGGCAGCGAGCACTATTTGCTCAGAGCTGTGCTGCTGATGCTCTGAGCTCAGCTGCTGTGTTCATGTGGGATGCGGCGGTAAAGGTCATTTCTAGAAGTTCAACATTAGTGATCGGAATTTCAAGTGAACCGTGTTGCCCACATTTTGTGGCCCTGCTCTCTACGGGGAGTACAGAGTACTCATCAGGTGAGCCAACGGGCACAGTAATATGTCTCCGGAATAAAAAGGATACAGAATCTAACGGTGCATGTCACAGGTCCTCCTCGCTTTCAGTGTCATTCATATTAAGTGCTTCTCATTGTCATAGGCCTCATGTTAATCATGTTATATTTCTCTGGGTATGAGTGTGTGTGAGTGCCACTGTGCCCCCCGCTAAACCCATGAGAAAGAGTTTCATCAGTTCAATTTAAAACTAATCTCGTCAGCCCCATCAGGACGTGAGTGTATCGCGAAAGAGCCAACCCATAAGAGTGTGACTCACCATCTGTAATGCATTTTTACCTTTGTTTTGGAGTACGCCTCATTATATTTCTTTGGGAAATTTGCAAAGCCAAACAAATCAAAGTCACCAGGCGTAAAGAAGAAGAAGAAAAAAAAGGGAGGAAGTGGGTTTGGTTTACCGGAGGGGATAGCTTTGTTGTGTGGAAATAAATCTGCTCTTGATTAGACAAGCTCTGCATGGGGTTCAGACGATGTGATGCCAAGCATTTCAACTGTTCACAAGTGGGGCATTATAATTGATATGAAAAATGTAATTTATTCTCCTTAAACCTTACGTGGACTTGTCACCCAGGGCTCTTCATAGCTGGATTGTTTACAGCCGGCAGCACCTATCTTGAATATATAAAAAAGGGACTGGGTCACACTGTGTGTAGGAATTAAGAAAAAAAACTATTGCACACAAGTTTGATATTTGCATGTGTATACTCCACCTGAAACTCCAGATATCTGCCTCCGTATTAATAATTCATGCGCTCTAAATAAATCTTTTAAACAAACCTTGTTCTATCCTTTCTTGCATTAAAGTTTTTCAGTAACAAGCACTTTTTGGTTTGACATCTCGCCCGTGTGTGCACGCACAAGAAGATTCACTTGAAACTGGCACACAAAACTGTTAGTTTTTTTTTCAGCCACTGCTCACTGTGAAAGGCTTGTACAGAAATAGCAGTTGGAACCATCAAAATCTTCTGTCCTGCAGCTTATTTCCTCTCTAATGGACTTAAATCAATACACTGTAAAGCACAACTTTAATGTTTCATCTACCTGCTGGACCTGAGCAAACTTTAGATAAATCTTTGAAAACACTGCACAAAACACACAGGCCTTAGTCGTAAAACAAGAACGCAGTAGCATGTGGGGTATCTCTGAGAGCTACATATGTGTTGCTTGAGCTTGTTTTGTGTTAAAGATGTAAAGTAGGCAGTGAATATTCTTCTGCAGCACTCAGGCTTCCCTCTGTTTCAGCATTCAGGAAAGTGCACAGCCGGTAAAGTCAGGTGGGCAGAGAGAATTCGCTTTTGCCAAAACAACCTGTTCCCAGCCTCTCGTGTCAGCAAGCGCTCACTCAGCTGAAATGTCCTGGGGCAAGGCGCTGATCTCCTATCTGCTGTTCTCTCGCTGAGCCTGACCTTTGACCTCTCAGGAGCTGGGCAAAGACAATCTCTCCACTAGGATCAATAAAACATCACATTCGTCATATTCTTAAATTGATTTCAGAGCGAGCTAGGTTGCTTTGTATGTGCATACATTATTTTCAGCACACTTTGTTTGGCTAATGTGCAACTGTATTCGTCCACGATGAAGCATCAACACTCCAACTCTGACAAAAACTACTAGAAACTCATTATCCCTTATAAACAACTGTAAAACAACAAAAGTATTGACACAGTTTAAGAGCTTTAAAGAGGAAAAGGTGACTACAGCTGATAGTTTGCCAGTGCCTCTCAAAAAGTCAATTACATGCTTATGTTGATATGTCTAAGTCGCGCCTGGAGGCACAGTTAAATAGACTGCTGCACTAAGAATAGCCTATCATGCAAGACCTGTAGAAGCGTGTGAAAGCTCTGCCTCAGCCTGGATACACAGCACAAGATTAGACCTTTATTGCCATCCTTGAAATTTTTAGCTTTCTCCAAGTAAAACGCATGACACACTGCACACATGCACCCATGCACATACGCTGCTTCAAGCTGCTTCTGGCTTTTGCAGGGTTTTATAAGTGCTTCGCAGGGGGAGGTACAGGATGTTACAGTAAAGGTTTCCGTGTGTGTGTGTGTGCGCGCATACACCAGTGTGGCTATATGCTAGTGTGTCTTCCGTGTCAATCTGTAAGTGTGTGAGTCATCCCACTATTAGGCTGTCTCTGAAGCACAACAAGCAGCCATAATCTGCTGGACACCGCGCTGTAATGGCTCTCCGCGAGACAGCTAATAAGTTACACACCAGATTGCAAACTGTAATAAGCCCGACTGAGTCACTATTCTGGGCTACATCATTATTTCTCAACCCGCTGACTGTGACCCCAGGGTGGGCTGCAGTCAGTACTGCTCTGACAGGGTTCAGGACATGATGTGGCTCCAAAAAAAAAAAACCTGCAGGCGTCATTTAGACAAGCCTGGAAACTGATTTCATCTGCGATCTGCGTGTATATTTTGGCATTGCAGTGCTCTTTAACTTGGTTTAATCATCTTTTAATTGTAGTCAAGTAACCTCTGTGGTGATTAGAAGTTCACCCCTGCTCTCAGCTATGAAAAACCCAACTGTTGAATCCAAGAGCACAAAATGTCACTTCTCCAGCAGGAAGCCATATGCCACATTTGGTGTCTGCATGCTTGCTTGTTCCATTTCCTCCCTATAAGGCTAATGCCTAAAGGTTGCATGTTGCTGTGAGGTAACCAGTGCAAACACATCCAGCTGAGAATCGCTGCCATTAATATTCTCATTCAGAAGCCAGGGCGAGATATTGATCCAGGGCTCTGCATGTGCTTGCATGCTGTATGTATGTGCGTCTGTGCGCGTTTGTATGTGTGTGTGTGAGACTACGTGCCTGAGTTGAGAGTTGGAGGAGCTGCTGGCTCTCATAAAGCTGGAAGGCTGGGATTTACAAGCAGTTTTTCCCAGATAGCACAGTGATGAATGGCCGTAATTCTATTGCTGGATGTTGGCTCCGTATCTGCTTCCAGGTGGAGAGGAAATCCAACAAATCCAGAAAGAGAGGCTGGAGCGCGAGGAGGGGGAAAGGCAAAAGGAGTGGAGTGGAGTAGGGGAGCAAGAGGCTGGAGCGTTTTCAGCACCATGGAGAGCTCCGGCGCAATATACGCTATATCACGGCGGCGTGCGCACCGACCAATCCTCATTTGCCACTCCGCTGGCCGTCACGGAGGCTTTGCTGCCGCTGTGCCGGCTCTCTGGTGACACTGATAGGATTTTCCCATGGGAGAGCGCTGAAGCAGCTCATTTAACACAATCATACAAGAAAATCTGGTCTTGTTTAGGAATGTCTCTCCCTGCATTCCTGAGAGTTTCTATATGCTGAGTTAGTAGATGTATGTGCGTTAGAAGACACTGATCGGTAAAAGATGAAGTCCTCCCAGCGTCCTGCCAAAGAAATTGGCTGACGGGGTGGGTGGGAGGTTGGAGAGGGGGGGTTGTTGGGACCGGGAATCCATGCCAGAGAGCCCAGCGAGGGATGTGCGTGTCTCTGTTATCATCCCAGTGCCTCTGCTGCTTGAGCAAACCTGGCGCATCCGGGCAGAGGACTCCTCCTGAAGCCATTCATCAAACACTATCCTGTTGTTTGCGAGCAGGTAGAGCCTCCGCACGGTTTATGTGAGGTTACCATAAGCTGGCATCTGGTCATATTGAATGATTAATCGCACCCCGTGTTGCGCCAGACAATAGGCGACATACCAGGCAGTGTAGTTAAACACTGTCACAGATTGTCATTGACATCGCCCTGCGCTATGAGGCTGCACCTCACACACATCTCACTGCCTGTAAATTCTGGAGCTTCCTCTCTATTATTGATGCATCCCCTCCTCAGCTACTCACAAACTAATTCAAAATTAAAGCACGCCACTGCCATCATCTTTGCAGTTTCTATGCACTCACACTCCAATGCAAATAGTGACGGATACAGCAGCGTCATGCACCCAGAGCACCCAAACTTGTAAAACACAATAAAATGCGCCTGTGAGCACCCTCTGAGCCCTCTATCCCGCATCAGTAAACACAGCTCCCTCCTTACCTGTGGTATTCCGAGGCAAGAGGGCAGAAATGAAGGGAAACTGGTGCAAATGTGCCACAGATTTTTCCTCGCAGCGACGTGACCAAACTGCGCTCTTTTTAGTTCCCACTCCTCTCCTCCGGCTCGGCAGGGTTTTAAAAGGGGTTCAGATGGATTATGTGGGCTGGTGTATCAGTGGCAGCTGCGTTTTGTAGCGACGGGGTTGCGCGTCCCAACTCTCAGCAGCGGCTCGCCATCCTTCAGCTCCTCCGGCTGGTTTTCCTCTCAGCGCTCCGCTCCTGCTCTGCCCTATTTCAACTCCTCTCACTCCGCTCGGCTCCTGACGTCAGCCGCTGCACGCCGAATGCGGTGAGGCTGCATCTGCAGATTCATCGCGCTGGAAAGCGACACCTGTGTGTGCAGGGGAGCATGTGTTTGTGTGTGTGGAGTGCGCGTGTGTGTAATGAGGACCAAAGAGTAGTTAGGAAAGAATAAAAAGAAGACTGTGTGCAGATGTTTTAGGGCTGGTGAATTATTTGAATTCAGGATTGGTCTGACATTTGGATTTGGGGATAAAGTTAGGTTTCTATGAAGGTATGCATGAAGTTCATTTTAAATTACAGTTTAGGGAATTAATGTTGCTTGTGTGTGCATGGTGTCATATATTTTACATGCAAATTAGTCTCTGCAGTGATCCCCAGAATATGATATGAAATTCAACTCAGTGGTTGAAAAAAATAAAAATAAAATAAATAAATACTGCAATCTCTGATGTGTAAAACACTATTGTTAGTGTTTACATCTGTGTTTAAACGAGGCAAGATCAAGATGCAAATGGAGGTGAGAATCAAAGAGGAGAACAAGATGAGAAATGACAACGACAATGTCAAACAGTCAAATGTTGTCACAAGTATCATATGCATATTTTATTTTGTTTTCCACAGATTGTTTTCCACTCACACCCGGCAGCGCTGCCTCGTGCAGTCACTGCCGGCTATTTGACAAACACGAATAAGAGCATCACTAATCAACAAGGCAGTAATGATGCTCACAGAGGAATTAGACATGCAGAGGACAGGCTGGAGTCCGAATCACTTTCACAGATGAGCAGGTTTACACCGGATTACCTGGTTATATTCAACACACACACACACGCAGTACAACGGTATAGTAGAGTAGGTCTATTGTACAGTTTAGGAAGTGTACACATGTCCCAGTGACCCCTGACCTCTTCTAACACCTCACACACACACACTCTATATGTCCTTCTCTTTACCGCTTTGTGTTGAGGTGGCTGCACATGGCACAATTAGGCTGTATCCTAAGAAGACAGGAGAATGGTGGCGTCCCCATCAAACTTGCATGTGGCGGTGAAATATTTATGCTCGATGGAACATTTATCAAGAAAATGAAAAAAAGACGGTAGGAAAAATAAAAAGCAAAGAAGAAGAAAGAGAGGGATTAAGTGGAGGATGAGGGAAGTAAAGACAGGAACTTTAGTCGTGAAGTTGCCATATTTGATTCTTCACAGTGCTGTAGACCTTAAGAAAGAAAACAATACATACCAGGACATTCAGTGCATATAATGTTTGTGTAGCAGCACAAGCTGCTGTAGCAGGTGATGTCTGAAGAGATGGAAAATGGCCTTGTGCAGCAATGCTGCTGCAGCAATGTGTAGTTACACAACTGTCTTTACATTCGTTATATTGCGTGTTTGATATAAGACAGTTCAAAGAAATATTAATATGGTTACAAGATAAATGCAGACTTTTTTCAAATGTTAAGAGGATGTTTTTGGTTTTTTTCTTTATCGATTATATCTATTGAGATGAGGATCATCATCATGACAACTTATTGCCTAACTAACAACACATTCTCGGCACTTGAAAGAAAGAAAAGAGAAAAAAAAAAGTTAAAAAAATCAATCAAAGAATATGAAAAAACAAACAACACAACAAAATAAAAAATTAATTAGGGGTTCACAGCATCACAGATCTCAGGGGTAATCAGGTATGTTGAAGAGATAATGGCATATTGAGCACATAAACCTACAGTACATGGAGATGTTTCTCAAGACCTCAGTCCATACAGTCCATACAGTCCACTCCTGAGGACCTGAGCCCCATCGTTTCCAATATAGTCCAGAAAAGGGTCCCAAATGTGAAATAACCTGAACGGCTGCGCCAGAAGTTCATAGCTTCTAAAGGTATGAGTTCCATAGTGCTCCAGATCCAATATGAAACCACAGGGACAGTATCTGAAATCCACTGAAGAAGAACACACCTCCTTGCACTAAAAAGAAGGACCTTAAGCAGCCTCAGTGAAGAGGGGCTAAGGTTCAGGGCTACTGACTGTATTTTGTCTTAAAAATAAAATCAATTTCTTTACACACTTTGACCCAGAAGTCCTTAATAAGGGAGCAGTCAAAGATACAATGGAAATACGACCCTTGAGAAGTGTTACATTTATTGCACTATTTTAATTGAACTTGTTGCGTCTCAATGGGCTAATCTTGAGCCTTTATTTAGCCTTAAATTGCAACTCCCTAGCTTTGTTGGTGAATAAACAACCCGAAGAGCGCGACCACATGCTGTCCCACTTATCAGTCTCAATAGCCTCTCCAAAATCAGCTTCCCAAAGAGATCTGATTCGACCCACATACTCATTATTTGGGATTGACAGGGCCCCATAAAACCTGGTGCTAAGTTTCTCTGTGTCAGGATTTTGAGTAACCTTTTCTACTGCTGAAAGGGAGAACCGGTTGGGGTGTAACCTCATAGCAGAAGAAATCATTTTAACTTGATTCAACAAATTACAAAGAAGGAAGTCCATTGTAGATGAATTGAACAGCAGCATTGAGCATGTGCATCCAAAGACTGCTGAATATTGTTAGGTGCAAAACACAAAACAGGAAATCTTGGGTGTCTTACTGGGATGCGTAAAAGCATTAGTGCCTAATGTTTTAGTGCTAAGGTGCTAGGGTGTCATTTGGTTGTTAAGCTGTGGTTGCTATGATGCTTTGATGTTGGCATTCCTTAGTATGATGCTCATTTACACTACATGTCATCCACACTCAGCACTCAAACTCATATCTCTGTGCTGTTCACACATTCACATCTATGTTAGTATCAGTATCTATGGAGCTGAGAGAGAGCTTATGTTCAGTCAGAAGCATTAGGTTTGCATATTTCCCCACAGCAGACAGAGCACAGTGAAGCTGGTTTGCTGCTGTGTCTCACTCTCCAGCGATTAAATGAAGCAATGAAAGGAATTATGTAGACATATTTTTATTCATCCTGCAGTGTCAGTTTCATTATATCTGCTAAAGACAAGTAATATTAACACAGACCACTGAGAACAATGCCGTTTTATTTCTTTTCTTCTTAATGAATAAAAGTAGAAATTTGAATTTCTCCTTTAATCGTTACCCAACGTAGAGTGGTGGCCCTTTTAAATAAAAGATCAGTTGAATTAAGTGCCTATCTTAAAGTATGACAATGTTGCGGGGATTCAAAAAGGAGTGGGTTGAACATTATTCCTTCCAATGTTTTCACATTAAATTTCATGAGTCAAAAAAGCTAGGAAAACCTTTGTTTCACTGCTGATTGAGCCACGTGTCCTAATGTATTGTGAATGCGGTGCAAATGATATTATTTGTGATGATATTATTTATGCAGGATAACAGACTTGTGTTCCCAAGCAAGCACACCAACAAGCTGGTCATTTTTGATTTCAAAATTAGCCTCACAACTTCACATCAACACACTGTAACTGTTAGAGAGATGTGACAAAGCTAAAATACTTGAGAATATTCTGCTGTTTTTTTGCATGTTGTGTTACAAAAAGCACAAAATGTACTATCACACCCTACAAATGTTTGTTGTACTCTTATTATTGTCACAGAACTACCCTGAGCTCCATCAAAAATGTTAGGTAAAACTGTTTAATTAAAGTTAGAGTAAGGTTTTGGTCATGGTTTGCCTTGTGTAAAAACTAAAATGCTTGTCCACAGTGTGAAATTTTTCATACAAATTTCCAGTAACAACAGGATCCTTCTTTGAAACACCACAGTTCTATTACCCCTTTGGACATGTCTGTAATTTTTCAGAACACCAACCATTATTTTTGCAGCCATTTCTTCCCTGCAAAGGCATTCTTGGAGCAGTTATGGTGATTTTTTGACCACTGATTGTCGGAGCTCGAGCATCTCTCTGCTGGAGCACTCAGCTTGTTTTTGTGCAGCCTCCTCCAAGGGCTTTAAATTATAATCCTTGCAACTTTCCAGAGAAGTCTTCATTGTTTGCAACATTCTAAACAGAAACGGAACAAAAATAGTCTGCTGAATCAAATTTCATCTTATCTTTCTGTGGTGGCTTAACTCTGGCTGTGCACTAAACTGACATCAGTGCATTTTCCCAAGATACACTTAAAGCAGCAGAGATCCTGACTGATTTGAATATTCTAAAATGATGTTTTGTTCTGTAACAAGGCCGTAATTAGAATATACATCGGGGGGAACACTTCCCCCCTCAATATGTAACCCCCCAATACATTAATGAGAAATACAAAGTTATACATATATTTTGGTATGCTACAACAGCAAACCATGCACCACCATCTGAAATAATCATTAGCAAATGTAATCACAATCATAAGATTACTTACTCTTCGATGTATATTTAACATATGGTGCACATATTACATTATTCTTATTCTTATTTCTTATGTATGTATTGTATTGCACATTGTAGCATAATTCACATATTTATATATTTCTAAAACTGTAAATAATAGTTTCATATATTATAATGCAGCATAAGGCACATACTTTTGTATTTTTACACACTTTACATACTTAGCATATTATATATATATATATCTTTATTTTAATATTTTAAAAGGCGGCACAGTGGTGCTGTGGTTAGCACTGTCGCCTCACAGCAGGGGGCTTCCTGGTTCGAACCCAGGGTATGGGAGCCCTTCTCTGTGGAGTTTGCATATTCTCCCATGTCTACGTGGGTTTTCTCCGGGTACTCCGGCTTCCTCCCACAGTCCAAAGACATGCAGGTTAATTGACCCTTCGCTAAGCCCCGCCCCCCTTAGTTACTGTTGCCACGTCCATCAAGCTTTCACTCCTAGCATAAGAAATATGGAGATTTCAGTGATATCAGTGAGAGATATTCCAAAGGAAATAACATCAAATTTCTGGAAAAAACTGTTCGGAGTTATCAGAGAGAAGCCGACAGAAAGGTCTTCAATATGCATGTGAGAGCTACATTCACAATATCATCTGCAGGCGGAGTATAAATCACGAGAACATTAAAATAGAGGGAAAAGTTCACCAGTTGCAATGCAAGAATGTTCTTGTACAGCAGGGTAAGTCAATATATGGTTTAAATTTAAGTTAATGTTGAGTTATGTTCCCTCCTTGGGGCAGACAAAGGGAGA
>NC_065508.1:6892819-6904874 GCF_006386435.1 Epinephelus moara | reverse complement strand
TAGGGTCAGGAAAAGATCATGTTGTGGGTTAAAATGAAAAAGAAAGTGACAAACACATAAGCTGTGAGCCTGCTTCGCCTCAAGCCTTTCCCAGCTGACCCAGAGCCGGTCGCGGCACACCATCAAGGTAGAAATACACCCGCCGGGAGCCTTTCAGCACCGTGGACAGTCGGACTAATGGGATGTCGGACCGATGGGCTGTTGAACCAATGACATGGACCCTATGTGTCAGCCCTGTGATAGTCTGGTGACCTGTCCAGGGCGTACCCCACCTCTTACCCAGTGTCATCTTGGATAGGCTCCAGCTCCCCTGCGACCCCTGACAGGATAAGCGATTACGGAAAATGAATGAACATACTAGTGTTAAATATTGTAGCATAACGCACATATTTTATTATTTTTGCATACTTCTTACGTGCAAGGTGCACACAAACCCACATTCCACAGCCTGTCTGTGGGCCGCGGCAGTGGAAATGTTCAGACCCACATTATTGACAAATGCATATCAGATCTATTCATAAAACCAACAGCTCCCCTCGCGATGCAGAGACCATCTCAGACTGCTGTAGGCATACCCTGAGTGGCAAATCAATCACGCCTAAATGGTGCAAATATGAATCGATCCTCCAGGGGCTCATATAGACGACAGCCCGTGCATGGCATTACAAGAGGAACATGGTGTGCATTTTACCCACAGCTACACCCACGGCTGAACAAACTGAGTTTGAGACCAGCATGGCGGGACTGAGCGGCTACAGTAGTCATCATCATCTCTGCCATCATTTGCTCAGGAGTGTTTGTACTTGCAGTAATACGTCAGAAACATAATATCTTCTCCCCTCAACCTTAGAGGCACTCAGGCATGTGTCAGCACTAAAAGGTCTCTCTCACATAGCTGCTCCCTCAGAGACAGAAACACCAGGAGATAGAGCCATAACTCTTCTTTATGTTCTTTTTTCTCCAGCTCACCACAGCAAGTATTGATGTGATTCACACACACATACACGTCTGCATCAATTACAGTAGAGGGGACTCCATGCTTCACACCTATTCTGAACTGGAACACTTAACGTTTACTGTTCATGAAAGTGATGCAGATATATATTTTAATGTTTTAAACACTATATCTGAGATGGGACTCACTGCAACAAGAAGTGATATGCTTCACACAACACTAGTGCCAGACAAAATTTTTGCTATCAGACTTATCGATCACTTACGTTTTTAAAATCCTTGCTTTACCTGGCAATGGCAACTATGCTATGGTTAAGATAGGAAAAGGTTGTGGTTATTGTAAAAAAATAAAAAAAATAAAAAAGCACAGCAGAGGGGATACCCACATAATAATATTTTTTTTTGCCCTGTATGCAGCCTTCTTTTTGTGCATGGATGGCCTAAATAAATTGACATTTTTTGCACTGATCTCAGCCTGTGAACCTTTTTTTGTGGCTGTCCAGCCCAGGTGCATTGGTGTGCGGGTATCTCCTCTACCGTCCTTTCTTGGTTGTCCATTGTACCGACGCACCCAAGATAAACTTCAGTTTCTGTACGCTATATTTAGAATACTTTGTCATCAGACAGCCCTTTCCTTTGGCACTATATGTTCTCAACCATAGAGCGTAATTCCACGGTAAATGGTATTTTAAATGGTAAATGGTATGGTTCCCCCATCCAGTACAATGCTTAGCTTCTGTGCCGGTACTCCTGCTGCTTCTCCAAACTTGGGGCATGCCAACTGTCATCTAGATCCCGGTCTGACTCAAAAGTCGAGACTTGCGGCATCAGAGAACACTGAAAAAAGTCCTTTAACGTTGGCACAACGTTATAGTTTAACGATGCCCAGCGGCGTCTGGGCGAAACACAGCGGCACAAGGACAAAAGTTAAGGTGGCGAAAGTCCTTGTGGGGTGGGTCTCAAACCAAACCCTGTTCTTTCCTTAAACTAACCACATGCTTTTGTTGCCTAAACACAACCATGTGTTTGTTGTTGAAGGAAAACAAACATTTTGCGGTGCTGTACCAACATAGTGCGTTTATTTCCTGTAAAAATGGAAGTGTAATGCCGGAATTCCACTGGATGCATGTCTGTTGTGGAAAGGCTGCGCTGGTTATCCGCTGCATGGTCCGCCGTCCGTCAACACCCACCGGCTGCATTTGCTGTGCGGAGCGGTGCAGCTCCGTCGGACAGCGGGAGTCACGAGGACCCACGAGATCTTGTGAATTCACGCAAAATCATGCAATATAACAGGATGTAGTTTCTATTAACCAGAACCACAAAACCAGAGGAGTAGTCGGAAGACATGTCGGTGCACCTCCATGATTAACATCTCCTCGTCCATGGTGTCAACAGGGTGAAATGACGTCTGAAAACCTCTGACCTGCTGACTTCAGGCCTGCCTCCACCCAGTAGGACGTTTTCAAGGTGTAGTGCAGGGAAATATGATCCCCCATGAACATTGTGTATTTTATTTTGAAAATTAACTGGATGTTTTATTTTGTTTCTGTGCACGACTTCCTGCCCCGCACGATCTGCTCTGTGCTGAATTGCTGCGTTGTGCTCCAGCGTCTGGCAAAAATAGAAGTCCTGCGTATCTGTTGTGGAGGGCTCCGGAGCGCTGCAGCTGAGACGTAGCCGGAACGCAGCACAGCCGCAGCCGATGGAAGCACACACATTGACTAGAATTTAAACGTATCGGCTCCGCTGCCATTCCGGAGCGCAGACGCAACCAACACGCATCTGGTGGAATTTGGGGGTAAGAAGACAATGCATGTAACAGGCAGAACTTGACACAGTGTCCCACAACATCAACAACCAATGCACCCAGGGTACCTTGCACGTTGTATGTGGACGTGGAAAGTCCATGACCAAAATGTTAATATGGGACGAGGTCGGAGTGAGAATGTGTTGTCATCTACTGTAGTTTCTATAGATTAGTCCCTCATACAACCCCACTTCAAAAGATCTGTGCTATCCCCCAAGTTAAAACTGCCCACACTCAACAAGACATCATTGTGGTTTGTCTTATGGCGATTAATTGTACTGTATGTAACCAGTGACTGATTCTAAACAATCAAAATACACTGTTTGTAACCTGGTATCCTCATATTCGCTAACATTTTCTGCCATGTTTACTCAAGTCCCAGTTGGACTGTGACTGGGAGTTCAGAGATGCACAAAATTAACTCTTCCACCATTCTTCACTACATCAAAATTGAAACTGCTATAATGTCAGCCTCCTGCCAAGACCTGAATCCCATGGGACACTCTTTGTGGAGGTCAACACATTTGGGGTCAAAGGTCAATTTAGTTGGGCTTTTGCCAAGCAGCTTGGTGGAAAATCAGTGTAGCGTGTGTTGCTATGGATCAGGCAGCTGCAGGAGAAAGGCGAGCATCTTTGTCTTAAGCCCCAACTTAAAAGGGACTTTTACCCCACGCTGCTTTGGTGTATGAAAATGAAAAATGAAAGAAAAATTTCTCACGTGAAATGTATTTTTCTATTTTCACTCAAACACAAACAAGAAGTCACACATTACTGACCACTTAGTGTGCACCCACATACTGTACGCCAGCACCAATGATGCAAATGTACCCACTCAAATAAATGTGCACACAAATTGGCCCAAACACACACGTGCACTTACACAAAGACATAAATAACAGTTACCTCATCCTGTACTTTATTGAATAGAGCTGTCAAAGAAACCTGAACTGTATCAGCTGCAGTGCTGTTGTTCAACGAAACGACCTGCCACTGGAGAGAGAGAGAGACAGTGCAGACAAAATGTTGCGCTAGCTTCTCTTTGTAGCCTCCAGCCAACGAGGCTTCTTATGGACAAACCAGAGCTTTGATTTGTTATGCAGCCTCTCTTTCTCACTCTCACACACACACACACATTCTCAGTGTGCACGCAATGGCACACACAGAGAAATTCATGCGTGCACCCACATACGTGGAAACACACACAGGCCATTGCAAAGAACTACATTTCTCATTTTTGGTCCCACACATACACACGCGGACAAAACACACACACACACACCTTGTATTATGGTCTTTGTTTCCTCCTCCTGCCCAACTCCAATTTGATGGCAGCGCGGCCGCCAGGTTCCCCAGATGACCATTGAGATAGAGCTAACAGATGAAAGCAGCAGTAAGACGCTGGCGGTAATGGTGCTACAGCTCCGGCTTACAGCCCATATTTCTCCCTGATGGCTCTGCTGCCCTGCCTCCCTCTGACACCTGCAGGAGTGAGCTGCTTGGAGGAGTTGTTAGTATTAGAGAGGTAGGGACACATACAGAGAAACAGGAGCTGGCACTGTATATAACATGCACACATACTTACAAAGACGTATATATATAAGTTTAATAAGTCAATGCACTTTCAGTTCATGCAGTTTCACAATTTTACTATCGATGTGAAGCAAGCAGGCAGCTGTGCATGTACTGCAGGAAGTGGTGAGGTGCAAACAAGGCCAAATATGAGTTTGCAAAACTTGAAAAATGAAGTTATGCTAATGCCAGACTGTGCAAATGGCAGAGCAAAGAAAAAAGACATATTGCTGTTTGTTTTGGTTCCTGATGGGACTGTACAAAAATGTGATTACGTTCAAGTGACAAAGCCCTCTAGTGGCCATAAGAATTATGACTCTTGTCCAAATGCAACAAAGGATGGAATCGAGTAAGGCTGTAATGCAGCCTCTCTCTCTGTCTCTCTCTCTGTCTCTGTCTCTGTCTCTGTCATGTCCCTATGACTGTATTCCACTGGTAAGCCAAGTGCAACTGCTCTGCACTCATATGGCACTTACTGCTGATACTGGGGCATTGTCAGCCCTGTTATCATTGTTAGCGCTGTTTCAACCCGTTCTTATTCCCAGGTTGTCAAATACCAACACTTTGTCACAACCCTCGGCGTCTCATAGCAACACACAGGGCACCTGTTAGTGCATCTATGTGACACATAGCTGAAACACATTGTAACACCTGGTTAATGTTGTGAAATGGTCTTGATCAGTTTTAGGCAACAATACTACTTGGTTAGGTTTAGAAAAAAAAAAGTGTTTTAGATTAAAATAAGTACATTTGTTATGTAATGTAACGTGACATGAACACATCAAGAGAGTAACTGTATGTAAATTACGTAACATTACATTTAAACAATAATGACCCTTGGTTTCACGCGGGACCATAGCTGTGATCTCTTGGATTAAGGCCAAATTACACCAGCAGAGAACGTTGCACTTCAAAAAATACACCCCTATCATTTTCAATGCACAACCCCATATCAGCGGCGGTGACACGCACATCAGTGCTCCTGGATGTGCCGCCCCCTGGCACTTAACGCCACCGTCCTAACCTCCAAATTCCACCAGATGCGTGTTGGTTGCGTCTGCGCTCCAGCACAGCAGCGGAGCTGATCCGTTTCAATTCTAGTCAATGTGTGTGCTTCCACCGGCTGTGGCTGTGCTGCGTTCGGGCTACGTCACAGCTGCGGCGCTCCGGAGCCCTCCGCAACAGATACGCAGGACTTCTATTTTTGCCAGACGCCGGAGCGCAACGCAGCAATTCAGCACGGAGCAGATCGTGCGGGGCAGGAAGTCGTGCACAGAAACACAATAAAACATCTGGTTAATTTTCAAAATAAAATACACAGTGTTCACAGCGGATCATATTTCCCTGCACTACACACTGAAAACGTCATAATGGGCGGAGGCAGGCCTGAAGTCAACAGGTCAGACGTTTTCAGACGTCATTTCACCCTGTTGACACCATGGACGAGGAGATATTAATCATGGAGGTGCACCAAGATGTCTTCCGGCGGAGCTGCACCGCTCCGCACAGCAAACGCAATTCCATCAGAATTAAATGCATTTTCCCCCCACTCACTCTCTGCCTTTACATATACCAGCTCCTGCAGCAGCTCTTCTTCTCTGCTCCTATGGCAGCTTGACTCCTCTCCCTACCATGGATGTATAAAGAGAACTTGCTGTTGCTGTGTCTCACGTGTGACAAATACTGGGTGAGGAGAGACCCATTCTTGAGGTTGAGAAATATCCCGAGCTAAGCAACCGACAATCCCATCATTATGAAGTCAATGGCCAAAAAGATATTGCCTGTCGAGTCAGGTGAGAAATCAAGCTTAATGAGGGGCTGTCCACACATGATTTTAAGCTAATGCAGAGGTGGAAGCGGTACAGATATTTCAGTTAAAGTAGTAATAACTTTGCGTGCTCATCTGTTGACGGGCTGCAGCGTAACGTGTCGCATACAGCTCTTTCAACCATAGTGGATCAGAGAATGGTTTGTTTTTGCAATTGTGATTTGTAACTCTTCTAAAGGACACTGACAAATGATGTCATCCTGCTGATAGAGCTGTAAGATCAGAGAACTCTTCAATGCGTTAACTCAGGAAGGAGATTACAGAATGTATTTTGTCATTTAATTTGGGGGACTTGCTGCTCTTGCACACTGGTAAGCAGAAGACTTTAATCATTCACTGACTGTGACTGACTTGCAGTTTGATATTAATGACACACTTTTTGGCGAAGCCTTGGCACAGTTTCATTATACATGCCATTTGGTAATGCTAATGTCACTTCTGATGTGTAATTTAGTGGCTCTGTGGAAAGTACTGAGTTCAAAAAAGGAGTTCACCATCTGAAATTCCTTATTGGGTTTTAGTTATTAATGCCACAAGGATTTGTGCCAACTCAATATTGTACTATGCTGAGATTATATCTCTTAGTTAAGAGGAGAGTCACAAGGAAATAATAATGCTCCTGCACTTTTAGAATAGTGAAACATATGATTCAGCCTCTCCACCCAACCCAACAACATACAGTCCCTGAAGCAGCCTAAAATGCTTCAGCTGCTGACTGGCTCTCAGAGTGATGTGAGCCTGCAAGCCTGAATATGCACCTCAAATACTTTTATGGATCACCCAGACAGCTTTTGCTGTAACAAATCTCAAACACAGGACTTATCTAAGGTGAGTTATGATCTCTTCCGTCTCTCTCTGTCACTATGCATCACCAGGTGCCACTTTTGTTTTCAGGCGTTTCTTTCTCTTACCAACTAGTTCTGTGTATTTTATTCCCAGTTTGCAAATGGTCACATGAACATAAATGTGTGTATTCGCCTTTTTTCCCGTGGGTAACATTGTAATATCAGGTGTGAACTGGTGTGAACAAAAACATCTCGGCTGTAACAAGGATTAGTCTTAATACATCTGGATACAGCTTCTGTCAGCTTTTTCAAATTAACATATGTGCTTACAAGGTTTTTGCTTTGATAAGAGGAGACAGAGGAAATGTGCATATGGTATTTTTGTACAAAATGATACTTATAAATATTCTTGCCAGGTTTTACCTTAGGACATAAGGTTAAATTTGTCTTTTTTCAGGGTTATGCTCCCTCTCTTTCTTTTTTCATGCCCATACAGCATTAGATGCTTCTCTTTTATGTGGAAAGAGAGAGAGAAGTTCCATCTTTCAATGCACTGTTACTGAGTTGAGCCACACACATTATCCTCTTTGGGCATTTTTGATGTGTACAGCCTGCTTTTAACCCAGAAAGGCTGTAAATCCTCGTGTGTAATTTTCTCTTTTTTTCCTGTGGTTTTCAGGTTGTTTCTCTGAGCTGAAAACCAGCTAGTTGACAAGGTGTGAAAAGGGTGTCACTGTCTTTTTGCAAGATTTCAAATTTGGAGCAAGTTTACAATCCTTGCTTTACCCATTAATGCTCGGCTAGGCAGTTTAATTTTGGTGTCACTGGGCAAAAATCTCATAATAGACTCTATTTCCAAGAGAACTGAAAGAAAATAGACTTCTGCACTTCTTCTTGGCTCTGTTTTCGGGGTTTAGAAAATGTAACCTGTGATGGAAGACTCTAGCCAATCACAGGGAGTTCCCATTGGCTGCAAATGCACGTGCACGTCACTGCGGTGAAAGCCTAATTCAATGGTGGAGAATCCTGCAGAGAAATTTGCTATTCCAGCATTGGCAGCAACTGCCTAAAAGAGAGTCTGACAATAAATGAAATAATACATTTGTCAATATTGGCGAAGGGTTTTAGAGATGAAGATAAAATTTTGCTAGTTTGCCAAGGCTCATAGCTGCAGCATTGAGTTCATGTTTATGTAGCTAACGAGTCCTCCTTCTAACTCCTCGTTGCTACAGACCACCTCGCCGGAAGGAGGGCTGGCAGCAGCTCCAGAGAGAGAAGCCCAGTCAGTGGCTGCAGCAACCCAGATCCAGCCAGTGCAAACCCCAGCTGCGGGGGATCGGACAGCCCCAGCACCCTGCCTGACCAGCTGATAGGTTAGACCCGGCGCTGCTGCTGGCCACCAGGCCACTATGACCCCCGGAGCTGAAGGCCTTTGCACTGGCTGAATTCAAACTGCTACAGCCACCAAGTAAAGTCTCCCGAGCTGCTGCCATCTCTCCTCCAGCAGTCCGGGAGGAGTCCACAGGCGCAGTGGCGAATCTTAGCTTGCTAATTCTTCTCTCTCTCTTCTCTCTCTCTCTTTTTCTCAGTCTATGTAGTCACTATGACATTCACTGCACTGCCCTTTGCCTTTTTGCTAAAACCAGAATAATCAGTTGGGCTTTTATGCTTCACCATCATCACAGGAATCAAACATGACTCAAAACTGATTCTACTTTCATGTCATTCACTGCTATTTTTGGATTGGTTACTAGAGTATGATTAGAGGAACAGAGGCTATGACTAATTATATTGCTAGTGGAAAAAGCAATAATATCGCTGCTAGAAATCACCACCCAGCACTGACTGATAAAATGGCTTTCCCAGTGAGATATATTTTCAAAAAAGGCACCACAGTCCTCATGGACAGCTGCATTACCAGCGTCACTATAACATCATGAGTCCCAGTGGCGTCTGACTGCGTTTCTGTCATTTAGCAGCGTAATTCCCAGACAGGGACGATCTGCCTGAGGGGATTTGGCACATGAAAAAAAAAAAGTCAGATCATAATCCCAGACAGCGAGGGCAGAGCACGGCAGAGAATGAAAACACAAATAATAGACGTACAAAGCTAAACCTAACCACCCTCAACCCCGGTGTGTCAGATCATAAAACAAATGTATTTTTCAGGTAACGGTTTTGGAAGGCACAAACAAACGATGCTCTGCCATTAAAGGCTGCCAGAAAGAAAAATGTTGCTATAAGTTATTGTGAAAGGCAGTGGTGGATCTTTCTATAGGCAACAGGGAGGGTGCCAATACCCCTTATAAGCTTATAGATGCTTAAATGTGAGCTTCTGTGTGCACAGTTGTGGCTTGTCTTTGCACTTCTGCATGAATTTCTTCCAGCTTATCACACACACACACAAAAAATATCTGCAACCTCTGTAAATATTTGATTCCTTGTAAATGCAATTGTTGGATTAAAGTATTTAAAATGTGCCTGCAAAGCTGCATAAGTTCTGTACTTTCAAGCTTCTTGTGTTTTCACTTTCATTTATAAAGAGCACTTTGTATCGTTTCATATTGTCACTGATGCAACCCACAAATTACCCGATAAGGCCTTTTTTATTAAGTGAAGCAACTTGAAATGTAAACCTACACCCAGCAGATGAAAAGCTGACTGTCCCCAGTGGCCTCGCAGTCTGTCAGTCGGTGGCTTCTTTGGGTTTGTGTCAGATCAAGATCAGGCCTAATGAGCTCTGACCAGAACACACAGCGCGCTGCTGACTAGTTCAAATGAGCAAAATACTCTGGTATAAACGCCTGATATTTCTATGTGTGAGCTATGATCCCTTAATTATTCCGCATATTAAATCTGCCTCATTCATAATGGCAGAATGTAGCAAACAGGGAGGAGAGAGGCCATGGGAGGGTTTACATGCCTTACGATAACTAATTTGTGGCTTGCACAGAGGGTTGTGTCTTTGAAAATTAGGAAGTCAGTAGGGGGAAAAAAAATTGGACTAATGATCAATGCAGTAAGAGAGTTATGAAAGAGTAAACGAATAATCCCTGCCACAGGCTAAAACAAACAGGGATTAAAATGAAGAAAGTGCGAGGCCAAAAGTCAACAGGGCCCAGTAGGCTCATAGAGGATCAAAAGTTCAGTTGGATAATTAGAGACCAGCCCATGCAGAGCCGTGAAGAAATCAATATAATGCTAAATCAATTCTCAAACTGATGGGCGAGTGGTTTTGCATGCTTTGGAGTTTTTCTGCTTCCTGTTTTTGTCTCAGTCTCATTGTTTAGGGAGCTTATTTGATGGATGGTGAGTGAAGCTAAAAGCTGATCCTCTGTTCCTGAAATGATGATGGCTTTATATGTTTAAATATATATACTATATGGATACAGTACCTTATTCACTGTACTGAAGAGATCAGAGGGATCATGGTCAGCTCAAAGCACCAGGCTTAAAGCCAGGTGCTCCAGCTGCAGCCATTCACAGGCTTCAACATTGGCATTAAAGCTTTTGACAACTGAAATGAGATCATTATACATCCCTTAGATGTTGCAAAGACACATTAAAACCCTTAAAGGGGAACTTTTGTCTAAATGAGTGATACGCTGTTCAATATGTGACATTTCTCCAGTACGAAGCTAGGGCTGACCTGCCTGCAGCCCATGAGTGCGCGCACCAGGCAAAGTCTGGCTCTGAAATCTCACGTCTCGTGAGATTTGAGTTGTTGCAGGAAGTTACCGCTGGAGTGACCTTACAAACTTTGGAGTAGTCATGGCTGAATTTTTACCCAATTTTGACCAACTGGATCTGGATGAGCCATTTGAATTTGATGAGCGCCCGTTTTTATTTGAACACGGAGTACACGGATGCAGAGCTCATTGAAATTGAAGAGCGGACGAGGAGAGAGAGGGAGCAGCAACAGGCAGAGGAACATGTCCAAATTAGGACATTAACAGAAAAGTCGATTTGTCGATGTGTCAACGTCAGTGGCACAAGTCGACACCCCCCAGGAGGAGTCGACAAGTCGTATGTTTTTTCCCTCTCTCTCTCTGTGTGTGCTTGTGTACGGGATGCAATCACTGCCTCTGATTACACTGATACTTTATCCTTGACGGCGTACTATCAGCGGAGCGGACTCCGCGAGGAATGTCCGCAGTCATTCGGGCTTTCATAGTCGAGCGCACTTCCGCGTTGTAGTTTCCTGTAAAAATGTCCGTGAAAAATCCCCGCAATGTGAAAAATACATGCCGAGCAGTCACTGGTGTGCGGAGCGCAGTCCGTGCGGTTGTAAAATCTGAGATTTGCGCACACAGGGCTTGCGGACGTCCGCTTTGAGTCCGCGCGGACCTCCGCAGAGTCGGTTCCGCGTACGTTCCGCCCAAGTATGTTCGGGCCTTGACAGACACACATCACATGTGTGGAGATACTTCACTTTCCTCCACGTGTCAATGTGATGATGTCATCAAATGACTTGTCGACTCGACTCGACTTTATTGACAGATAAATCGACCTGAAAAAAATCTAAGTCGTTAATGCCCTAGTCTGAATCCAGCTAAAGGTAAACACAGACGTTCATTTCTCCTTTCTGTTATGTTGTCAGATAATTACACTAACAATCTGAGCCTATCTGTGTGGAAAAAATGCACTTTTAGTGGACGTATTTTGACGTTGTTTGACGCTGTCTGAGTGCCCTATTATTTAATATAGCGCGCACTCACAGGCTGCAGGCAGGTCAGCCCAAGCTTAGTACTGGAGAAATGTCACATATTGAACATCCTATCACTCATTTAGACAAAAGGAGATCGGAAAATAGGGCCCAGGGTGAAAAAAACAATAGTTCCCCTTTAAAGCCAGGTGCTCCAGCTGCAGCCATGCACAGGCTTCAACACTGGCATTAAAGCTTCTGAGAACTGACAGAAGTTCATGACACATCCCTTACACCGCGTTCCAAATTATTATGCAAATGATATTTTTCTCTGATTTTCCTAAATAGTCGATGCAAATGACAGTCAGCATAATTTTCAAGTCATCAGCTGTTAAAGTTTAATTCAAATGTTATTGAACAAACCTCCCAATGAAAACAGTATTTTTTTCAAAAATAAAAAACTTAAA
>NC_065508.1:6845930-6892613 GCF_006386435.1 Epinephelus moara | reverse complement strand
AGCTAAAGGTAAACACAGACGTTCATTTCTCCTTTCTGTTATGTTGTCAGATAATTACACTAACAATCTGAGCCTATCTGTGTGGAAAAAATGCACTTTTAGTGGACGTATTTTGACGTTGTTTGACGCTGTCTGAGTGCCCTATTATTTAATATAGCGCGCACTCACAGGCTGCAGGCAGGTCAGCCCAAGCTTAGTACTGGAGAAATGTCACATATTGAACATCCTATCACTCATTTAGACAAAAGGAGATCGGAAAATAGGGCCCAGGGTGAAAAAAACAATAGTTCCCCTTTAAAGCCAGGTGCTCCAGCTGCAGCCATGTACAGGCTTCAACACTGGCATTAAAGCTTCTGAGAACTGACAGAAGTTCATGACACATCCCTTAGATGTTGCAGTTACAAACACATTAAAACCCTTAACTTTCCTTTCAAAGGCACCAAATACTGCAGATTCATCCTCAGCAGCAGATTGCAGCAACAACTGTGATTTAACACCTAAAAACTTTGGATGTGTGAATCAAAAAGTTATTGTGAAATATTAACTTTAAATTATTCAGCTTTTAGAAGAGCTCAGAAAGAAGAAATAGAGCAAGTTTGAGAGGAATAAACTTAAATATCTATTACTCTTGCTGTCTTGCACTCGCACAAAGACGGTGAATGATGATAAATTCCATAAATCATCCGTGTAACACCAGCAAACAGCCTATTCCCAGACCAAAGCAGCCCAACAATCCTTTTTTCTCATTTATAACTGCAAGTTTTTGCTCCCTGTTATTGAGCTTTTATTCCATTACTTTGCATAATGTCAGAAGGATATTGTATACTGTGTGTATTGCATGCTCTCATACAGGGCAAATAGTACAGTAAGAATGCTGTTATTTTTATCGACACAGAAAGCCTGCTGGTAATTAAGTACAATCTATTACACAACAAAGATGGACTGGCGTTAGAAACAGTGTGATTTATTTGTAATGTGTGAATAATAGTGGCCGGTGTTTTTCCAAATTGGCATGACTCTGGTGCTCACTACTGTACATTCTGATCCTAAGAGAAATATTTCTTGTCCTGTCGCTCTGATTTGTACATCAAACTACAAATTAAGAGCAGAATAAAGACAAAGTTTTGTTCTTTTACTCACACACATTGAGACTCTCTTATATTCCCTCCGTGATCCATTGGAGAATCCAGCAGTTCTATTATTTTATGTTTTCTTTCTAACAGATATGCAAATAAAAGCCTTTTTACTGCAGCCACAATGGCACGCTATTTACATTTTTCTCCCAGATTGTGGAGAGACCAGAACGATTTAACTGAGAGAAGCGAGAGATCAGGAGCAGCTGCGGGGAGGGATTATAAACGACTGGCGGCCCTGCCAAAGCATGAGCCCGATCAATACTGTAGATGTGAATCTTTGTCATTATGGTTAACCGAGAGCCAGCTTGGCACAGAGGGATTGGGTTCAGTCACTCCCACGGTGTAATTAATATGCTAAAATGAAAAACAACTGTTCCGCTTTCACTTGTCAATTCAATATCATTTACAAAATCCAATCAAAAGGGCCAAATTACATTACTTCTTCAGTGTGGCGCAGCACTCAGACACCACCTATGTAGACATTCGTCCATCATGAAACGGAGCTCATAACACTTGGAGGGCTTTGAGTTTTGGAGGTTAAATGAGAGTCTACAAGTGGTTGGTATCATCTGGTTGGAAATTCGTAAACTATCCCACAGTGCACCAGCGCTTTCACTTTAAAAGGAATAAAGGCACCTGTAGCTTTACTTCTTGACAAAGCAAAAAGCCTACATGAGGCAAAAGGCTACTTGCAAGCTGACAGCTGATGGTTGTGCATTGTAAACGCCAAAATTATTGGAGATATTTCTAGGGGCCTTTTGCCTTTATTTCGCAGGACAGCTATGGCACAAAATGGGGAGAGAGAGGGAATGACATGCAGCAAAAGGCTGTGGGTCAGAACCCATGGCCACTGTGGCAAGGACACAGCCTTTGTACAGTGATGCCTGCTCTACCGGATGAGCGCCCTATCAAATCTGTGTAGGAATTTCTCCCACCTAGTGTTGAGATCGTATATTGCATTCAAACAGAGGTGCACTCTAGCGCCTCACTGTTTCAAACGCGTATTGCAACAACGGTAGCCGCTGGGTACCAAAAACCTATGATAACATTGATGAAACCATGTCATTGGATACTTCATGGAGTATTCATTCAGGCTCCTACACAGACACACGCGATGCGAGTTGACAAACCCCCTGCTCACATGCTGGCTGTGTTTACAGCATAGGACTGTTGGGGCGGGTGTAAATCGACACAAACCAATCACGTCGTCTTGTCTTTTGACAACTGACAAGTGGCTCAACCTCACACACCTCATCCCTCTCCTCGCAACACTGTGTCGCTAACACTGTTAGCTGTGATTCTCCTTCAGCAGCTCTCTCCACCTGGGAAAGGCTACCCTGATGTTGACCCTCGTTTTTTGAAATCGCCGGTCACGTTGCATTTTTGCCTTTTTTCAAATGCACCGGCACTTGTGACTAGCCTGCTTGCTGCTGCTTTTTTTTCAAATGCACCGGCACTTGTGACTAGCCTGCTTGCTGCTGCTTTTCGTTACTCTACCTGCAGCCGGAAACCGACAAGTGAAAACGCAAAAGGCGATTCCGTATTTCTCAAGTATGTCCCTGTACGTACCTGTATTTTCAAGATGGCGCACATACATGATGAGACACTGGTCGCAATGTATATGTAAATGAGAATTTCGGAGCTTACGGACATACTTAGATACGCTGATGGAGGTAAATACACGTGTCATGTGACACACGTCTCAAAGAACAACTGAAATTGTTACACATAGTGCCTTTAAGGTAAATTCAAATTGGCCTGTAAGCTAGCTGGTGGTTTTAAGATGCTAAAAGGGAGTCTCTTTCTTCTCGCGGGGTCAGTTTTAAAAGGACAGTTCACCCCGAAATCAAAAATACATGCAGAGCTATTTATCAGTCTGGATTCTTTTGGTCTGAGATGCCAAGTGCTGGAAATATCGGCCATAGAAATGACTCCTTTCTCTTCAATAAAATGGAACTAGATTGCACACAGCTTGTGGTGCTCAAAACACCAAAGACATTTTAAAACTCAACAGCAATGTCTCTGTCTAGAGATCATGAGCTGGTTACTCAAGATAATTCACAGACCTTGTGAGCAGAACTTTTTTCTTTCTACTGAACTACACATGCCAACCTTATCACTGCACAGAGGTTCATGCTTGTGAAAGCGCCAGATGTAAACATAATTGGCATCCTCCTCACCTAAGCTGTGAAATTAGCTAGCTCAGAGGTGCTAGGTGTGAGCTAGCTGTGTGGTGATGCAGTTGGCAGGTGTAGATAGTTCCCACATGAAACTGCTCACAACAAGGTCTGTGGATTACGCTGGGTAACAGGGCCATGATTTCTGGAAAGAGATATTGCTGTTGAGTTTTTCAAATGTATTTTTTTGGCGCTTTGGGCACCACAAGCTGAGTGCCATCTAGTTCCATTATACTGGAGAGAGAGCAGACATCTCTATAGCTGATATCTCCAACACTTTGCAACTCACACCAAAACAATCTAGACTGATAAATATCACTACAGGTAAGAGGAAAAATATGTGTTTTTGAGTTTGGGGTGTACTGTCCCTTTAAATGCTACTTTAAAATTAGCTGTTCACCTTATAAACTGCTATAAAACCAGGGTTTATACTGTTTGTAGAAAGACTTGGAACATAGTGTTCTGCATAAAGTGGCATTTGTATGTCTCTCAAACTAGTTTCACTTGATGCTAGATAGAAAGACTGTCAGTTCTCTTTCCATTACTGAACAGATGTAACCATTAACAGTTGCATGTAAATGTCATATCCAAACATAGGAAAAATATCAAATATTATAGATGGAATATGCAAATCTAAGACAAGCTCCTGAGCCCTGACACATCTTGTGCTGCTAACGGTTTTGTGAAATGTGAAGGTACTTTTTCCCATTATCATATTCAGAATAATAAAAAAAAAAAACCTTGTTATGCGTTGGTGTTGTTTGTGATTAGGACAGGAAGAAGGATATAAACAACTCATTTCGAGTATCACCTTAACAGATATGTGCTTTTATCTGGAATATTTTGTGCGGGTAAACAAGTCCGATGTCATCATCTCTGTCAGTTCCTGAGATTTTGGTTGCACCGCGTTGTCTGTTCTCTGTCGCTATTTCAGGAACAAAGACAGACCTCCATGAAAGAAGCAGAAGGGGGAGTGACATAGAAAGAGAAAGCAAGAGAGAGAGAGACAAAGAGAGTATGTGCATATGTACATCAAGCCTTTGTGTCCCCCGTTTGCACATGTACTTGTTTGTGTTTCTCTTCTCGTCTTGAATTTTTGAACAAGGTTGCGCGTTAGTCACAGCTCTGCTCTCCTTGGCCTTCAGCACTTTCACCCGTCACGTTTGGGTGTAATGTCACAGTGTCTGTCCCGTCTCATCTATCACGCCTGCTGCTTGTCGTGATATACATTCTTAGTAACCCCCCCAAAGAAGCACCATACGCCCTGCAACTGTTTACAACCATCATTTCCCTCCGACTTCTGATAAGCAATAATCTAAGGATTCACTTTATGTGCAACATTTTAGGAATCTTTCCCAAGGATTGATGAGCAGTTAAAGAGTCGCTCCCATTAACTTTATGTTGACACGTTCAGTCCCTGCAGCCATCAGTAAATCTAACCTTACATATCCATCAGCAGCGCACATCCTGTCAAAAGTGTCCTTGAGTTTCCAAGCCTCCAACTAAATGTTAAAAAACAGAAAAATTCCTGCAAATGTAAAAAGGAAGAATCATCCATTTCATAGTAATCTCAGCCAAAAGAAAAAAAAACCCTTCTTTAATCGCGTCTCTCTCTCCACTTCATTTATATCCCTCCCTTCATTAATGAAGCACATTTAATAGGTTAATTTAATAAAGGATCAGCACTTTTACTCATATTGAAACGGTCAGTCCATTACAAGGAAAGGAGCAGGTGTGCAGTCAGTGTATTATCCACTGTGCTGTAAAATGAAGGATTTAATCAAATAGCAGCGACTAGTCATTCTCTGAAAATGACCCTTCCTCTCTCCCTCCATGGGTGGGCAGACTTCTGTCGCTTTGACCGACTGAAAGGCTGATGACACCTTCCTCTCACACACACAGATGTACACACACACACACCCTGTACACTGATATCAGCTGCATTGATTCTCTGATAATGTGGATTATGTGGAGGTACTGCCTTCGGTGCTGACGGGATTTCTTTTCATTTCAGACACTACAGTGTAGATGTAAGCAGACGTAAGGACATTTGTTAATGATCTGTAGCTTTAAACAATTATATCTCTCCTATGAAGACATATTTTATATTACCACTATATTGTCACTCACTATTTATTGTCATTAATGATCAGTTTATACACCAGCCTCTAATTGCAGGTGCAAGCAGGGGGAGTTATACATTAATAAAGCCTTACATACATGTTATGTATAGGTAAATAGACTGTATAAAAGAAGTAGACGTAGCCATCGTGCATTAGTTTGTGGGCTACTGAAGCCTTGAAGTGACCATATATAGACATGAGGGGTGAGTCATGCGGTGGATCTGACTGAGAACCGAAGGACACCACTGTGGTAGCGTCCAGTCAATCACAAGGTGGCCCCGCCCTAAATCACAGCCTGCGTTATTGTCTATTTCACTCTGAATGGAACCATACTTTACAAACAAAAACAGGAACATGTTTACTTCGGTCATAAATCAAGTGACAAGTAGGGTCATTCTCACATAGGCTTCTATGCAATTGGACTTCCTTTTGCAACCAATGCAGTCGCCCCCTGCTGCCCATTAGAAATAATGCAGGTTTAAGGCACTCACCTCGGCCTCACTTTTCAGACTGGGAGATAACCCCTTGGTCATGACCCACCGCTGCTGAAACTCTCATCCACGCCTTCATCACATCCAGAACTGACCACTCTAACAGCATTCTTTATAGTACACCTAAATAAATCCAGTACATCCAGAACTCTGCTGCCCATCTGCTCACCCATTCCTGCTCCCATGATTACATCGCCCCTGTCCTCCAGAACCTCCACTGGCTTCCTGTCCCACAATGCATCCAATTCAAAGTCCTTCTCCTCACTTACAAAGCCCTCCATGACCAGGCCCCCTTCTACCTCACTGACCTGCCTCCGCTCCTCTGATGCCAACCTCCTGACTCCATCACTCAAGACCAAGCACCGAACCTGGTGCGACATTCTCCATGACTGCTCCCTCCCTTTGGAACTCACTCCCCAAGCACATTCAAGACAACACCGACCTGTCCCAGTTCAAATCACTACTCAAAACACATCTTTTCAACACGGCTTTTAATGTGTGAATGACATTGTTTGACATTTTATTGTAATCTGTTTTGCAATCATTTCTGACCAATGTAAAGCGTCTTTGAGTACCTTAAAAAGCGTTCTATGAACAAAATGTATTAGTGTTATTATTATTACTTTTATACTATATGCTAAATAGGGGGGACTTAAAGCGATAGTGCACCCAAAAATTAAAATTCAGCCATTATCTACTCACCCATATGCCGATGGAGGCTCAGGTGAAGTTTTAGAGTCCTCATATCACTTGCGGAGATCCAAGGGGAGAGGAGGTAGCAACACAACTCCTAATGGAGGCTGACGGCGCCCCAGATTCAAACGTCCAAAAACACATAATTGAAACCACAAAGTATCTCCATACTGCTCGTCCGTAGTGTTGCACGGTATACCGGTACTAAAATAGTACCGCGGTACTAGAGTATTCCAAACGGTACTATACTGCATTTGGAAAATACCGGTACTTTGAAATTGATTCAATTCATTAATTTAGTTAATTTATTTTACTCATTTATTCACACAAACGCCTTTCTTGTTCCTGTTGGAGCACAGATTGCACAAGTGGTGTGTAAGACAACACCTGTATCAACATTCGCAGCTGGCACATGTGAAAAAAGACAAGAGAAAGTCTGCCTCGCAAAGGGAGACAACACGAGACAACACAAACTTGGTGGAACATTTGAGTTACCAAACCGTGACGTCCGTACCGAGGTACTTACCGAACCATGATTTTTTTGGTACCGTTACACCCCTACTATTTATTGTTCTAAAGGTTTGTATCCAAAAGGACTTTTCCTTAGGAAAAGTACCGAAGAGTATCGAAAAGTATCGAAATTCATATTGGTATTGGTACCGAAACAAAGATTTTGGTATCGTGACAACACTACTCGTCCGTAGTGCGCGATACCAGCAAAAGCACGTGAACACACATGAACGCGGTGCCCATGTCTCACGGTCTCACGCAAGCTCGCACACGTGAGCCCGGTGCACAGAGAGGCAGTCAGAGCTACAGGCTACAATGAGGCTAAAAACAGAGTTCAAATGACGTTTTTCCAAACTACTTTTTATGTCGGGGCTTCAGGACACTTGGATCACTACGGACGAGCAGTATGGAGATACTTTGTGGTTTCAATTATGTGTTTTTGGATGTTTGAATCTGAGGCGCCGTCAGCCTCCATTAGGTGGAGTTGTGTTGCTACCTCCTCTCCCCTTGGATCTCCGCAAGTGTTGTGAGGACTCTAAAACTCTAAACTCTAAAAACCTGAGCCTCCCTCGGCATATGGGTGAGTAGATAATGGCTGAATTTTCATTTTTGGATGCACTATCCCTTTAAAGTAAAGGGACAGATCTGCTCTGTGTTGAGAGTCAAAACTAAACATGGAGAGGCAGCATTCAGTTTATATGCACCATATATTTGAAACAAACTCCCAGAAAACTGCAGGGTTTAACACTTTTCTGTTTGCGTCTTTTCATTAAATCAGAAATGCAGTGCAGGAACTGTAACTTTTATTATTGTATTTTACACCTTGTCTTATTCAGTTTTTGCTTGTTTTGATTCTAGTCTCTTGCTCCTTAATAACTGTTTTTAATTGTATTTAAATGTCCTTTTAATATGTCTTTCTTTTGCATTTGTCTCAATGTATTTGATGTTTTATGTAGACCACTTAGCTTCATTGCTGAAATGTGCTGTATAAATTAACTTGCCTTGCCTAAAATGTTTCTGGTGTGTTCAATACTTTTCATTTAAACAGTACTTTTAATGTTGGGTAACAATGGGATTAAAAGAGAGTAAAAAAAATCCATGTAACATCAGCTCGTTCTGCCTTTTGTTGGTTCATTTTTCTAATTTTATCTTCCTTAGCAGAACTCTGGAGCATAATCAGCATCTTAATTGCATCTTCTCCTCGTTTTTCCTGTTCTCTTTCTATAATCAGAGGAAGGGCACCTTGTTTGTTTGCTTTTTGTTTTAAATCATTGTTTTCCAAAACTTGGGTGTTTTTTTGGTTAAAATATAGAAACAACTGAAAACAGTGAGCCTAAAATCTATGCAAGCGTGCGTGCCTATACACAGACTCCCACCCTTCCCTCCCCCACACACAAACACACACAAACACACAAACACACACACACACACACACCCTACCGTCCCTCCCCGCAGTAAAAGACTGCAGTGTATTCACAGTGGAGAGACAGATGAGAAGCCATCCATTGCGTCGTGTCTCCCTATATCATTGAAAGTGTACAATCCCATCAAGAGTTAGAGGTGGGGGGGGGGGGGGGGGTAGGTGGAAGGGTTGCAGCTTTATAACACACGGTCAGCTGTGCCTGTACTTCAGCTACATGTCTCACTTCTTCCCTGTATCTGGGGAGTAAAGTCGAGCAGAGGGCAACAGAGGTGAGGCTCTTTAAATCTAACACAGGTTATTTGGGCTTTATTGGAGATTGGACAAAGGCCTGTGTGAGAGGTTTTTCCACCACCATGTGCCGCAGAATGCCGCGTGCCGTGTCACATAAAAGATACAGGTCTGAGAGTGGGACAAAATGCAGGGGCTGCGGAGGAAAATGGTCTTTTGTAACTAGGACTGAAATCCTAGCACATTTTGTGGAGGCAGTGATAAAAGTATGTGTTATTACTCTCACATTGTCCTCAAAGAGACAGGGAAGGGAAATGTGAGGGAACATTTCTTCTAGAGAAAGATAATGTGCACATGTAACCATATTTCCAGAAGCAAGTACATAACATTATGTAGGAAACCAAATGCTACCTGCACTCTTCCTCCACATATCACCAAAATCACAGAAAATTAAGTAACTATACCTCATATTTTCCTGTAAGGCTCATTTGGGACCACATTGAACTTTTCTGATGCTCATGTCCGCAAAACTACTGTCAGTACATTTCCTCTTAATTAAGGCGTAAAGGTGTGGTTAGGATTAGATAATTAAAAGAGCTATTTTAAAGGAATACTTCACCTACAAAAGGACCATTTGTAAATCAGTTAGTCAGGCTGTGTTACCTTGAATTGATTGATTGGGGATCATGTTTGACACCCGCAAGAAATACAAAGTTTTCTTCATGAATTCAAAGTTGACTGATTAATTTACAAACGGTAATTTTGTGGGTAAAGTATTCCTCCTTAGCAGTTCATCATTACAACACAAACAGACTCTTCCTCCTGAATTGACTTTGGATGTTGCCACTGAACTTAAAACTGGCAGAGGAACTCAGTGACAAGCTGAAAACACAGCAAAAAAAAAAACCCAAACAGAAGCGGTTGATATGAATGATGAGACTGAATCAAACAGACCTCAAAACAATGAGCTACAAGATGCTAAAAAGCTCTGTAGAGGGACTGCAGAGTCATGTGAGGACTCTCTGTGGGTTTGTCCTGAATTTATAAAATGTTAGTATGACAAAATAATCCCGACTGAAGGCCTATTTTCTAGCTTTTCACTTTTTTACTTACCAGCCAAATCATAGCCCTTTTCAGTGGATGGAATTTGCTCAGCTGTCACAAGGACGGCACTCATAAGTGGACCTTGGAATTGCTTTAACAAAGTAATATTTTTAAAGTCAAGAATAAACTTGAAATGCAGAAGAAACATTGGGCCTCATGCAGCAACGTTCTCTTATATTTACCTTAATTTTCTGGTAAGAGAAAATATAAGAGAAGTCAACTCCAGATGCACCAAACATTCTTAACCATTCAAATCTGCTCTTACCCTGGTGTGCTCAGTGATGAATCCTGCTTGATCATAAGTAGCCTACAAGCACAGGTAACACCCCCTAAACACAACAAAAGGGCTGGTGTTGTGCATGTTTTCTCTTACCATTGGTGAATCCCACAAATCAATTGGTACTTAAAGAAAAAAGAACAAATCATGGATAAGAACAAAAATAACAGAAATTTTGTTCGTAAATAACTTCTTGCACAAGGCCCATTGCTTGATTGGTGGAGCTTTAAACCGCTCGTGCCAAGCATTCTCACGCACTACTCATTCATATACCTATAAAACGTAATGCACCAAAATTCATATATATCTCATGTAAACATGAGCCAGTAATCCCTGTGTACACTACATTATCGGGAAGGCTGCAATCATGTGACCAATGAGCTGACAGGAGTAAAGATGGCGGAAGTATAATGAGCGAAAGTCCGCGGAGGCTACCAGTGATTGAGTTATTTTAAGTTACGCTGCCACTGTGTTTCTTTACCTAAACCTATCCTACATAAATTTACTTGCCTAAACCTAACCTACATGAATGAATTTTTCGATTACATACATCTGGAAAAACAAATACAAAGCCAAAGAAAGGAAATAAATTAATTGTTAATACATTATACTCTAAATTTCTATCCTCAACTCTTTTACATTTTGATTATTTTACATTATGATCCACAATCATTTTACAGCTGTGTGGAACTTTCCGTTTTCGTTGATTATAGCGCCCCTTTTGGTCGAAGCAGTATGACACCCACAGCCTGGTGTCGTAAAATTCCGACTGGAGCCTTCGGCTTCATTCGAAAAATCTCGACTGCAAACGGCAATTACCGCATGCATTTGTTTTGGAGAGCGAGAGGAAAATCATAAAAGTTCTGGTGTAGCTCTGAATTTCTTATAAACTGAGGACAACTGCCTGCTGTATATTTGTGTTCATGGTCACAGTCACAGATAATTTTGTGGCGATTGTTGTAACGTTACTAGACAAAAGCGGTTCACATCAGCTAACGTTACATTTAGCTTGCTTATAACTTCCATGTCGTCATATATTGAAGTGAAACAACGTCTAACAAGTTGCGGTATATTCTCTAATAGCTGTCGATTAGGAAAAGGGCCAACTCGGGATCAGTTTTAAAACCTTTCAAATCTCTCAGCTCTCTCCACTTGCTGAATGCCCGACCGAGGTTTACACGCGTTTGGGCTCGAGCCCTATCACTGTCCCGTTTAGCCTTCTTCTGTTCTCCTGTTCTTTTTCTTTTAGATGGTGCTCCTTCTTTATCCGCCATGACATCAAAAGTACAACCAAGTCCTTATAGATACATCTGGTAAAACTGTTATGTGTTCAGCAATGCCCGTTGCGTACCGCTTACTCGAAGAACACTCTCTGTAAACACGGCTCTTCTTCTTCTCTCAATTTATTGGCGGATCGCAAACAACTTCCAGGTGCATACCACGACCTACTGTGCAAGAGTGTGCAATGTGTCTGAAATCATTCACTACTCCCTACTACATGTCATTTAGCCTGTTTCTTAAATCCTACTCGTAAACACGGCCCCTTCTTCTTCTGTGGTTTAATTGCTGCGGGCCACTGCAGGCGTGCAGACTTATTTCCGGCTGCAGGTGCCATATTCTGGTTTGCTGACTACTACTACTGTGTCCGACCCGACCGAGGCTACGCTGAATAGCCATATAGAGAAAGGCTTTTTGTCGCTGTTGGGTTCAAATAAATATGCGGACCTTCAAGGGGGGGTGATACGAACTAGGGACAGTTTTATAAATGGTCAAAAGTTCCGCACAGCTTCTTTAAGGCTTCTTTAAAACTCAACAGAGAGCTACACTATTTTTAAATCAGCACTGAGTCCATTCCATAACTTGACTCCCAAAACTGAAACACATCTGTATTTTACATTGGTTTTCACTTTACATGTTTCATAGATAAACAACCCTCTTAAATTATGATTACCTTCTTTTGATCTAAAAAAAAATTTTGAATACAGACGGGAAGGTTTCTGTTCTGATCCCGTTTGATTTGGTGGTGGGAACCTCTTGCGACAGCATGCCTTTGCTGACATCGACTCCAGCAGGATTCACACCCTGGACCTTCCGCATGGAAGACGAGTGCTCTAATCACTACACTAGGGAGGCCCTGAAACAATAGTTCCAATGTTTTTAAATACACGATGTCTGTTAAAGTATGTAAGTTTATATTAAGTACGTAACATGATTGTATGAGGATCCATTGTTCATGGGTATAGTTACTTAGAATTTGAGTTGTGTGAGGCCGCTGCTAAATAATCAAATACATTTTGTGAATTTATGTAAATTTTGTAAAAAAAAATATTGTATTTAGTCCAAATAAGTTCACACATACACACACAGAGATGCAGTGCTTTCACTGGAGAGCGGAGAACAGACCTTATTGCTATTTAGATAAAGTTGGAAAAAAAAAAAACACTCACACCAATCTCTCTTTAGGACAGTCATGAATCATGATTGCTTTATACAAAATTATATGACAGCAATCAATGTCACTTTGTTGATGGATAACCCGAGTGAAAGAGGAAACTCTCATCTCCAGAAGGCAATAACATTAAAACTAAAGTCGTTAAGTTGTGATAAATGACGAGACGGCGTCGAGCTCGGGAAGGCGTTCACGTGCCAACTCTTCTGCCTCTCACACTGATTCCCAGCAGTAGTTGGGTTTATTTGCAGAGTAATGCAGCCAGCTGGCTCTCTCGATACGGCTCTAAACCTGTGTCAGCTGCACAGTCGACATAAATCTCTCCGGCCACTCTTTGAGGTAATAGGAACCAGAGACAAGTCCAACAGGTGAAGCATTACCAGTGAGAGACTGATCCACCGGGAGTTGTTTTTTAGCTGGCAGTAAACATTGACTCAAAAGGGATGAGAGAACAGAAGATAACAAAACCACTGTTCATGACCTCAGGTACGAGAACACAGGAGGGATGGGTGGATGGAAGGGAGACAAAGTGCGAGAGGGGAAGTGGAGTCGGGAAAAACAGTGTGTATAAGAGGGTGGCAAGGCAAAAAGGAAAGAGAAAAAGATATCAATTTTCCATGAAAAGTTCAAGGAGAGGATTAAATAAAGGAAGAAAGGGTAAAGAGAGAGTGAACCTTGAGAGAACAGGTGTTTTATTGCTTTTCTACCAGACAACAAAGATGAACGATAAAAGACTAAAGAGATAGTCACAGTTAAGAAGCAAAAGATAACATAAGAAAGAAAAGACACTAAAAATCTCATTTTTGAAACTCTGAAAAGTACATAACGTGCAGGAGGTGAGCCTCGCTCTGACATTAACAGCTTAATGAAACAATAGTATAATTTAATTATACTACAGTATCACTTAAGCATGCCGTTTCTGTTATGAAGTTGAGAGTAGAAAAATTCTGGTTATTGAAACTCGAAGGTGTAGTCTAATTTTCTTACTTACGAGACTCGTAAGTAGGGTTGGGATCCGGATCCAGTTCTTTTTTGGAACCGGGTCCAAAGTTCCATCACATTTGGCGTAACGGTTCCTGCAAACAATTCCTAGACTGTGAAAAACAAACAAACAAAAAAAAAGTCACGTGCATTTCCATTAGAGTGCGGCACGGGCCGCATATTTCTGTCCGAACCCGACTGAGCCCGACATTATCTAATCACTAAAGCACTGAGTTTGTGTCACACAGTTGTCATGGTTACAGGCTATTTAACAGGCCGGGCGTGCGTTTATTATATACTTGTTTAAGTATAGCAAGTATAATGAATATAATGTAGGAATCGGTAAGGAATCGGACCATTAAGAAAGGAATCGGTAAGGAATCGGAATCATTAAAATCCTAATCAGTCCCAACCCTACTCGTCAGTAACCCCCACCCCAACCCAATCAGTTCGTTAGCTGCAGGCTACAAGTTCAGCGTCTTTATTTCAGCCCATATTTGTTTACATTATGGCAAACTGGCACCATTAAAAGTATGCCCATTCAGATATTGGCAGACAGCTACCTCTGGATTACTTTGATACTGAGGAACACTTCAAAATGTGACAATTCTCAGGCGAGTTCTGGAGTTCAAGAAGAATTTTTTTCCCTGTGATTTCTAATTAGATTAATGTTCTTTCATTAGCAGTGGACATCAGATATGATTTCCCCTGTAAGTCTAAGTCTCACTGAATCTAAAAATATGTGCATCATGTCTATTTGTATGTTTCAGATCTATCTAGATGATGACTGTGGGAAGGAGTACAATTTTCAAAACAAATTGCTGTGATTAGGCACAATTACCTGTGTGTCTTATCCACCACTGCAGCTCCACCTGCTGACCAAACAACACTCACTCCGACCTCGTCACATATTGACATTTGGTCATGGACTTTCTACGTCCAGATGCGACTGGGTGTGTTGGTTGTTGGCGTTCTGGGACACCGTGTCAAGTTCTGCCTGTTACATGGATTGTCTTCTTTCAAAATACACTTCCATTTTCACAGGAAATTTAACATTTAAAGACAGTCTCCTTAAAAATAAACGCACTACGTCAGTACAACAACGCAAATTGACGGGGGTTTTCTCCAACAACTTGCGCACTTGGTTAGGTTTAGGAAAAAAGAACAGGCTTTAGAGTCTTACGGGATGCTAACACCGCTCTCCCAGCTCAAAGTCGGGTTTGTTGGACCCGTCCATCATAACTGGGACTTTCGCCATCTTAATTTTCGTCCTTTTCCCTCTGTGTTTCCCCCTGACGCCGTCAAGCACCGTTAAACAAAAATGGCGACTGGCCGCGTATCATGCCGATGTTAAAGGACAGCTTTTTTCATAGTGCTTGACGCCGCAAGTCACTGCCCAAGCGCTGGATTTCAACGACTTTGGAAAGAGACCTGGTTGGACCAAAGCTAGCCAATTCAATAGGGCAAACTGCAGTAACTAACTTCCTGTTGTATTAAGAACACTGTCATGCTCCTGTTCCTTTCAACTCCTAGAGTGCCTCAAATGCACTAACTAAAGGTGCATAGTGTGCATAAATGCATTATTCCCCCCAAAAGGAATTATCCCTCTAAACACTATGTTTTGGAAATCTTAATCATTAAGTAAAAACATCACTCAGGAGGCGTATTATAGCTTCTGAGTGCTCTCACATTCCTGGTGCAAATGTGATTTCCTTTATGGTCACTCAAACTCAGAAAAGGAAGGAAAAAGAGATAAAAACAAATAACATTACAGCAGCGATTTTGGAGTCTTGCTGTCGGTAAAAGGAAGATAAAGAAAACTGAAGTAGTCTGTAGCTTTTCTGATAGAATAATCCAATAATGGCACTAGAGATATAACATAAAGAGGACAGATATGACTTCTAGACAGGTTTACCGAATCTCTGACACTTCACAGCTCACATTAAAATGTACCTCTGCCGTGAGCGCTGAAATCTGATTTCTCATTCCCTCGGCCTTCATGCACATTAAGTCCTCACAATATTTACATCCTTTAAAATTGATAGTAAACATCTCGTCTCGCTTGTTCCCCACCTGCCGGCTCCCTGCTAATCCAGGCTGCATGGCGCCTGTTTGAGGTGTGAGAACTCTGTTAGATCCACAAAGAGAACTCCATGTTTACGTCACTCCTATATGTGGATTGGACACACACTGCTTTACTCTTTGCTGTTAAATTGGCCAAACGCAACGCTGACCACCTCCAGAGATTATTTATATGAATTCATCTTCACTGTGTCCTAGATTTAATTCCACTTTTATTTCATGCTTTTTTTAAAACTTTGCGATTACAATCCATCATCTGTGCTCATGCAGATGCAAACATGTGACACTCTTTTTGGTCAGGTTTGATTAAAGGTTTGAACTATTTGTATTGTGATCAAGGGACTATACTGATGAACATGGAGAGGCAGCCTTAGAGTTCAAGGATACATATTTTACTTGTGTTAATCCCTCCTAAGTCTTAATCTTTCCCTTTGGTTACATGTCTCCTTCAAATAATCAATAAGGGATTGTCACTTTCATCAGAATTCACCGTGACAGTCTTTCGCCTAAAAGCAGCTACTGTTCCTAATTTACTATCTACTAGTCTCACACTGTAGGCTAAAGTTCGCTGAAAACTGATTAATGTTCCTCAGTTAGCACAAACACAGTCTCAGGCCAGACACACACCAGCTCCTCTCTCTATAACTGCATCTGTATTTATAGTACATGCTAACAGAGCTGGACGCACAGCTTTAGACTCTTAGGCTGTGTCTGAAATCATGCACTCATTCACTCATGCACTAATCCCCACTCACTGTCTAGGGAGTTTTATATAGAGGACTGTATAGTGAGCTCATCTGCAAAATGACAAAGAAAACACTTTTGGACCCTAAACAAGCGTCATTGCTGTCACACAATAAAAATGTCTACATCACAATGGCGGGTGGACTATCCATAACACATAGCAACATGCTTTTTTATGCTTTTTTAAAATAAATATGTGGTATTATACTGAGCATTCGATATTTCTCTAGTGCATGTGACACTCTAATGTAATTTTGCTACTCATGAAATAGTTTGAAGAAAGGAATTTGCATATCCAACGGCCTCAGATGCACATGCGTTGGAAAATATCACTTGAGTCGTTGAATAGAAAATCTGGCACACTGCTCTTGCTCAGCTTCACAATTAGTAACACTAATGTTTCGGTTCTCCTGGACCTTCATAAAAGTGTTCAGCCTTACTCATGAAATACTCACGAAATAAAAAAAAATTGCAGCCCATCTTTTTAGCTTAGTGGCGCTGCCAATGGCAACTAAAGGGCTAGCTAACATTAGTGAGCTGAATCACTAGCCGTGATTTGTGCCAGAATGGCCTCTGCTTACACTTTAAATTCAGAATTTATTACATGGCTGAGGAGCTGGTTAATCAAACTTCAACATATCATCGAAAGTTAAACAGAAATTCAGTCGACAGGTTGCAGTTGCGCTAAGGCTGTGCAATTAATCGTGTAGTGATCACGATTACGATTTTGAGGTCAAACAATTTCAAAATTAATGAAATCGAGGGTAAACAAATTTTGGTCACGGATGCCTGGAGATGTTATTTTGTCTTCTACGGAAGCCGTGCATGCGCAATACCGCCCCCTCACCTCCTCTCCTCTATTCACTCCATGAGCCAGTCAAGTAGGTGAATAATGCGAAGGGCAGGTGATCGTGAAAGATTTCAAAAACAGCATGTGTGTGTGTGCGCGTGCATCGGTTCCAAACTCCGCCGTGCGTGACACAGAGAGCAGAGGAGAAATGTAAACGCGCGACCATGTAGAGACAGAAATGACATGCCGTCGTGTGAACAATATAAGTCATCACGTGCGCCACAAAATCGTGATTTCAAGTCTGACCAAAATAAACGTGATTATGATTTTTTCCATAATCGAGCAGCCCTAAGTTGCGCTGCTCTCTCTCTTCTCATCTATCTGCCATTTCGTCTTCAGAGCAATGCATGATGGTATATGCTTGTTTAGTGACTGTCAGTGGTACGCTAGCTTTCACAATGTATTGTGGGATAGTTTGAGTCAAGAGGGTATGATACTGCCTACCATACATTTGGAAAGTACTTCAAAGTGGCAAACTCACTATATAGCATATAGTAGTTAGTGATGAGTGATTTTGGACACAGCCATTAAATTTGTGACAAATAAAGCAAGTTAATTGATATTTTTTGTGTATAAGCAGACACAAATAAAAAACAAACAAACTGGTAACACCACCACAAAGGAGCTGAGTTCAGATAGAAAGTAATTTATGTAAAAAGTAATTTAACATTACGATGAGTGGTTTCCCAACACCCAAACATGTTACCACAGACTTCTTTCAACCACGAAATGATGGAATTATAGCCCGGGATGGCCGCCGCTTGGCTCTGAAATCACCCAGCTCTCCATGCAGCGGGGTGTTTCTGATGCTGGAAACTGTTTGTGGGAATCACTGTAGCATGGGATGACCTTGGGATGGGAGGTATCGCATCATTTCCTCTACACCAATGAGATGAGATGGTGCCCACCTAAGCTCAGCTGGTGTCCTTAAGCACTCCCTCCTCTACCACGAGAAACTCCCCCTACCACTTGATATTTGGTGGTCCAAAGTGACCTTACATCCCGTTTGGCAGCACAGTATTATTGTGGTACCCAAACACAATCAGTGGCTTCTTTCAGGCTCCAGCTGCTACAATAAAAACTCCCTTACCTGAATATATTTATGGGCTGGTAGTTAGAACACTTCCTGCTGAAAGGCCACAGGGGTCAGGGCAATGTGACCTTCCCGCAAGATGGCTGTATCTAAGTCTACGTTCAAGCAAATGTGGCCAAAATATGTTTAGGTTTTGCTCTCACAGGACACAGAGCAGATTTTTTTCAGAGTAGTGTGGACAAACAATCCAATTTTTCCCAATCTGATCTGTGTCACTGTTATATGTGGTCCTGAATCCGCTACATATCCAGTTACCAGGGTGAGGAGTGATGGAATACAAGTAAGGGCGTTTCATACTTAAAAAACTAAATATGAGTAATTGTATTCCATTACACTTGTAGTCAAACCCTTTAAAAAGGGACGTCCTGCGGGAGATCATTGTTTGCATGATTCTGTTTAAACAGATCATAAAAATCATAATAGATAGAGCAGGCAAATGTTTCCGTCTTTCCTGTCATCATGTCATGACCTTGTTATCTTATCTTACATGCAGTGCAAATGTAGTATTTCCCAGTTATTATGCCGCATTGTCCCCACGGGAATTTCCTAGTAATGGCTGTGGGATATCGTTGTTTCCAAAATCCTTAAATAAAAACCAGAACAGCGATAACATTCACTCTTGTTGCAGCATATTGCTTAAGTTTCATGTCATCATATTGTACACTCATCATGATGTCACTGTGCCACATACGTGTTGTGCAAAACAGTGCGAAAACACATAGTGGCACCAGAAGAACAAATGAACGCCTTTTTCATGTGGCTGATAAAAAATTGGCACATTTCATAAACTAAATAATTTACATACTTCAAATAACTTATGGGGTTTTTAAGAAATATTTTGATTATGTTTCTACGTTTAGAAAATGCTTAGATCAGTACGTTTTGTGTTTTTATTATGTAAAATCTGATAAAAAAAAATGTAAAAAATCAGCTTTTGCACAATTTAATAATGACACAATTTCAATAGTTTTATCAAATATTATGGCTTATTGTCTTACATAACCTTTTAGCTTAGGTTGTACAGATTTTAGGGATATGACACATATGAAGAAACTCCAAGAAATGACATTACTCAAAGCAAAAATACCAAAGGAGGCACTAGCGGACGCAGAGTTAAATTGGTGGTAGTCTGACAGTTACAGTTCAATAGATCACTTGAAGGGAAGTTCATTTGTTTTGTTTTATTTGCTCTAAAACGGTTGCACACATTGCATTGTGTTTTCCTTTGGAATGTTTTAACCGGCCACAAGCAGCGCAGCGCTGCCGTTTTGAGCTCAACTTTTGTCAGACGCCCTGTTTGTATTTATTCCTGTTGCTTGTTTGAAAGCTTCAACGTGGATGATGAGTGGCTGATTCCTGAAGTTGAATTGAAGAGTTATCTTCACAACACCTCCTCATTTTATAACAAAAAACGAAATCAGGTAGCATCAATTTAAGTGAATATCACAATATAAAAACTGTGTTTTCTGTTAAAAATAAAAAGTGCTCGCCCATTTTTGAAGTGGTTACGTCTCAAGTCGAGCTCACAGCTGACAGGTAGCCAATGTAGTTTGTTTACATGATGAAAAAGAACTGCATATGCAACAGATTCAGTGTGGACAGAGAGCAATGCTCGCCTGCTGATAGGACATGGTGTAAAATTCATATGAGGCACATACTTCCAATAAACAGATTTTTAGGAAAGCGTTTGCAGGGGGACCTGCCACATGACAATGGCAGAGGAGATGCACAGTCACGACACTGTTGTGTGTTTTTGGTATGGAAATATAAGACCCAGACAAATGAGCTCAGCAAGATGTTTCTGAAGTATTCCAAAAGTAATCCAAAGTATTTGGAATATGTCACTTAGAGTAATCAAATGGAATGGTTTGTTACAAATTACATTTTATACAACAGTTAGTTCCGGCCCTGCAATCTGATTGGTCGAGAGACAGTAAAACCGTGATGATATTGGAGTACAACATCACGGTTATTTCACTGTGTATGTATCACTCCGCCTCACAGCTGATTGCAATCAACAATCAAATCAAAACTGACGGTTAGTGTCAGTTAGGTCAGCAGTTGCGTTGTAGGCTAATTAATTCATCCACTGTCAAACAGCCAAAAATATGGATTTATTTCCTAAAATAAGTTTTGAATTGAACTATGAATGGTCATCAGAGGAAGATGAGGGAGAGGAGAAGCTGAATCCATCTGAGCACACATCCAGGTTTGTCAGTGTTTCATCAGCGGAGCTCAATGACTTGGAGAAAAGCAACATACTGTCAGATCAGAAGGCAGAGTCGGCTGTGCCTGTGAAGCGACAGTCCACCATGCAGTCACCAGAGACTTATTTCACCGGCTGCACAATTAATGGAAACGTGCAGATAAATGTGTATAAAGAGTAAGTGCCTGGCGCACCATGTCTGCGTTACATAGCAACGGTGACAGCGGAGTCCTGAGGGAACTATTTTTGTTGGCGGAAGACAAATAAAATGCTTAAATTATCTATTTGTCCTCATTTTTCAACATTTCTTAATCAGCCTTGCTTATTTAACTGTTGAAGAACTGTTGTATAAAAGCAATGATCTTCGGCACGAGGCCGCAGGCTGAGTGCCTACGACTGAATCACAGCTGTGACGATATCACAATACAACATCACGAGCTCGAGTGTGATATTGCTTAATTAAGGCATGACTCAGCACCCTGTAGTGGAATACACTTTAAAAGTTACCCTCCCAGAACTGCTGATCATTGGCCATGTGACCGCTGTCAGAATGGTCATATCTGAATTCATGTATGTTCCTCCCCATACAGCCATGGTTTCTCCACATGGTACTTGACTGCACAGGCGCAGATCACTTATCATTCAGTGTCACAGCTATCCGTTGAAACTACAGAAGGCTGCCATAGCCATACTGTGATAGGCTACCCCAGTCACCAGCCAACAGAGCCCAACTGCCAGACGCTTTCTGACGAGGACAGCTTGCCTGCATTTTGAGTTTTGCCGTGACAGCCTTGTCGTGAGGTGCCGACAAGACACTGGAATATAGCCCTGTACATCCTAAAGTTTTGGAGGAGCTGTTGTGTGAAATGCTCTATATCGCAGCCCCGCAACTGCTGCCTCCTGCCGCACCCACACCTCTCTCTCCAGACAACTACCAGCAATAGCTGCTTATAAAGGTATAGCTATGGCTTCTGCCTTCCTTAGTCTTCTCAGCCTATTCCTCAACATAGGAGAAATTGTTATCCGACCTCCACAGCACATCATTCCAGAGATGATTGCTTGCACCACTTTTTTTTCAATGCATATGTGTGTGACATTACTGGTAGCATGTGAGGTGTGTAAGGGCAGAGATCCATTCACTCTGATGTCAGATACGGGTCACTTCAAACATGAATGTGAACAGAAAGATTGAATCTTGGGAAAAAATGGGATTGAGCATTAATCCATGAATGTGAGCACAGTTTACATAAGATCTCCATCTACAGGTATGCATTCAGTCTGACTGATGGAAAACTAGGTGGTGCAGTCATAAACAATCCTATTTTGAAAGTAAAATTTGCAAATATTTTATGTTCATAAAGTGAATGTTGGAAGATTTGACATAACAGTATCTGGCACTCAACTCTGGATCTTTTAAATTGAGTTATATAAAACTGTGTGGCTGTTTGTTTACATTATTCCACCCAACATTACATAAAAGTGCCTACATCCATTATGTTCGAGTGTTTAGTACAAAACATCCGCCCTTCACTCACTCTGCATTCAGTCTTAAAACTCATTCACAATCTGGGCGCTTTCAAAGAGAAAATAACTGTCAACATTACATCACAACAACAAAAGTGTTTCTGAATGGATGCTGCTGGGTAGCGCCTGCCAAGGCGCTTTTATCACATAACCTTGAGACTTTTATCTGACATGTTGATGACCTCATTTAAAGTGAGGTACGGAAAAATACAGAGACGATCAAGCAAACTCAAAGACGCCCTATAGATCTGAGCATGGGAATTTATTCCTGACCTTTGGGTGAATTTAGTATATTTTGTTGTAGGATGTAAATGATCAAAGCTCAGGTGTTGCTTCTAATAAAATCTACAAAAACAGATTATAATGATGGTTAATGGTTAAATGGACTGTCCTGTGTAGGCATCATTTTCCTCCTGCAATAAAGATCATTGGACTATAGCTGCAAGTATTCTTCAGACGGTCAAAAAGTTTCTCTTTTCATGTGAACATTATGAATGTCTCCCAGGAGAGACTGACTGTGTCTCAATTCTTGCATACATTTGCTATTTTGAGAGCGTACGTGCATTCACATTCACAGTACAGCAAAATGCAATGCACTGTGAGCACTCCTAACAGTCAGAAAGTTGAATGTGGAACTCTAGACACTTCACCCTGAATGGTCGACATCTTGGCTACATAGCAGAAAGGAAAGCGACCACAAAACCTGAGAAAATGGCGGCTGAGAAAGTTGCAGCGATTTCTTCGGTGAACACGTAAACAAGCTGGCAAGCAACAATCTCGGTTTAATGTTACCAGTATAGCTCCATCCTACTGCAATTTGCCATTAAGAAGAAGAGAGAAGAAGCAATCAAACGTTGTGATTGTCATTTCTGGTACGTGCATAAAAGTCATGTTCAATTTGAGACAATACTACCCTTTTGAAACAACTGCGTGGTGTTGACACAGCAATACAGCAACTGCCTGAAAGTGTGCACCATTATTTAATCCATAGCTGAACAATATCACCCATCACCCCACCCCCACCCCAAATGACATCTGGCTTCTCACTCAAGTGCGGCCATCCGGATTAGCTGTAAACACTTTTGATTTCCATCGAGGTTGTACAGGACGTCATACGTTGATCTTTTTGAGCATCACCCAACCTCTACTTGCTCTGTATTTCTTTGTTACCATGTCAGCCAACTCCAGATGGATAGAGTGACATAAGCGTTAACTTATGGTCAAAGCAAGGCAGCTTTATTAAGGGCCTCTGACCATATAGCATTTTTCTTTGGCAGAAAAGTAGTTAAAGGATGCTGGGGAGCACTTCAACAATTTCTTGACATTAATATTGGCTAGGTAGCTAACCCTAACCCTACATTAACAGAGGGTTTACTACAAAGTTAACAACAAACTTATAACATGTACGGTGACAGAAGCACAAAACTCACCAGCAACCTTCAGTGTTCAGTGTCCGGCCAATCTGCTCCCACTGATGGGCTTTTCTTAGCCTGGAAATCCAGACCCAAATCTAGAAAGATTTTGATACACCCTTCCTACCCAAGGGGCGGCACTAACTGAGGCATATTAAATGCCGCCGCACGCAATTGGATAGCACGATAGCCAATCAGAGCAAAAAACAAGGTGTCGTATTCATTGCACTAAGCCCCATTTGTTTGCCGACCAGTGGGGCTAACTGATAAATTAAGCTTTTGCGGTATCCCGTCGGCAAAATGGCAAAAAGGGCAGTCATCTTTTTCCTTGAGAGAGGAACAGAAAAGTGTAGTTGGTTTAGTGTTTCTTCCAAAGCTAAACTGAATGGACGCGGTCCTTCGGCAGCTGCCATCTTGGCTGTTTACTTTTCGACTCCTACGGCGCAGCGCTGTCGTCATCATGTTACGCCCACCAAGAGCCCGCATGTGTCAGATAGACTGATCTGATTGGTCCGATGGCGATTCAGCTGGCTCTGCTCCTCGGGGACAGATCCCCGTGCAGAGCAAATTTGAATTTGCTAGGGATCTGGATTTCCAGGTTAGGCTTTTCTGTCTTTATTGTGATAGCTTCTGACCAACAAATCATAAAGACGTTGGTAACCAGAAAAAAACATGTATGTGGACACAGGTGCTTATAATGCATGTTTCAAACTCAAAGGGCTTTACACAGGCAAAGAAATGCAATAGAATGATGTGCACAAACAATAAGCGAGAAAATAAACAGAATACAATCAATTAACACAGAATAAAATTTGATTTTAATAATTAGATAAAACAAAATAAAATAATAAAAAGTAGAATAGACCAAAAACAAAGTGAAAGTGCAGTTAAAGTGCAGTAATGAGTTGGCAAAGGCAATAAAAGTGCAAAAGACAATATTATAGAAAATGTGTTTGTTAATTATAAAAAGAATGGAGACTCCTAATCACTATAATTAAAAACTCTAACATATAATATAGGCCTGAAACAAAAAGAGAACTACAAGCAGTGTGACAGATTACAGCATATAAACTGGGTCTGTATAAATGCTTGTACTCACAGTAACAAGCCTACAGGGGGCCAGATACATGCCTGTGTGTTTAGAGAGCTATTCACTTTGCAGCTACTTCCACTTTAAATAATATGTACCAACATGTTTATTTGATGAAGGAATCCTTTGTACATAACATAGTCCGAGGCAGATTGATTGTGCGCGGCCCTCGGGCAGCGCTGAATGGGTTTGAATCTTTTTACACTCTTCATTTAAAGAGCACACTTCCATCAATTACAGTCCCAGGGGACAGATAAGATTAAACAACTCGCTGAACGACTTTCTAATGCAGAACTTCGAACAAAGCAGCTACACTTGTATCCTCCGACAAAACGGATCGATATCTGAATCAGATGAAGAATCACTTATTCACGGCGTGCAGGGGAGCAGGATGGATTTGTCTTTGTAACATCAGCGCAGGGACACTGTGACAACCTGCGAGGAAAGATAAATCCCTGCAGGAAAGCCAGGTATAAGGGCACATGCTCATAGGTGCAAAACAAAAATAAATATACATAGATGACTGTGTGTGTCTATGAAAATATGTTACTTTAGTATTTTTACTCGCACTCAAGCAGCATGGTCTCATTTAATATGCCTGCAGCAGTGGAGGGAGGTCCAGTTGTTCATAGGTCTTACACTGAACAAAAACACTGCCTAAACATGAAATTACGAGCATCAGACACAGTTTGAGAGCTTGAAAAGTGTCAAGACGCATGAAGCCTGAGGTCATGAAGACTCGCACAGACGTTGGGAGTCTGACTCTTCCCCGCAGTGAGCTTTCTTATTACTCCAGTCTGGTCTCAGGGCCACTTAGCTCTAATTACTGCACCCTAATGGCAGGACCAATCACTAGCAGGTTAATTGTTTGATCTCTGCCATATGTACAGCCTGCCGTCATGTTAATCCACCTCTCCACACATACATGAGCCCGCCGCCACGCAGCATCCCACACGGCCCAGCTGCTCCTGTCAGAGGAGCAGTCTGTGTTGGTGCAGAGCAGGGAAGTGTGTCAAGGTCAGTTTAGACGGGAGGTCAAATCTAAGTTGCAAAGTATCACACAGAAAAATAAAGTCACTATCAACATTTTGTTCGTGATGAATGAGTGACACCTATATCCCCTCACACAATTATGCCTGAGGTGCGTGGAAAATTGTGGCAGGTGGATTTTTCTAAAGGGTGTAAAATGTGTACACCTTGACAACTACCAGTGGCAGTGAAAAAGATCTGCCATGCTGTGCAGCCTACTGAGCGCATAGGCTTTTAGGTCGTTGTAGATCTCTTGTCACAAATTTTACACCAATGTAGAGAATAAAAAAATTGAAGAATTTAAAAAAAATAACAAAATACTGTTTTTATGAAGCTGTAATTAGACACAAAGCTCCATTCTATTGGCTACGGAAATCTCTAATTGTGAAAAAATACGAAAGCAGTTTGAACCCGAATAATTTGTATTACTGGCTGCTACGCTAATCCTGGCTCGTGAAACTTCATCAACTAAGGCTAGCAAGCCCGTAACTTAGTGCCTCTCCCTATGTGTGGCATTAGATGTGAGAAATGTGCCTGGACATCCGTGGGTGAGTGTGACCTCGCCTATCTGGGGAGGTATGGTCGACTCATCACCACCTTGAGACCAGTTTGTTCAGACCAGGCGACTCCGCTGGACACCCCTTAGGTGCTGTTCCATCGGAGCAGTTGGCGAGCTCGCTGGACTTCTTGGTTGTTCAGAGTGAATGTGTATTTACATGGGTAATTCTGGGTGGCGTGTGAAACACTTTCTCAATCTCTTTAGCCTCCGGTGTCTCCCTTGTGGCGTGCCCATCCAGCTCAAAGGCCACTCCAGCTCTCCCTTCAGGTGCGGCTAATAGCGGCTACTGAGCCAACCACCAACCCCCAAGTGTGATGTGCTGACCCTGCCTCCTACCACCTGCCTAAACCACACCCACAAGACATTCATTAAACTACCAATAAAGCTATTATAACAGTGAAATGAAATACAGTGTTTTTGCCAAGCTGCAACCTCTGGGGCTGAAAAATAAAGCCAATGTTCAAGAACCAAAAACTGAAGTTACTTAAATGGTCCCTTGAGGCTGGCTCCAAAAAGGAGCCAATCCCCACAGACCAACACACCCAACTTTACAGCAGAAATAAACATGTTTACAGCCTGGCGCAAAGAAACATTTTGGTCTCCAGTGGATTTCTCTGTTCTGGCCACTGTACAGGGGATGGTGGTAGCGGTGGTGTACAACTCAACTGTTTCAATTTCCATTATGGAGGGCACTTAAAGAGAAAGGTGGGTGCCATCCATTTAGAAGTCACTACCACAGCAACAATGTTGCTTAGGCTATGCTACCATGGCGTAATCCCAGATCCACAGAGCATAGTAGCCGTAGTTGTAGCTATGTCAATATGCTTTCAATTCATAAAAGTTAATTGTAACATTTTGGTCACCTGAAGAAGTCCTGTTCAGCCTTTGTTTGTACTACAACACCCTTTAAGGCAGGGGTAGGCAACTTGTGGCTCCCTGTGGCTTTGACATAAAATTATCGGGAAATGAATAATTTTTTTAACATTCAGATTTTCATTCGTCATTGTTGCCTAATGTGATTATTGCATTCTACAGCTGTAAAAATGTGCAGCCTTTGCCCTTGATGGGCTAATGTAGACTTAATAGGCTGTTACCTTTGTTCAAATATGTTTTGCGGTTCCAGACAGATTCCTTTTTTTGGCCAATAATGGCTCTTTTAATTGTAAAGGTTGCCAACCCCTGTTCTAAGGAATCTGATATCCAGTTTATCCAGTAAGTTCATTTGTTATAATGGTTTTAAGCGTCTTCTTTTTTTTCATTTAACCATAGACTGTGAATACACTGTGCTAACCAAGCTAGCAGCTAGCCTCTCATCCAAATACGGTCACTTATGGCTCCAAAAATCCAAGATGGCAACAGCCAAAATGTCAAACTCGAGGTTTCAAAATGGCGATCCACAACACAATGGATGAGGTCACGGGCGTTACGTCCGTTATTTTATACACTCTATGGTTTTTGCGTAAACCTACATCAACTGATTTACTGGCCACTTGGGGGAGCTAAAAAACAAGCTGTAAAAACAACACTGACATATTATCAGTGGTTGCCTATTTACAGTATTCACCTTGTCTCCATTATACAAAAAGATACAACATTTTTATATCAGACTTTTTGACCTGTCATAGTAGGAAAAGCACAGGTGTGATGAATAACATTTTTGATAGCGGCATTCCACTTAGGGGCGGCCCTGGTATTGTGCATGCTGGCTGACTGGAATAACTTGTTTAAACACTTAATGAAACTGAGTCATCGTTAATGTTATCACTTTCATCTGCTTTTTCTAATACAACAAGGTCCACTGTGCATCCACTTCACTATTTTACTTTTACATTATAGAACCAGCTGAGCACATGAGTTAACCTACCAACCAATCACGGCCTGTTACAATGTTAAGTTGGCCACAGTCGCCACATGTTATTTAAAAAAGTAGAAATAGATCCAAGCCTGTGAGTATTATGCTCTGTTCCAAGCAAAGAGATTGTGTCCTTGTGTCCCAAGACTGTGCAGCTGTATGAGAGGGTCATTCATATAATTTGAAAAATAGATCACTCACACACACACTCCCCCTACACACACAAACAGCCCACACACAGTATTCCAAATAGCCTTGCCTTGATGGAAAACAGCACATCCGGGGGGAAAGGACAGATATTACACGGATCATTAGCTGCAAATATAAAAGGGAGCATCGCAGCGGCCTAATGACGCTTTGATAAGCTCTGTTCTGGAAGTAAACATAATCTGTTGACTTTCAATTCTTTTGTCACACCACCAATGATAGTTGAGGCAGAATGAAGCATTCTGCTGTAAATGGGCTGCTGTCGTGCGGAGCAAGGCAATGTGGGACCCTCTTGAAGAAAATAGGAGCTGGTGGGGAAGAGGAGTTAAACATGTAAATATCTTTTTTTTTATGTAACATTTTCTAGATGAAGAACTCGGCCAAGTGTCTACAGCTGCTTCTCATCTGGCTTGACATAAATGCCTGCTGTCTTCCAGCCTTTCCATTACTGTTGATCACTGAGTCACTGTGACTCATAGCGCCTTCTGGCAGAACCAGCAGTATTTACCAGAATTTACAGACACCTGTGAATTAATGCTGCATTACAGAGATGCCAACAGAATTCTCCTCTTCCTGGGAGGAATAAAGAAAAACACAGAAAGGCCCATTAAGACTAAAAGATGCAAAGTCCAAATCATCGTTCAAGATGCAAATACCTGAGAAAATGTCATTATGGTAGAGGAATGCCTGCCAGCAGTGCTCAGTTAACCTGTTAATCACCAAAAGACACTTATCTTAGAGTTGCTTTATAGAACATGCCCATAAATAAAACACCTGTGTGGGGTTAATGAGGTCAAACTCACACCTGGTGTTTAAAGGTGTACAGGTACGAGTAAAGAGAAGCTCATATTTTTGTGGCTGAAAGTGCACAGCACACATGAAGTGCACACTGGAACCGGGTGAAATTCAGAGGTATTAATTATCATTCATCATATATCAGTGTGTGTGTGTGAGATGTTGGCAACAATCACAGCCAATCGCATTAATTTCATGGCATACTTTCAGTTTGGTAATGGAGTAGAATGTCCATGGGAGCTCTTCCCATGAGGAAATGAATATTGTGGGATGGGAGATGGTAAATATACACCACCGACAAATGAGCTAAATTAGAAGATATCTATTTCTAGGTTTAAGTTAGATTTAAAAGTAAAGATCCTCACACCAGTCTCTTTTTGTTTTGTTTCTACCAAGAAAAGACCCATATGCTGACTCAACAGACAGTCTTAGAGCGCAGTCAGACTTGATTTTGCCTTCTATTCATTTCTATGTGGAACTCGCTGAGACACATTGCAAATTGACCCATCTCCTTCAATCTGATTGAACTTTGACACTCAGAATCTCAAGCCTGAGTTCTTATTCAGGAAATATTGTTTGGTTCATATTTTTGTTTTTTATAAGAGCACCGCAAAAATAACACACTTACCAGAGAAGGGAGAATGCTGCCTGGTTGCACTCAGTGCAAGGATACTAACACAGATTAATGGCGGTAAAACATTTGATAAAACGGTGTATAATTCACAACTTCATGGAGTGCTGCTACTAGCCTGCTAGCCATGCTAGCTACTGCAGGTTATGTTTGCAACCCAACATATATCCTGTTGCCTCCTACTTTTTGCCACACCACACATGTAATAATACATTAATACCTTGGATTTATAGGGTGCTTTTCAGGACACTCAAAGACGCGTTACAGAGAACAACAGCAATAAAAAATTAAAAAAATCCATAGGGAGGTAGAGAGGGAAATAATGCAGAAAGGGCAAAGTACACTGAATTTAGAGGTTGTAGGAAGTTTTGAAAAGGTGTGTTTTGAGGGTTTTCTTGAAGGTGGAGAGTAAGGAGGAGTCTCTGATGTCTTTAGGGGGTGAGTTCCAGAGGGTGGGAGCAGTAATTGTCCCCCCAGGTGCGGTGGTTGGTTAGACCTAAAAGTGCCGGTGGAGGAGCTCAGACAGGTAGGGGGGAGCCAGGTTGTGGAGAGCCTTGTAAGTGATAGATGTTAATAAGGATGGGGGTAATGTGGTCAGGGGTGCGGCAATGTGGGAGAAGAAAAGCAGTTGAGTTCTGGATATACTGTAGTTTCTTGAGTGTTAATTTTTTGGTCTGACTGCACCCCTAGCAGGATTAAATCAAGGTTTTCCCTCATCAAAAAGTAGCCAGTGTAGGGCTGTAGTCAACCAAAGAAAATCTTGGTCGTACATAATCTTCAACTAATCGATTAGTTGTGTGTGTGTGTGTGTGTGGGGGGGGGAGATCTGCACGTTATTTTTACTTCTGCGGTGGTGTGTCTGTGTCACTCTGCAGTTACACCTCCAAAACACTAGTCGGCAGTGGAGGACTCTGTGAAGTACCGTAAAGTTTAGTTGATTCAAAACACACATTAAATATGGCTTAATAGAGACAATTTCAAACACAAGTACGCAAACTGGCTTCACTATAAATCGCAGCATTGACAGACACACACTTGTCTTTATCTGGACACATTTCCTCCACCAATACAACATGCTAATGTTATTAGCACAAGTCTATGGCATTTTACATTGTATAAATTAGCCTACTAGCAACTAGTGATCTTTCCCTCTTCTCATATGAAGCCAGGGACAACAGCAACATGTAACAAAGGTAATGGCACACAATGTGGCTCCATTACAACTGACAAGGTTCACCGACAAAACAACTGTCTTATACTAAACACGTTTTCCAAGCAAATACAACATGCTAACGTTATTAGCACCAGCCTATGGCATTTTACATTGTATAAATTAGCCTANTTACTGTCTTCACAATTTATTGTTTCTTATCTGTGAAATACAAGTAAATAGGCTACAAGCTTTGTTTCCACTGAGGGAAATGGTGTCAGTATAGCAAGGGGGAAAAATGTCAAATGGGCTAAGGTAGTCAGGCAGAGAAGAAATGCCATGGCGGCAAGGTTCATCACATAATGTAGAAGAAAAACCAAAGCCATTGGGCAGGTATACTTTATAGTATTTATACTCTTTATAGTCTGTACTGAGGACACATGCAGAGTTTGGCAAACAAGCATTCCTTATATGTGGAATCTTCTGCAGAAGGACTTAAAGTTGCACTCTAATCTTGGTCGATTCAAAGCACTGCTGCAGGATCTTTGTACGCAATCATCTATATGCCAATGTCAGCGTGTATGTTAGCTGGTCTTTGCAATCATGTGTAGTTGCCCTTTTTTTGTAATTTTATGGTTCATTTCTAGTACTTTTTGGCTTTTCGTTGTAGTAATCGTTTAAGAGCTGTATACTTTTGTTCATTGTTGTCTGTCTGTAACTTATGTTGCTGCCCGTCTTGGCAAGGAGTCTCTTGAAAAAGAGATTTTTCTGGTTATTAAAGGCTAAATAAAGAAATAAACAAGCTCTGGGATGAATTGCACAATAGGCAGGTGTTCAGGCAGGTAGAGAATCAGGTGACTGGTAAAGGTTGAGCACACACAGAGGACAACTAGTAGCCAGAAAAAAAATGGCAGGTGTGAAATGATGGCAGATAAAAAATAAACAGTCATGAAGATTTGACAGATGACTGTGATGATGGAGCTGCTGTTTCCATGAAAATCTAGGACTAAAACAATAGCATGTACAAATACTTGGGGATTATAATTTAAGCCTGACCATAAACAAGACACATCTGACACAGCAGTCAAACCCTGCAGCCATAGTGCCCCTCCCTGGTGCATCTGTGCGTAACTGAAGGAATATGAGGCAGAGTATTGCCTGAAAGAGCATAACGCTTAGTCAGTCTACCCTGAATAAATAAATGGAGATGCGTTATTGGAAAATGACTAGTTTGGTCACAGAGAATTGAGGTCATAAAGCACCGACCACATTACTTGTAGGGCAGATAGTTGTCATCATTTATTCCTCTCTACCATCAGCACATGAGTCATAAAATTGAAACTTTTGGAGGGGGCTCTCCACGCAAGGCCGCACATTAATTGTTGTGCCTCTCGATCATGTTATATGTAACTCGATCCCTCTTCACCTCATTACTCAAAATGCAAATCACTCTCCACATAATTTAAATGCATCAGGAAAACTGCCTTGTGGTGAGAGGATGCTTGCATTAGGAGAGGGTCAACTAAGGCATCGCTGGTTCCTCTATATTCATTTCCTTTATAATCACTCAAATCCTCAACAGCGTTTTAGAAAGCAATCCTCGCCCAGAGCGGTGTGTACTTTGCACGCAATCTGGAAAGTCTAGTGAGGAGAGAGCAGGCGTAGGAATAGTTTTTTCTTTAGCAACGGAAGACATGACAGGTGAGACTAGACAAGACAGAACTTAGAACATCGGGTGACTTGACAGATTGCAAACAAAAAAACAAAACAAAAAGCAAATGTAAGATGTAGGGGGTGTGTATTTGTTAGGGCGCAGGGTGGTCTGTTGTGTAGGATCCCTGTGTGTGTTTGTGAGTGTGTATGCCAGTGTAAAGGAGCCATAATGGAGCATAGCATAGCAAAGACAGGGAAGTACAGTTTTCCTGGTAGGGCGGCTAATGATATCCCATGATCCATTTTATTATATTTTGTTTCATCTTAATCTGCATTTTTAATCTTCCCTTCTTTTTTTTAAATAAAAACATTGCCAGTATTTTTGTTTATGCTGCATACGGCAGCCTTTCTTTAGCTGCCTCTCGGCCCTGGGGAGGCTTAGGAACACTGGCGGCTTTGCTTCATATTCAGTTCTTACTTCTGCTTTTGGAGGGGCCTTATGAATCCTATATAACAGTATGAGTCCTATGTACACGAGGAGTGTGGTCAGTAATGTATGTATTGATCCCTGCAACTGTTAATAAACCGGACATTTTTATGATTTATTAATGTAGCAATACCTGGATGCAGTAGAAACGCATGCTGGAGTAGTTCCTCACTCTTTATTTCAGCAACAGAAGAAACAGCAGGTAGGTTTAGCCTTCACTGCTTTGTTCCTTTTAATGAGACTGATGTAGTTTGGTTACCATAGTTACTTCGTGGGATGAAAAAATACAAAATATATGAAGATTTTCATGTGCAAACACATGCACAGCTTTCCACATTTCTTGTAACTAATGGCCTTGTGTAGAGCTCTTGAAAGGGTGTGTGTGACAATGTTAGGAAATGAAAGTCAAACTGGGTTTGCTTAATTTGGAAACATAAAGTAGCTACAATATGTTTATTTATTTTCCCAAAAGATCTCCATGTTCCATAAACACTACAGGAAAAACACAGCCAGTGTAAATGTGTCAGAAACTGGATACAGGTAAGGAGTTGGTTAGTCGATCTCAATGTCAAGTAGAGGTCTTCACAGCATGGATGGGTTACTGATTAAGCCAATCAGGCACAGGCCCAGGGGCCCAAAGTGTCAGGGGCCCCACAGTCTTCACCCGGAAAATGTCACTCAAATTAACATGTGCTGACCAGGAGGACACTAAAAATTATCAAAAAAGACTACAAAAAGACACAAAATGACCTCAAAGACACACACACTGACCAAAAAGGCACAAATAACCTTAAAGATTCACAAAAAGACCACAAAGAGACACAAAGAAACCTAAAAGAGACTAAAAACACAACCAAAAAAGACACAAAGAAACCTAAAAGAGACTAAAAACACGACCAAAAAAGACACAAAATGACCTCAAAGACACACACAATGACCAAATAGGCACAAATAACCTTAAAGAGTGACAAAAAGACCACAAAGAGAAACAAAAAGACCACAAAAAGACACAAAGCAACCTAAAAGATACTAAAAACACTCCCAAAAAGGACACAAATTGACCTCAAAGACACAAAATTACCAAAAAAGGCACAAATAACTTTGAAGAGTAACAAAATGACCACAAAGAGACCCAAAAAGACCACAAAGAGACACAAAGTGACCGCAAAGAGACAAAAAACACTAACAAAAAAGACACAAAATGACCAAAAAGGCACAAATAACCTTAAAGTAACAAAAAGACAACAAAGAGACTAAAAACACTATCAAAAAAGACACAAAATGACCTCAAAGACACACAAAATTCCCAAGAAAGGCACAAATAACCTTAAAGAGTAACAAAATGACCACAAAGAGACCCAAAAAGACCACAAAGAGACACATAGCGGCCGCAAACAGACAAAAAACACTAACATAAAAGACAAAAAATTACCAATAAAGGCACAAATAACCTTAAAGAGACACAAACAGACCACAAAGAGACTAAAAACACTACCAAAAAAGACACAAAATGACCTCAAAGACACACAAAATTCCCAAGAAAGGCACAAATAACATTAATGAGTAATAAAAAGACCACAAAGAGACACAAGAAAGTCATACAGAGACACAATACCACAAAGAGATGCACAATAACTACAAAAAGATGCAGAACAAAGAGAAAAACCCACCACAAAGAGTGTCTTGCTCTTATGAAGGAGAGGTGGTGGGGCCTTTTGCATGTCAGTGCCTAGGGGTCCATTGTCTCATAATCCGCCTATGCTTTACAGGTTCACTTAGTGAATGACCTGAACCTGGGCCAAAGTCAGGTTGGATCAATTCAGGTCAAATTCAGAGATCCCCTGATGATCTTATCTAATCAGATTGTCCTCGGGTCATTTATGGACTGGGCCCCTTTGTGTGACACATTTTGGACCTGTGAGGACCTCTATTCCTAATATTTTTCAGTGGAACTATTTTATAAAAAAGAAAAAAATCCTATTCAAAACCACTGACATTCAGCACCTGGTGGCTTAGTGGGTAGAGCAGGCATCCCATATGTGAAGGCAATGTCAGTGGCCGTGGGTTTGATTCCAGCCTGCAGCCCTTTGCTGCATGTCATCCCCTCTTTCTCTCTCCCCCCTTCATGCTTAGACTGTCCTATCCAAAAAAAGCAAAACTGTTGACATTGTGCTCTGTCGATTATCCAATGGCTCATCTCATCATATTTGAAGCATGCAAGACGGTTTCCTCATGGGTTACTTTTGACTCATTCCACTAATTAATATAAACACCATACTTGCATGCACAAAGCGTTCAAAAGCCCTGAAGGACTCAATATGCAAGTGAAAATAATCTGCCAACAGTCACGGTGCCACTGTTGACTATCTGTGTGTAAGCAGTGCTCAGAAATCACTGTGCTTGTAAATCCTTTTTTCAAAAAGGGCTCTGGAGAAACAGGGACATGTTTTCTAGAGAGAGACATTTTTTTTAAACTTTATTTTTCAATGCTTTACTATAATTAAAATTCCATTCACCTGCATTATCTCAGAGACAGACACCTCAACAACTGAGCAAAATGAAACCAAAACTATCAGGATAGACATCCCCAGACTGAAGTGAGAAGATGTGTGCTTTTGTAATTTGATTCGTTAAAATGCAATTTATCAATGATAGGTAATATATTCTTCATATTACAATTCATATATTATTAGATGAAGTTGTCTTGTAAAGTAGGATGTCTTTCATTCCCCGTGTTTCTGTCCAAAGTCAAAGCTGTAGCACTGCACCGCCTCACTGCTCAGAGTATGCCTCAGTTAACCTGGACTGTGTTGTACACGCCCTCAGGCATGCTGTCAAAAAACCTTGCCTGATGACAACCTGACAACTCCATCCATCTTATTTACCCGCTGGACAGCGCAGATCTGCCGTGGCAATCAATAACGCTCACAATTAGTTTCCCTCCCGGGGGCGGAGGCAGAGGGAGGTGCGTGAGGGGGGGCGTACAGGGGTTGGCCGGCAGTCCCCGACACAGCTGGACAGAGTGTACGTGTGGCCCGGGTCCATGCCAGCCACATGTCCTGACATTAGCGAACATCTCTTGGGAGGCGCTGACATTTCCATATGTCCAGTAGAAAAGAGGGAGAGGTGTGTGTGACACAGTTCGTCTGCAAGCGTACATGTCTGCGAGTGTGTGTTTTCTCCGTTATGTGTGAGCGCTCATGTGCGTTGTTTTGTTTTTCACCTTGGCTTGGTGACCTGGAAAATCTCCTCCAAAGGGCAGTGAGACACTGAGGAGGGCTCTCCGGAGGAAGCTGATGGATCTATATCAAGCCGTAAAAATAGATAACTGTCATTCGTCATCGGGGTGTCTGGAAGTTAACCCTGACCAACAGGGCTTAGCCACACAGGGCAACTGCTAAGCATACAAGTCCCAGCATGCTCCAGTGTCATTTGGATGCCCTTAGCAACCTGGCATGACTGCAGGCAGGTGATTGATACCAGGTTTCCTCTTTGTGATTATCTTTTTATGTGACAAAAGAGATTAGATCGGGAACAATATAAGGAGGAAAAAATCAAATGAGAAAGACATATTGCCTGAATTCAAGTGATTTATTCTCTGAGCAGGTGATTTATGCCAAATATGACCTGTCATTCAGGAATGACTGAGATGGAATGATTGAAAAACTACTTTTTTGTCCTAGTTTTTACCCTTTTGGCCAATGACATGTCGTTTAAAGGAACAGCGTATAAGATTTAGGGGGATTTAGTGGCATCTAGTGGTGAGGAGTGCACATTGCAACCGGCTGAAACTCCTCCCAGGTAGAATTCAGTGCTCAGGTTTTAACCTGGAGACGAATTATCCACAGAAGTCTAAAAACAAACAGGTCATGTGATTTAAACTGGTCACAACACTGAGTAAAGCAGTTTTGGCTAAGCTCTTGTTGCGGAGAGGCTTCTGACTATGGTAGCTGAGGTAAACGCAAATGTCCCTATCCAGAGCCGGTGTTTGGTTTGTCTTTTCTGGGCTACTGTAGAAACATGGCGGTGCAACATAATGATCTCTGTAGATGAGGACCCGCTATATTATGTTCTATCTGTGCATCTCCCTAAATCCTTCACACTGGACCTCAAAGAACATCCCTTTTCCTCTGAATAAAAGCCAAAGCCTGTATAGAAGGCATTGCTGAAGGTCAACAAATTCCGTTACTGGCAATCACAAATACTTTGAAATTATCTTCCCCTTCTCTCCACTCTCTCTGCTCAGCTTCCAGTATCACACACTTGGCTCAGTTACCCATCACGACGTCTTCACTGCAAACACATTACCTTTCTTCAACCTCTTCCACTCACACTTCTAAACTCATCCAAATGCTTATCTGGCAGAAGTACTTGCGACACATCAGAAAAAGCCACATTTCATCTTTTATGTTTTGAGAAATTATTAATGTTGCTAAACCCTTTTAAAATCCTAAGAGAATGGCAAATACATATTCGATTTCCCTAGAGGGCAGAGAAGAAAGTCTGCACAAGCAAGTTGTTCTGCAGGAATACTGCACCATGGTGAAAAATGTATTAGCTCAGCATTACAAAAGCGCTAAACAAATAAGAGATGTACCCTCCTTTAATAAATGAGGCTTCAGCAATGAGAAACCTGAGGAAAATTGTTTCTTAAGGCAGAGGCAGTACTTCAGGCAGGGGTAGGAATGTGCTGTTTTGTAGTATTTAAAAAAGAAGTCTAATTTATCCATGTTCTCTACCAAGGAAACCTATCTTGATTGTTATTAAAAAGAACACATTTCCCTTTTGGTGCCCCACTAAAAGAAGACTGCTGAAAAAGTAGAATAGATGAAAATAGCTGTGGGATATAACCTAAAAACTGAAGCTGTGTCAGTTCAACTGTACAACTTGTATATCTCATCAACCTGGATGTCCTTGAAGGTTAAAGACAGGGGTCTGGGCAGCCTGTGGCGCCATTAAATCACTGTGTGTCAGCGTTAAACTTTGATCATGACAAATAATGGTGTTTTCATGTGAGCCCACGCATTGGACATCAATAAAGCCTAATGGTGTGTCAGCCCTATTAATGGATTACTGCACAGAGCTCATAAAAACACAATATCCCATCAAGTCTAAAGGCCCTAATGATCCCACAGTGTCTAGTAAAGTCACTGTAGGTCCCATCCCCTGATGGATATCGGCTCTTAGTCCATTTCATCTCACTGCTGTTTAAGAGAACAGAGAATGTAAAGGGAGGACGAGCGAGTATTATCACCTGCTGTGGTACGCAAGATAGGGACTCCCAGTGTAGTCTTAAGGGCAGTAAAAAAATGTACTGAATATTAATCTGGTAGTAAAGGTGAAGAAAAATGTGTTGGTTTATGTGATATGAAGGGAAAATGAAGAGTTTAACACCACTAAATTTTCAAATCAGACCCGCAGTGGCTTTTAAATAAAAGTTCAACGTTTTGAGAAATACACTTATTCATGTTCTTGCTGAGCGTTAGATATGAAGACTCACACCACTGTCTGCAGGCTGGAAACAGAAGGACAAAGCGGCTCCGACAAAAGTTACCAAAATTTGCTTCTGAAGCTCACGAATTAACACATTATATTTTACCAGAGGAAACCACAACCGCAACACTATAGATACTGTAGATCAATTGTGCGTGATTAGGCTGAATCATGCATTAATTATACTCTCATACATTTTTCATTGACTTTGTCATATAAAGCAACGATAGGCTACAGCTGTACATTCAGATCACTTCTATTTCCCTTTGTCTCATCACTGACTGAGTATAAATGGTAAATGGACTGCATTTGTATGGCACTTTTCTAGTCTTCCAACCACTCGAAATGCTTCAACACCACAAGTCAGTCACCCATTCACACACACATTCACCCAATGATGGCCGAGGCTAACATACATGATGCCACCTGCTACTCAGTAACCATTCACACGCGCTTACACACCGATGGAAAAGCCATCAGGAGCAATTTGTGATTCAGTATCTTGCCCAAGGATACTTCAACATGCAGACTGGAGGAGCTGGGGATTGAACCGCCAACCTTCTGATTAGTGGACAACCTGCTAAATCTCCTGAGCAATAGCTGCCCCGATTCTGCAGTGCGATTTGCCTTGTTTACGTACTTTTATTTACTGTGATAGAGAGTGAAGGTCAAAGGTGTAGTGCAGCTGGAGCGCACCCAAACAACACTCTGCCAAGTGAAGAAACAGAACATTTACACTTTATATAAATCAGCTGAAATTCACTCACACTTTTTTGAACAATAAAACTTATGGCATGCAAGAGAGACAATAAAAAATGCAATGTTTAAAGTTGTCGTATTCACATGAGTAACATGCAAGAAAAAAATCACGTTACTAGCGCAGGTTTGAATGCTTGAATATTTTGTGTTGACTTGCTTCATATGCGTGAAAAACTAGCGTCATGTGTGTGAAACGCTGAATCAATAAATTAATTTCTGTCGGTACAACCTCTGTGTCATATGTACCGAAGGATCTTAATGCTGATTGGCTATTGCAAATTAGTCGCTGAAGTCAAGATTTTTCAACTCAAACTTTCAAATTAGCGTATGACGTATGACACAAAATCCCGCTACTCACTTTATTCATACTGTCTAATTCGCATATTTCTTTCATTTGCATTTTGTCCATTATGTCCATTGCGCCGCCCAGCAGGAATTTGCGTCTTATCTCGTTTTTACGTTGACTTTACATGTAATTCACTTGCAGAAATTGTTTTATTCATGCCCGCCGTAAACACTACATAAGAGAGTTGTAATAGAAAACACAAGCCGTACGAGCTGACCAATCACAAGCTTGTGGCCTCCTCATGGTATCTATATAGCCAGTGTTGTAGTCAAGGCCACTAATACCGAAACCAAGTCATAACCAAGACAAGAGTGTATCAACACTGAGAGAAGACTAAGACTTTGAAGGTTTTGAGGCAGAGTCATGACCAGATCTGTGTGAGTCCCACACTGCATGACACATTTACTTAAAACATGGAACATGCAAACCATAGGCACTCAAATATCTGACACATCCAAAGTCCTCTTCGTCCAAAACAGAGACACAAAATGTACAGACAGAGACCTTCAAAAAGAGGTCCTGAGACCAGTTTTGAGATCAAGACCAATCTCGAGTTCTACAACACTGTCTGTAACCACTGTAGGTCTGAACCTGTGATTGCATTTTTGAGGATGAAAAACATCAGTCCTCCTATTCACCCTCCATGTGAAGCTCCCTGGCAGGTAAAAACCTCCTCAGGCAAACAGTGGGAGTGAGCGATGACAAAAGGAGAAGAGGAAAGAAAGACTAGTCAAGATACCAGTATTTAAAGATCTCTATGTCTGTCTATGTGAGTGTGTGTCAAGTTATTCATGTATGCATGTGCACGTGCGTGTGTATGAGTGTGTGTATGTGGGCATTTTTCCTGACACCAGCATCAATAGGCTGTTTAAACCCTCTTAGGCTGTTGAGCTTGATGCTCTTAGAAGTCTGATCTGAAATTAGCTCACTTATTCGGTTGACAGGGATATCTCTATTTTGGGAAAATGCTGTTGACACTCAGTGTAAAGCTTTTTTCATAGTATATCTATGTGGCATGCTGTTAAAGTAAGGAAGTATGAAATGTCACTGGCTGATCCTCATTATTGCATCCTGTATAGGTCACATTCATGTTCCTCTTTTGATTTTTGCAGCCCGGAAATGTGATGATGTGGATGACAAAGATCTGGTCCAACTGTGGTAAATTCACTCCTTGCTGCTTCTTTATTATCATTGCCATTATTTTAGGCTATAGTTCATCGAATTATAGTTGCTATGTCTTCATTTTTGTTAACAGGGGTGAAATATAGTGTTTGCCCTTAAGTTTTTCCTGCCTCATTTATACATTTATGCTTGTTTGGGAAAAAAATCTGTCAGATTAGACATAGGTAATGCTTCACATTATTTATTTAAATTGACTTGATTTAATCCAACCTGTCACTATAAGCCAACAGTTAATAAAAAAAGAAGTTTAAATATGTGTTGTTCCCCTTTTTACTGGAATACAAAGGCGCAGTACAGCAGCTGTGGGAGAAAAAAGTTCTACTTTGTTTTCTATTCGTTAATTATCACTATGTATTGGTCTATTTATAATACTTCCTGCAAAGTGATGCAACTCACAGTTGGAGATTTTCTATTGCTCGCTAACAGATTGAGGTGTTTTTCAAGTGAATCAAAGTAACCACAGACGTCAACGCACTGCTCGTCTTTTCCAGACAGATCCCAGGAGAGAGTTCAAGCCAGTCAACGGCACCTAGAGTATGTAAATTAACTGTAATTACTTGGCACTGTACAGTGATAAGACTTAAAATACATTAATCCACACTGCCATTTAAAAATCAAAGCAAAATCCATGAATACTGTGCAGCATTTCGTATGATGTCATTATATAGACGCACTTCTCCACAGCACCCCCAACTGTGACTCCCAGTCTTCCTGTCATGAAATGTCAGACAATGTTAAAAATGTCACCACCTTTAACTAATGACCTGTGCTTTCGAAATCCCCACACTCATTTACAGTGACACAGAAGAAAAGGTGGCTGTATGATTACTCCACTAGAATTCCCACTCGGCACAGGTATCAAAAAACAGGCTGGCACAATATTAATATCAGCATTAACACAGTTGAAATAGATCCATGCATTGCATCAGCTACATGTAGCTGGCCATTGGCAAGTGGTCAGCTGGAGAAACAGCAACACTCAAAGCTCAGCATGGCTCAGCATCAGCACACTCACCCCAAGCTGGTGTACTGGAGGGCTAAAATGCTCTTTCTCCCAATCCCGCTGCCGCCATCGCCACACACCGTCTCTCTCTTTCTACCTCCCCCTGCTCAGGTGCAGCATAATTGTGCTCCAGGTGGCGAACACACCTGACACCACTCAGCTTATTATCCAGCAGGAACTGTAAAGGAAAAAGAAATACCAACGCCGCCCCATAACATTCTCTGGCTTCTATGAATAAACATAATGCCCATAACATTTCTAGAAATAGCTCAACATTTATACATTTGCATTTGTCCACACTTTGGCCTCAAGAGACAAACACATGGAAATAGCTCCCTTACTTCATGTTCAGTGAAGGCTGGAGCTTTACAGTTGAAAGTGAATCATTGCCTGCATTGCCCAAAAGTAGAATGTAACTCAATATTCTTCTCTGTGATAAGGTATGTCCGGTTAAATTTGGAAGGATATGACTCACTGTTTTTCTTTTACTTACCACAGAGAGATACAGGTGGTTTAGGAACTGGTTCTTTTTGGTTGCTCTGATATCCATTTTCCATAAAATCAGCTCTGGTTCTTGAACCAGTTTCAGTCAGGATTCTTGGAACCTTGATGATATCTAGACACCCAGCCCATGTTTCCACCAGTTATGAGTGGAACCAATGTTATCAAGGATGTGTCATTAATGAAGGGCATTGCACAATGGACAACAGAAGTAAAAAGTAGTGGCAAGATGGCATCTTGCATCAATAACATTCAAGCTTTTGTTTTGTTACAACAGATATTTGTTGTTGTGCAAAATTGATGTTAAGAAGGCGTGCACGACTCCATAATCTTTTTCCAACTTGAATAATATGACACGCTCACTGATGTCACAGTTCGCACTTCAGGTCAAGGTCACGTTTTTTTTGGCTCCAGTTGGGAACCAACTTCTCAGGTTCCAAGCCTCTTTATTTTTGCTCCAAATGGTGCAAAATTAGGTTCCCGAACTGCAACAGGACACATTGCAAGAAGATACTCTTTTGTTACTTGTCAACATGGGAAAGGATTTAAACAGTGACTACATGGGGACCTTTTCTAATTGGTCTAGATAAAGATATGGAATCCAAACCCAATAAGAACTGTAAAAGAACACTGACTTTCCTGCATCCTGCTTCTTTGTTGGTCAGTCTGTCCACCACTTTGGTCTAGACTGAAAAATCTCAACTATTAGATGGACTGACATTTTATACAGACAGTAGTGGGTTTTCCATCCAAATGTTTTGAAAATTTTGAGCGGATTTTGTGAAAATGCGTAAAAGAAAATGCGAATTTATGCCCGTTTCCATTCGTTATTGTTTTGCGATTATTGGGAGTCAACAGGAAGAGCAGTAGGTGGCGTTTCTCGTGAAAAATGAACAAAATAAAAACACCCCCGTAGAAGAAGAGTGCGCCATGAGATGACGTCATAAGAGAGCGTCTTATGCCCACTGTAAACAACAACACACTCAACTGACACTCAACAACTGACCATGGACAGATTCCTGATAAACCTGTCGGCTCTTGGGAGAACTCGTTCACAGCATACCTAACCATCTTGAAGAAGAGACGACAAAGAAGAAGTTTAATGTTAAGAGTACTGTCGGAAATAGCTGGAAGGAGACCACCGCGTCGTTCTCCGTGTGTATGGGAATGTAGGCGTGTGAAGGACTTTTGGGATGTAGTTGTCCAGCAGCATTTCACTCACGAACTCTGGCTGAAACATTTCTGTATGTCAAGGGCCACATTTGAGGATCTGTGTGCCGGTACGTCATCATTTATTCGCAAAACATGTTTCCATAGCAAAAAGTCGCATTTTCCTCTTATCGATACGCTGACAAATCCCGCCCCTCCAAGCGTAAAAACTTTTTTGCAAATTTTCGGCCTTTTTCGAATTTCTGCCGTTTCCATCCAAGTTTTTTTTTCGCAGTTTTTGAAAATGCGAATAAAAATAGATGAATGGAAACCCCACTACTCATAAGGCCAAGAGGATGACTTCCAATAACCTAACATGATTTCTTGACTTTTCCTGTTGTGCCAGCAGCAGAGTTTCTACCTATCTTCTGAAACATCTCATCATTGACAATCATTTTCCCAAACAATCTCTTGACCTTTCCTTTAGCGCCACCATGAGGTTGAAACTGTGGTTCTAAGTAAAGTTTCTCAGCTGTCACCAGATGGATTGTCACGACATTTGGTAGAGACATCCATGTCCCCATCAGGATGAAATTTAATGACCCTGATGATCCCCTGACTTTTAATTTAGAACCATCATCCAATGAAAATGTGTCTAACATTTGGGTTTACAACCAAATACCTGCAGATCTAATGCTGATAGACAATTTAGATTTAGTGCTAATTAGCAAATTTTAGCATGTTGACATAAAAGCATGCATTGTCATTGTGAGCATGCTGATATCACCATTAAGTTCAAAGCACGCCTGTACCTACACACCTGCTATGGTGTTAGATTCATAGCGCTCTATCTTACACCTGGCGCAAAGCGGTGCACAGTGTAGCACAACTCTCACTGCTACTTTCAGACTGATGCAGCTGTCATTTTCACAGCCAGCACCCATGTTGTGTAAGTAGCAAATCAGAAAGCGATTGAGCCATTAAGCGACAAAAACCTGCTCTAAAGTCAGTGACGCAGTATTTTCCTTCTATTTAAAGGACACACTATTCAGATAGTAAGATGAGCCCACATAGGCAGGTTTACATACACATGGATGGGTTGCAGGTGGGTGTAATGATACATCATTAATGAGGAAAATCTGAATTACATTCCCTAAAATATGAACATAGCAAGGAGTTGAGCAGAGCTACAGAGCTGCTGTGAGGTGGTGCAGGCACACCTGGCATTTAAAGGAACAGGAGATGACAGTCTGAAAATACATCAATGGTTAATTAAGGGACTTAATACAAACTTTGCCCCTTGAATTTTACTTTTTTCCTGGATTATGCACCATTTCACAAGCAAAAGTGGTTGGAAATGCCCAAAATCAACTTCAATATGCACTTCAGATCAAGCTCTACAGCTCTTTCTGTAAGGACTGTGAACTTTACAGGCATATATGCCAGTAATCTGACCACTTTCCTGCTATGCTTGGATCGATCTCATGTTTGATTCACTGGGTGTAGATGCTTTGAAAGACCTTTAATAAAACAGTAGTAAACAGTTTGTTTTTTTTAGCTCTGCCCAGCTGTGTGAATCTACCCGTTCATGCACAGCCTCATTCATAAGAGATTAAATCCTTTTATCGCTTCCTATGATTACACCCTTATCTGATCCTTATTAATTTAGCCAGAAACACCTCGCTGCCCCTCCCTCTCCTGTTCCCTCACGTCCCACTCTTGCTGCTGTGATCCTGTTGCGAGATGCCGACCGAGGATTTTAACCACTGTCGGTAAATGTTAGCCTAAATGACAATTAGCGTGGTCCTGATGGTGTCTGTGTAGTCTTCATACACGGGGGCCTCCAGCCAGAGTGGTAAACATGTGTTATGATAACTTCCCTTGTGCGTGTTTCTCAGGGAGGCCGTTTCATTCAGCCACCAGTGTCAGCTAATTATTTCGGGCCCCCTGTTGTTCAACACGTTGAGTCTCTCCCTGGCCGGCCCCCCTGCTGCGCTGCTCTCCAAGTCATCCCCCACTCCTTCTCATTGGAGACGGCGGTTACGCTCCCTGTCTTGTGTATCTCTCCCACTCCCTCTCTCTCTCTCTCCCCCAGTCTTTCTTTATCTCTCTCTGTTTGTTTCTCTCTCGGCTTTCTAAGAGTGCCTCTCCAAACACTCTGTTAAATAAAGATTCCACTCCAGGCAGAACAAACCCAAAATTCAATCAGGAGGTGTATACACAAGCCTGACTAATGCCTGCACGGCCGCACACTCACACACACAAAACATGTTTACAAAATGCACGCCGGTACACACACATAAGCAGGACCTCATTAACACACACACAAATGCACACACACACACGTGGAGACGCTGGTATGCAGCATGAATGACTTTTGTTGTATTTCACAGGCATATTCCCCACTGTGGGTTTATTAAAGACAGAGCATGTTTACAACATTGTTTTTGCTAAACAATCCACTGATACTCCATGTTTTAACATAAATAATACTCTGCATGCTAATTAAAAAAGCTCATTTACATTTTTGTTGCTAAACTGAAACGCTGCTAATCAAGTGCCTTCTCAAAGCTCATTATTCAAAAAAATATATATATCTTTAATTTATTAATGAAGGCGAATTGTTGGTGATATAAGCACTCTTGGCAATACAAAAAGGGACGCATAATATTTAGACTGTTTATTAAATGCTGTTTATGCAGCCTATGGCTGATCTGAGTCATGTCAGTTCTGCTACAGGCTTTATCTATCTTTATTTTTTACTGTTACTATGAAAGTCTCCAGCGGCCACTAATCTGCTCAAACAAGTAGATCAACATTTTGAGAAAAACAAGCATTTCTTGCTTTCTTCCCAAGTGTTCTGCACAGACCTGCAGTCAAGATGTGGTTATATACACGTTATACTGTGTTCGTTTCACTGGTAGGTTAATAAAAGCATACATACTATAATTTGTGATTTTATAAGGAGATATGAAGTGAAACTGTTTATTAGCGACCAACAGTCAGGATGGTTGAAGGTTGTCAGAACAGGTACCATGGACCAAAACCTGTGATAATTTACCTTTCGCTAAGTCCCACCCCTGGACACAGACTGGCCAATTATAGCGGAGCCATCTGGCCGGCTCAGATCAGGGCCCGACAACAACACAGCTGTGCTCCATTGACTCTAATGCAACCATTTCAGATTTCCTTCATTTTCAGGCTGGTTTTGTGGATGTGGAGCTAAATGTTGTGCCTGGGACACATTGTGTATTAATGATACTCGTTACCTGGAGAGGTTGGAAAAAGATATAC
>NC_065508.1:6838076-6845886 GCF_006386435.1 Epinephelus moara | reverse complement strand
CAGCTGGTTCAATATCAGCAAAGTTTCCCTTTATATTCATTGTCTTGTGTGGCGATCAGCAGTGATGTGGTGGTTCACTTTTACACTGTGATCTGTAGCCTATAGTTCGGCTTTAGCTTCTAACTATCTTTGTCTTTTTAACCTGTTGTTGCTGCTGAGTCAGTTTGACATCCTGGATATATCCTTCAAACACAGACTGTAGACCCCTCTGTCTGCTTCTCTCTGGAATCACTCTTTCATTTTTCCAAAAATATGATTTCTTCAGGGAGTGCAGTTAGTTACAGTGTGGGCTCCATGCTTACTCTGACAGCGTCCAACCATCACAAAGAGGTGGGGCTTAGCGAAAGGTCAAATGATCATATCTGGAAAACCTGGCGCATCATTCCCACTGAAATCATGATGACATTATCAAGGTTCTGTTCATGTATGGACTAAAACAAGATTAACTGTTTAAATAATGCACTTTAAAAGGTGTTGGTAGGTGTATTTTTCAACTTTGGTGAAAACCAGTGCTCGCTGTTTCCCCCTGCTTCCAGTATTTAAGCTAAGCTAGGCAGGCTAGGCTAAACACCCCCAGACTACAGCTCCATACAAACATAGTACAACTGATAGGAATAATTTCCAATTCAAAGAAGCAAATAAGCACGATTTCAAAAATGTTCCCATAGAGACTGATATCTGAAATGCAAAAGAACAACACATGTATTTTGAGACTTAAATGGTTTGTTCATTTGTGTTGTGTCTCTGCATCTGAAACAAAGTGAAGACAAATGAAGAGGAATCGTCCGTGTGAATATAACCCTGGCCTTTTTCCATAATAGCAACTTCCTGGGCACCAAAATCAGAAAGCTAATTACCAACAAGGGTGTGATTGTATCTTCTTTTCTCAGAAAAATATAACCCCAAAATTTGTTTTTAAATCAAATTATCATCCTTTCTGAATTAATAATAGAACTACTGACTAAATGATTTGTTCACCATTCCAATGCAGTCGATGACAAAAGGTGAAGCTTTTGATGGAAAGGCTACATGTCAATCTCCGTCTGTTTCCACGGTGATGGTAAATGTAAGGAAGAAGTGAAAGATGATAATAAGTCGCAAAATGTCAGATGTCTTTAACAACATATGTTTGTGTTTCATGTGGGAGGCTCGCTTTACACGCTATAAATATAACCTCTTACATTATCAAGTCTCAACATTTCATCCTCTCTAATGGATGATATTGCTTTTCCAAAAAATTGGGTTTCACATGAGGAAATCTGTAAATATGATGATGTGTTTCTTATCTTTCATTTTCCAGCTATGTTGCACCTAAAATATCCATCGCTGCAGGTAACATAAATCTTGACTGGAGTATTTTATCATGGCGATGATGCAACACTTCATCCTGACAGACTAACTTCCCAAAAGTCTTTTAAGATATTGAAGACAAACCCGTTGACGATGGCCAGCCGTGTCGTTTACAGTGTATCTAACCTTTAAGGCAACACCATGAAAGATACAATCCTGTTTTTACATATTTGTATTTTTACTGTAATGTTTGTGTGTGTGTGTGTGTGTGTGTGTGTGTGTGTGTGTGTGTGTGTGTGTGTGTGTTTACTGTTGATAACTGGCAGCATCACGAGAGCAACTGGGAATTTCTCAGACAGGAGAGATTATCTTTATTGCATTTTCTGCTTTCAGAATCCTGCCTTCACTCTGGCATTTCAATTATTTATACTCAAGTAAGAACACAGATGCTTCGTTAATTATTTTTATTTATAAAATAAATTATATATTCTTTAAGTAAATATACACTTTATCTAAAACCTGTCTTTGAGCTGGTCATAGACCGGATACATGCTATTTTAAGAGAGCAGCACTTTCTGCAGTGTGTATTGTTGTTTTGTATTTATATATTCATCAAACAATGTTAAAAAACAATACACTTCAATATGCAACAGTACTTATGTTGCAACAGTATGCAACAGTACATCTACCCAGATTGACATTAAGTACAGAAGGTCTTTCTGAGTGTGACAGTAGCAGTGAACTGTCACCTCAGGTGTCACGATTCCAACGTATCCTCCAGCAATGGTTCACATATCTTACAAAATTGCAGATAGAATGGTTTGTATGATATCTGACTAATTAGCAGCCCATTAATGATTTTACATACTTCACGTAAAGTTATGTAGGTTAGGTTTAGGAAAAGAAACAGTCATGATGTGCGTTAAAATGACTTAAAGATGACTTGGTTCCAAACACAGATTTCCTGGGAAAAAGTCCTGCGTTTTGTGACCCATGCACCAGCCCCAACCAGCCTCCCTATGTGGGCTACTTCCTGTTCTATCCAATCCAATCCAATCCACTTTATTTATATGGCACGACTGTCTGACTTTTTAAGGGGGGCATAGATCTGACTGTCATCCGCATAGCAATGAAAAGAAATGCCATGTTTCCTGAGAATTGAACCAAGTGGGAGTAGATAGAGGGAAAATAAAAGAGGGTCAAGCACAGAGCCCTGTGGTACCCCACATGAGAGGGAAGCAGTGGAGGACACGGAGTCATCAAGGCTGACACAGAAGGTTCGATGTGACAGGTAGGACCTGAAGCATTCAAGTGCGGTGCCACTGACGCCCACCCACTGCTCCAAACGAGCAATCAGGATTCCATGGTCCACTGTATCAAATGCTGCAGTCAAATTTAAAAATACAATGACAACACAGTGACCAGAATCAGTAGCTAAAAAGATGTCATTAAAAACTCTTAAAAGCGCTGATTCAGTGCTGTGCAATGTTTTAAAACCGGATTGGAAAATCTCAGGAGTATTCTGTTCATTTAAAAAGTCCATGAGCTGAGAATAGACAAGATTTTAGAAAAGAAAGGCAATTTAGAGATAGGCCTGAAATTTGCCAAAACAGTAGGATCCAGCCCAGGTTTTTTTTAACAAAGGTTGCACAATGGCATGTTTAAAATGAACAGGGACCACTCCAGAGAACAGACTGCTATTAATAACTGCGAGAAAAAATGGTCCAACAGTGAGGAAAACCTCCTTAAAAAACCTCTAACCTCGTTCTACTCCCATCAACGCATTGGTCACGTGATCACAGCCTTCCCAGTTACAGTACGTGTGTTATATATGAATTGTGGTGCATTACTTTTCATAAATAAACTTGTGTATAAGAACAGCCTGCGTCAATAATACCTGTATAAGATTCAAAAGAAATGTCAGAGTTTCAGAAGAACACAAAAAGACCATCATAAATCCATGGAGGCTGATCAGGTTGATGATCAATGCTAATGACTCAATGATTGCAAATACTGGATCTCTGGCATTGACAACTCACTGCCCACAGTATATTCTGGACCAAAGTCTTCCCACTAATTGGAAGACACTCTCATTAGGTGGCCAGATCTGGGGCTCAGCAGTATTTTAATTAATCTGAATTCAGTCTGGTCCAATCCTCTCAAAAACTGTATTGCATATCTTTAGGTTTAGCTCTCTGAATTTGACACCAAAGACGTTCTAAAACACAACTTATTGGTTTTGTTGACACTGCAAGGCTTCCAGATTTTTTTCCAAAGATGAAAAAAGAAATTTATCTTCAGAATTAATTAACCAATGGAATACTCCTGCATGTTTTGTCTTGTTTGTTCGTGGATATGTAAGATATCTGGGTGTCTAATAGTTAATAATAACCTCTCATAGTTAAAAGGTCAATCACATAGCTGCAGTAAATGATCTGCTAGACATTCTTAAATTTAATCTGTCCATTATTCTTGCCACTAACAATAGGTTATGGCTAAAAGTATCCGTCCTGTGTAAATATGATGTCATGCTCTCATTGTAATCAGAGAAGGGGCTTGGGATTCTAAGGTGGAGGGAAAGCCTTTCACTGGGGACACAAGACTGTCACTGTTCTATCAGTGTTGTATGTTGATTTTTCCCTTAATATCATAATAGTAACCTTAACCTTGAACTTGATTTTTGACTTCAATACATGACAAGAAGCTTAATCTAAATAAAGTTACACTGACTACATTCAAATTAGCATGTACATGTCACACACAACTGCAAACACAACCTTCTTACAAGTGTAGAGACACAGGATTACTCATGTTAAGTCAAACTACAAAGGCTACAGTAGTAGAGTTTCAGTAGTATTTGTGCAGTAGCAGTTGCCTTCAACAATAGTAGTGATGACATAAGTTAAAAGTGGGAAGCTCAATGGAAAGAATAGGATTGTTTTCCACACACCACAAAGCAACGTCACCCAGGTCTTCATAAAATGGGTTTGTTTTTAAATTACAAGGGGAAATAATTCATATATAATGACTGATTTAAACATTTCTTTATTTTATTCAATAACCACATAAATGAACAAACAAAGAAACAAACCTTGGCTCTCAAAATGGCAAATTGGTAGAGAAATTACTTATTTATTCCGTCGTCCTTGCGGGTGAATTGAGTCATGCATACTTCTTGCAGCTTAGAAGCAACCATAGCAACTTACTGTGCAGAAAGTAAAACATAATTGGAATTACACAACACTAACAAGAGCTCACAAGTTAAAAGAGGTATAGATTTGAATAGCTGTTTCAAAGAAGGTTTTTTTTTTTTGTTTTCGCATACTGTAGGTTATGACAACGTTGCCTGTGAACTGGAGCATCTACGCTGTTAATACTTCTCTTTCAACAGCCAGGCCGCTGACGTCTTATTTTAACAATCGCACACTAACCTCATCTGTTAGACAATCCTCCATTTAGTGACATCATCATTGCATAGTGTAGCTACTCATCATGATTTGTCATTGTTCACTCATGTTTGAGGAACAATACTTGGCAGTCTGCCGAATGTAAACACATAGTTGAACTCTTGCACAAACTCTTGTAAGAGTTTTACTTAAGACGGATCCCTTTTTAGCCATAAACCTCACAAAATCTGGATCATGGTTGTGATGGCAACAAGTACAGAGTGTTTCTCCGTGGCCACCTGGGAGATGTAGTCCCTTCAGCGTGTCCTGTTTCTGCCTCAAGGCCTCCTCCCAGTTAGTCATGCTCGAGTAGCTGACTTAGTTGGGACTCTTTTCAAGCTTCTCCGCTCACCTGAACTGACTCTGCTCAATGCAAAGCACCAGCCACCCGTCATTTCAGCTGCTTCTATCCCCAGAGTCATTCAATCAGTCATTACCAGGAGCTCGTGACCATACAGGTGATGAAAAAGCAGCAGGACTGACCTGCTCTTTATGAGATCTGCGTGTGTCCTCATGAAGGTGAGGCTGCAGGCACCCAGAGGTCTGTTCTGATTAGCTGTGCTTTTGTTCAAAGACATGGCTTCAGGTATACACCACCTGTAATTCACACACACGCACACTCCCCCTCCTTCTCACTCTACCTGTTATGAAAGCCATAGGGGTCTTTGCCATAATTCATGTGAATAAATGGAATGTTTAAACGGGGCGATATTTGATTTAGTGTAGATGGAGGTTTCTGCAGCACAGATAACGCCGTCTGCAGGCATTCTCTCGCGCTCGTCATTCATCATTACATGGCTTTTTACGACAGAACATATTCCAGGGGACAAAACAAGATGTGCATTTAGAGATTAGGGCGTTTGCCGCTATCTTGAAAAAGGAAAAGATTCTCAAAAGGAAAAAATCTGATATTCATCTGTGTCTGCGTCTGCTAAATTCTTTTACAGCTGTCATAGCTCTAACAGCAGACAGAATGCATTGTGTGATTATTATAAAAGGGTGTTTTTTTTATTGCGGAGAAGAAATGGTTGACAATATAAAGTATAAAGTTCCTTGTGTTAATAATAAACAGGCTTATGTGGTTCATTTTGCAACACCACATGAACAAAGTAGCAGAAAGCCTCCATAAGCCTTTCCTGCATCTGAACTTACTTACGTACTTACTTCAAGAACATAACGAGTTTCTAGACAAGGTCAGAATGCTTCCTTATGGTATGGGCATTTAGCAAGATGTTTAGCCACAGCCACACATTAAAACATCATTACACACATAATGAGGTTATAATTATATCTTCTCAATCAAATGACTTTCTGCACAATGCAGAGTCACAATGGTGGACTCTAAATTCAGTTTTCCATCCTTTCCAGGCATTCAGGGCCAAAGCTATCACTGAGGACACTGAGATTATGTCTTCTGTATTTTTCTTTACACAGATTATATTGTATTAGACATACATTTTTCCAATAAGAATTTCATTCCTGGCAGGTTTTCACACAATAATTAGATCTTAAATTTGGGCAATAAACATTTTATTTTACCAATCTGTAAATTTTGTGAGAATAACTATGTCTCATATATCGGTTATACAAGTATAGATGGCTGTTGCTTTCTTCAAATAAAACATGTAGGGAATTTGATTGACAACAACAAAACAGACTTTGTTTGGAGGAGCTCCTTATATCTGTGTATAAGTGCTAAGTGCAGTCATAGGGGGTGATCACACAGAAATGAGACGCTAGAGACGGGCGCTTCAAAGACGCCTGAAACGCTGGAAGCGCTTATTCAATGCGTGCTAGCTACTGGCGTCTGACGCTCAAAAAAGTTGAAAATATTTTAACTTTTCAGCATCTACGCGCGTCTAAAAAGAAGCGTCTACAAAAACACGCGTCTAGAAAGATGCCGGAAAAACGCCCGTCTAAAAAGACGCTTGAACACCGGTCAGACGCGCCGTATCATAGGAAAACAATGGTTTTACTGGTGTCGCGTTTCTAGCATTTCATCTCAGTGTGATCGCTCCCATATTGAGCAGTGCATCTACATTGGAGTTTAAAAAGAACATTCTTTGCCTGATATCAGACAGAATTGACCTTTGACTAAGTCCCACCTCTTTGTGATGGTCCAACAAGCTGTCGGAGTAAGCATTGAGCCCACGTTAAATACACAAAGATATATCCAGGATGTCAAACTGACTCAGCAGCAACAACAGGTTAAAAAGACAAAGATAGTTAGAAGCTAAAGCCGAACTATAGGCTACATATCACAGTGTAAAAGTGAACCACCACATCACTGCTGATCGCCACAGAAGACAATGAATATAAAGGGAAACTTGAAACAGCTGTGTGGCATCGCAGTGTGTGCAGATGAACAGTGTTTGGCTTTGTCCCCGTTGCGCTGCCAGCACCCGGACCTCCGCCATCAGATGGGCAGGGATCTCCGGGGAAAGTCAAACAACGTTCATCTGCACACAATGCAATGACACATCAATGATGACACATCATTAATACACAACGTGCCCCAGACACAACGTTTAACTGGAAATCCACAAAACCAGCCTGAAAATGAAGGAAATATGAAACGAATGCATTAGAGTCAATTAAGCAATATCACACAAGAGGGAGTGATGTTGTACTGTATATCATCACGGCTGTGATTCGGTCATAGGCACGAGGCCGTGACGATATACAGTACAACATCACGACCTCAAGTGTGATATTGCTTTTCTACAACAGTTCAACAACAGCTTAAACAGCAATGCTGAGCAAGGAAATGTTAACAAAAGGTGATGAAATAAATTTAAGTATGTTATGTAGTTCCCCCAGTCTGTTGCCAGGCAACACACCACACACGCCAGGAACTCACAAGCTACTTTGTATTTACATTGATCTGCAACTGTGTCTTCGTCCAGTTCGGCTGATGAAACGTTGGCAAACCTGGATGTTGGCACGGCCGGATTCAAACACACCTGGAGGTCTGCACAGAAGAGTCCTGGCTTTCCTTTTCCTCGTCCTCTCCTGACGACCACTCATAATTTAATTCAAATGTAATTTTGGGGAAAATATCCATCTTCTTGGTG
>NC_065508.1:6824918-6837609 GCF_006386435.1 Epinephelus moara | reverse complement strand
ACATGAAACTACTCCAGTTAGCTCAATCATGTTGTAACTAAGACATCCACTGGAAAAAATATTTTTTTCACGGACCGTTTATTTATTTAGCTTACGGCCAGTAAGGGTACACACATGTTGACAGAAGCGAGGTTGGGGATACTCGTCTTTGATTGGCGGTTCTCCATTGTCTTTGATTGGGGTACGGGGGACAACGCCTACTTAGGAGACCGGACATGTATACCATTTCATACAATGGGAGTATATTGTAGGTGGGCGATCTTGTAGTAATCCAGTATCTTTGGTGTTAATGGTCAACTTGTAACACTACGTTTCCATCCTTAGTCTGACACTGCCTCCACTTTAACAGATTTCCATGGGGGAGGGGGATTCTGTTTTCCTAACTAATCACTACAGGCCCACTTATCCACCTGAATGTAGCATCATTTGAAGTCCATACTGATGCATAGCCATGCCAACTCACCTGTTTTGCCAGGGTTTTAAGAGCAGAGCGGCGTGAAGTAAAATAAATGACAATGTCAGGTGATTTTGAGAAGACATGTTGATGTAGAACAGCCTGGATAGCAACAATTATAGCAGTCGCCATTGTTGTTATTGCTCCCCGTTTGTTGAGGTGTACTACTTGACAACAGCTTGACAACAGCTTAACAATGGCATTAGTTCCACCCGTGGCGCTGATTGGCTAGTTGAGTCCTCCTGTGGCACTCACTGGTTGTTTTTTATTGTAACCGAGAAACTGCTGTTTCATGTCACAATGCCAGACAAATCATTGGACTTAAACTTGGTAAAGTGGGCGGATTCCAAGGTCTGGACCCACGCAAGGACATTCTCTTCTCACAGTCATACAGAGAAACACGTAGAGCTGGCAGAGGCACAAAATACTCGAATAGCAGGAGCCTCAATAGACCAGAAAGCAATATATTCAGCTCTTCTGTACCCGTGTGTGTCAAAACTCTTGGTTTCCTATTGATCTCTGCATCTACAGTGCATGTAACAGTGAATGCAACAAGTCCAATCACGTTCCCTTAGGGTTGTTGAACATCACTCGGCAAAGTGCAGCGAATCAAGATGCAAATCAGAAATAGATGAGGCAGCTCAAGGGAAAGTAGGTACCGATATTTCATAGAGCAACAAAATAAATCCTAGAACCCACTGAGCTTCACAGATTAATGACATAATATTGAGCCATGGGGTGGAATTTTCCCCCTACATGCCCACACTCATATTTTAGAAAGTCTGCCTTTAAGTACCATAACTGGAAAGTATAGCACTGGTGCATAATGCACGACAGTGCACACACAACACATGCATTTTCATCTTTGCATGGTAGGAGGCAAAACCACATATGGGAAGACGCCGTTAGTTTAGAGCAACACAGACAATGTGTGAGAAAGCACCTAAAAGCCTCAGAGCATGTGAAGGAGGCAGTGTTGTGTCCCCAGCATACAGTACTGTAAGTGCATTATAGTCTGGAATAACATGCATCTATAAGTCTATTCATGCCTTCCATCAGTGTGTTGGCTGCCAAGACGCTCAGAGACTATAGCGTGAAACATACACAAACACACAAGAGAGCACAAAAGTACAGTAACAGATACAGACAGGCTAAAACAAATCACACACATGGAAGCACTTTACAACACAAGTGCACACACAAAGGGGAAAGACAATTAGAGACCGTTTTGATCAGACTGCACACACACACACACACATATATACACATTCTCTAAGCACTAACTGACTCAGACAGTCTGTGTAACAGCCTGCCTGATCCCAGCCAGAGCTCATCTCGGCCGAGCTGCTCGCTCACCTCTAAATGAGGGCTGTCAAGCGGAGCCATAGTGACGCCTGCCACCTCTAATTGGCAGTGCATTAACAATCAAATCAGGCTAATTAGCCAGAGCATGGCGACGAGGAATAATATTCTCACTGTGTGTGATTGTGGCACATGACGACTCTGCCACCGACCATCCTATTTGCATATTCTAATTTCCCGGGAACAATAGAAGCAAATTAGAAGACTGGAAGAGTAAGAGAAGAAGAAGCGATCTGACAGAGAGTGTGACAGGCAGTGACAGAAAGAGAGCTCAGCTAAGACTAACTATTACAACCTAGGCTGGAGGTTTGTTCGCTTTCAATTTGGTCAATTCTGCAGTTTAAATCAGCAAAACTTTACTGACGAAAACAGCATGAAAGCAACAAATATATTAGAGCCAATCTTCCACATTGACACCTGTAGTCTAACTTACATATTTATTTACAAAATACAGAATCAACCTCTATTTATTCCCATGGTTGGCAAATTAGATACAGAGCTTTGTCACTGAAAACAATTTTGTTAAAGAAAAGGAGCACATTAGTAAACATCAGGCAGTGTCATAATGAATCCAGAGATGAAGCAACTTGCTACACATGCAACAGTTACGTTAGAGTGGGCTAGGGGTGATATGCCCCTAAAATAATACCACGATATTACAGGGTTTTTTTTGCAATAACGATATACTGTATGAGAATGTGACAAATTAATACAAAAAAAAAAAAATCTGTTATTAATTTAAGAAAATAGAATTGCAACAAAATAAGTGATATAGCTTTAAAGACAGTTTGCCTTCAAATATTCAGTAAAAACTAAAAAAATGATCTCTCATTTCTTCAGTTTGTAAACAACAGTAACTCAGAGTGAGATTCATTTTCTGTATACAATATTAATAGCTTAACAAAATAAATTCTACCACAAATTACACATTTAAACAGCTCCCAAATACAATAAAATGTACCCCGGGATCTATGTTTATAAGGTAACAGTGCAGGTAACAGTATGATGTAAATATGTCAACAAGCTGAAATATTGCGGGTATCATGATGTGAATTTTTCGTATTTTCATTTTTCATATCATATTAAAAATGATACCGGTATTATCGTGAATGAGACGATACGGCACACGGCTAGTGTGGGCATTAGGATTGAGGCCTAGTGCACATGGACTAACACTTATTTTTGTGAACTGGGTTTTCCCCTCCTTCATTCCAAAGAATGTTTTTATCTACATACAAAACACAGTTGAAGCCCTGCCAATACCATGCAGAGCGAGGTAAGAGCCAGCATGGTGCCGGCACTGCATGAAACGTCACCTCATTAGTGACCCCTTGCATAAGGAGATAGCGGTGCACTCTCTGACAATACAGGCCAAACATTTTCCTTCCCTGTCCACACGTCAGCACTTAAAACAGAGTTTCTGAACATTTTCACCTTGAAAGGAGGTTTGTCTCTAATAACCTTAAACACAGTTGGACGAAAGGCCAAAATGCATATAAAGCTATGTGTATGTTTACAAAAATGTCCAGGTCTGTGCGGACCAAGCCTGAGTCTCTCCACTGATCTTTTGCTGATTTAAGCCCATGACACCTCAAGAAGCCTCACAGTATATTCAATGATACCAATAAAACTGTACACCCACACAGGTGTTTTCAGTCATTCTGGTTGATTAGACCTCTGCTCATGCCAAGCTCATGTCGTGTGGAATGGATGGTAGAGAGATGTGAAAGGTTCGATCTTTATGACTTGCATTGGCATCACCCAATAACTCATGACAGTTGTTGGTCATGCAAAGGTGAAAAATATTGTTTAACTACCCTGAACGACACGAGGCATCCATATTCGCTTGCCTTTTCAGACACTTCTGTATTTTAGGCCTTTTTCACAGCACACATTTTAAAACTGCCATAGCAAGAAAAGCACAGGTGTTACTAAAAACATTAACGATGGCTCTGCTCCATTCAAGTGTCCCAGTAAGCCATGGCAGCATGACAGTGAGCCAGCACGCACAATACCAGTACCCTGAAACTGAAACACCTAAATGGAATCCAGCCATCGTTCATTTTATTATTTACATCTGTGCTTTTCCTGCTTTGATATAAAAACAGCCCTTTAAGTGCCAAGTTGGATTTATTGGAGCTTAAATCTGAAAAATTGAGACATTCCTCCTCCAGAATATGACCACACAGGGCTTTTTTAAAAGCAGAAATTATGACCCATATTCACATTTCATTTTTAGGCAACGACCTCTAGTGGCTGTATAAAGAGCAGGAAAGTCCGATTTGGGTGGAAGGACAGAGGGGAGATGAATGGGTTAAACAAAGCCCAGACTTATCTAGGAGACCAGAGTTCATTCCCCATGTGAAACAAAAAGTCAATGTAGAGTTATTTTAACAACAAAAAGTAGTAAGTCGACATTTCTCACGTAACATTACCTTAGTAACAAACCGCCCCATGGTTGTATGCCTACGTGCACCAGTCAAGTTTCACTTACAGTTTGCATCTATGTCACTGTCCCACAGACAGCACAGAAGATTTATACAATCACCACAGTTTCAAGGTTATTATGTATCTGGCTAAATGTCTCCCCTTCTGTTCCTGAGAAAAGACATTTAATAACGGCCAGAGAAGTGTTTTATTCAGAATATTAAGATGTTACAGTAAAGTTGACCTTTGACCTCTTGGATATAAAATGTCATCACTTCAATATTTCATCCTATTATACATTTGTGTGAAGGTTTGTCATAATTAGCATATGAAATCTTGGGTTATGGCCAAACAAATATTTTTCTGGATCACACCGACCTTGACCTTTGACTTTCGACCACAAAATTCTAGTCAGTTTATTCTTCAGTCCAAGTGGGTGTTTGTGTCAGATTTTAAGATATTCCCTTAAGGTGTTCTTGAGATATCACATTCACAAAAATGAGACAGACAATGTCACAGTGACCTTTGACCGCCAAAATCTAATCAGTTCATTGTTGAGTTCAAGTGAACTTTTATGCCAAATTGAAGAAATTTCCTCAAGGTATTCTTGAGGTATCGGCCTCTAGTTTCGCAGACCGGGTGAGGCGGAGGCGCAGCGCACGGCCAAACTTCTCCCAGGAGGAAACTGATGTTTTGGAGGTCTGCTCACAATGTCCGAATATACGGAACTGCGAGCAGACCTCCACGGGCTGATGATGCAAAGGTAGCCTGGGAGGAGGTCACCACAATTGTAAATCAATGTTGTGTTTCTCTCGTGCGCGCGTGCGCTCTCTCTCTTTCTCTCTCGCAGTCTCACTCTCTTTCTTTTCTTTTGACTTTTCTAAGATGACAGATGCTGAATATATACTCCCTATCTGATGCTGTGGCTGTTTGTGGTTGGCTGAGAGGGATGTGAACTCATTAGTTTGCAGCTGTGTTAATCAAATCAGGTTGGGTTTCCATTACGCGTGCCAAACGTGCCAAACGGGTGCCAATCCCTTTGATCTGACACCAGATGTGACGGGACAGTCGATATAGAGACACATTTAGGTGCTGATTGCAGATAGTTGCATTGAATAGTGGTTTTGTGGCTATTTATTGCATCGTTAATGTGCCTGACATTCTGGAAACCTGCCTGTGAGGTTTTGGTGACGTGTGCTCACTGTCCGCCAGTCAGCCAAACTTCCGCTACACCAGCTGCGCTCCCCCTGCGCTTACAGTAGACCAGGTTTCAGCTGGCGAGCTTTTAGCGCACCTTCGGCGAAGCCTTTTGGCACGAAACTGTCACTGCGCCAAGCTGGATCTGTCGACACCTCCCCCTGCTGCGCCGCCACACCCATCTCAGTGCACCTCGGTCTGCCAAACTACCAAACTGAGCGCGCTTCGGGTTGCGCTGCCAAAACTAGCTCTGTGCAGGGTTCGCCACCCTGCGCCGCGCCGGGAAACTAGAACCCAGAATGTTCACAAAAATGAGACAGATGAGGTCATATAGACTTGACCATTGACTGAATAGCCAAATTTGAAGAAATTCCCTCAAGCTTTTCATGAGAAATTGCGTTCACCAGAATGAGAGAGATACAAGGTCACAGTGACCTTGACCTTTGACCCATGACCACCATAATCTGATCAGTTCATCGTTGAGTCCAAATGGACATTTGTGCCAAATTTGAAGAAATTCCAGTGAGACATTCATGAGATATCGTGTTCACAAGGATGGTACGGAAGAACGGACGGACAACCCAAAGACATAATGTCTCCAGCCATGGCTGCTGCCACCATAGAGGCATAAAAATAATGGATGATGGATTTTCTAAACCTACCCAGTGAGTTTTGTTGGGTAAATGAAACCATGTAACCGTTGCAACCATTTTTTGTAACATTACCCATGTGTTTAAAACTGCAACAACTATCATCCACAAGTGGGTGCAGTAATTTTGGAATCAGTGTGAAGCTGGACAGAGCAATGTTGCAAATTTAATGAGGTCACCAAAAATAAAAACCTCTCTTAAACTGAAACCGAACAAAAATCCTTCATGAAGGTGGGTATTGACACAGGGCTGTTGTATTAAACTGCATTAGCATACAGTATGTATCTATACACAGTCTGCATAATGTAGGCTAATTTGAGCTGGCTCTACCAACTTGACTTGAACATTATCTGAATACAAATTTTTATTTAAATTACACACACACACACATATATGTATGTATATGTATGTATTTTGTGCACTGTCCCTGTTAGAATTAAATTTAATAAACTAAACTAAACATAGTCCACATTTAAGCTGTTACCAAAATATGACCCAACTACATCCAGATACATTTAAGCTCCATAAAGTGTTTTTATACAGCTATGCAGAACTACCAAACAAATAAATTAAATAAATAAAAGAAAGAAAGAAAAAGACCATGCTAATACCAACACAAAGCTTCCCAGTCAGGTTAAATAAGTGGCACTTGATTGAAAAATCTGATCTAGAACCATTAAAGTTCAGAGTTTTAAAATATGTAAAAGCTTCTTAAGTTGCTGTGAAGCAAAACATGACAAAATGTACAAATGACGACAACAGCCTCTGTGATTATGTACAAACATGTGTCACTTCTCATTATCTTCATGACAAATGATTTTTGGGCCATAAGATTAAGCGATTGAGTCTTCTTTTTCCCAGTTCTGATTTAATTCCACCCGCGCCCACAGCGTGAGCCAGTTTGGAGTGCCTTGCATAACCTATTCTAAATCACTTGAAAGAAGCATCGATTGGCCACACTAGATAAAAAGTCCATCCTTAAACAGGCTCAAGGGAGCCGTGGCATCGGGTTTGGGAAAAGGGAGCAGCGCGAAGACGGTGGAGCAGAGAGCAGAATGAGTAATGAACAGAAAAAACACATTAGAATGAGTAACAGGATAGACTACAGTCTCTGTGAGTCAGAGACTCAAATGTGTGACCCCTTAGTGAAAGCCATGGTAGTAGGTGTGTGTGTCTGTGTAATTCAAATGCAGATTCAAATGCAAGTTCCCATGTGTATATGGGTATGTGTTTGTCTGCTTCTTGTACTTCTGTCTTTATGAGGACCGATCGGGTCTTTGGACCCTGGGAATGAAAATATTTTTGTCCAGTCATCTCTGTTTCTGGTGTAAAGGGTCAGTCACCAAACTTACAACAAAGAATGTCACACTTCCCTTAAGCAGTATGTTTGGGTTTTGTTTGCCTAGAGCTTGAGATACATGAATCTGTCTCAGTTATTTCGCAATTCAATGGAAGCGAGCAGAATTTCATTTTGTGGTGTTCAAAATTTAAAAAATGACATGCCAGAACGAGTGTCCCTGTTTCTTTGGATAATCCACAGAAAAATGTGAACAGCTTCAATAGGGACTATTTTTGAAAACTGTTGAGAGATGAGTTAGCCAGGTAACCTAGGGGGAAGAAAATATTTGCATGGCTAGATACCACTGCTGGTGAGAAAATATGTTGCCTTCAGGGTTGAGGCAATAGCTTGCCATTTCTGAAAATACACTAATGATACCACCCTTGTGCCAGTATGTTAAACCAGCCAAGTCTCCAGAGGAAAATGCTGCATTGTACATTTCTGCAAACCGTGAATATGTTATACTGCATGTTTAATATGTGTCATGTCAATGTTTCTAAAATAAAGTAAGCTGATTTTGTATCTGCAGGTGGTGGATGGTGTGTCACCTTAGCAAGATGCTAGCCAAGCTGCAGACCACTGTGCAAGACCAACAAACAAGAACATTGATTGCTTTTTGGCAGTCACTTGCAGTGTTTCCGCCCGTGTTTGTGGCTTTAAACCCTGGTGTTTCTAGCAGCACATCGCAGCATTTCCCAGCGGCATTTGTGGCACCAAATCTGGGTGTTTTTGAAACGATACATCACAGCAATTCTCAGAGAACCTGAGTGTTTGTCACCAATTTGTCCCAGCTTTTTTTACCACCAAACCTGGGTGTTTAGAGCCAAAACAGGATCTTTTCCTGACCATATGCCTAAACCTAACCACAACTTCACCACAGAACTGTTGAGAAACATAAAGTTTCAATGTACCACCTAGGGCTGATATGGACAAAAATTCCTATCTCGGTATTCACAGGCTGAATAGCAATACATGATACATATATATATATATATATATGTGTGTGTGTGTATCTTGGTATTTTGTACGAAATGGGCAACATTTTTTCAGTTGCAAGTCAAAGCCACATTTGAGATGTCACACGCAGTTTTATAAAAACAGACTGTGATGAAAATACAATGCAAAGACAGGGATTTTATTCCCCTGTTTGAAAACATGCAGCTGCAACAGCTACACCTCCAAATCACTAGTCTGCAAAGTTCAGTCCTGTTACAACTCACAAGAAGGGCTGACCCAAAAAATTTGAAGCTTCGAAGCTTCGTTCGATGGCACGAGATTCAATTGTGAAAAACAAAATTCAAATATTCAGCCTTTTTTTTGCTCCCGTTTTTTTGGGGGACCTTGAACGCAACACTAACCCCGCCACTCGGCTACTTTTTGGTATTCTTTACTGGTGAGTTAAGGGAGAACATCTATCATGTAATTAAAAAAGAAAACATCTCCGACAAGGAAATAGAAAGCCCGATGTGCAATGAATGGAGACCTGTTGTCCTGCTTGAACACAGACGACTAAATTCTTTCAACAATGTGATTCAAAATAATAATAAAATAGCTTTTATTGATGTCAGATAATATGCTGATGGTGACATTTTCCACCGGTCCGCTGCGCTCTGAGTCTGGTGTCAGTGACACATGCTGCTCTGAGTCGCGCATCTGTCTGCTTGCGCTAGTGAGCGCCGAGGGTTTTAATTTTTAGTGTTAAATCAAAAGTTAAACACTACTTATCAGCAACCAGAAGTGTTTTTTCGTTTGAGAATATTTTTATCTTAATTCTAGGGTTGCAAGAAACTACCTTTTCGCCATAATTTTTACTCACAAGGTTCACCAAAAACACAACTGCCTTATACGAAACACATTTTCCAAACAAATATAACATGCTAACGTTATTAGCACAAGCCTATGGCATTTTACATTTTGTAAATTAGCCTAGCGAATGGTGGAGATTTCCTCTACTCATATGAAGCCAGGATAAATCATACACAAGACTTAAAATGCTATTTTGCAGAGGCTTTCTTCATAATTAATTGTTTCTTATCAGTAATATACAAGTAAATAAAAGCTTTGTTTCCACTGAGGGAAATTGTTTCAGCTTACAAAGGTAGGAGGTCTGTGACGCCGCAATGTGCAGGGAGGTGCAAGTCAGGCAAGGGCTCCAAAAATTGCTGCTGGAAAACTTGTGAGTGAGCTGGGCATAGCTGTGAGAGTGTGAGAGAGGAGAGATGCACACTGGTATGTGTCATTTAACGCAACCTGACACTATGTCGATATAAATGGTGTTGCCTAAAGTTATATCTTGCTTGAAAATATATATCGTACAATTGTTATATCGCCAAGCCCTGGTACCAACTACAAAATCATGTACAAATGTAAGGTATCTGTGATTTGCAGAAGTGTACAATGTGAACATTTTTCTGATGAGAGAATAGGGAATGCACAGCATCATGGGTCCTCAAGAGTACAGAATTCCAAATTTGTGTGTGTGTGTGTGTATGAGTAGTGTGAGTGTGTGACGCAGCGATGTGTGCATCTTTACAGGGACATTTACAGTGATGTAAATGCTGATGTGGCTTTACATCCCCACCCCATGCATTTACCCCTGTGCCAGCATGCATTAGTTATACTAGGCGATTCTCTCTCTCACACACACACACACACACACACACACACACACGCCCTTATAAGCACATACACGCACCAATCCAATACATACTCAGCACACTTCCACGCAGACACACATGCACAGCATTTGCTAATATACTATATATCGCAAACACACACACACACACACACAAACACATTACTTATACCAGGCTGCTCACAGTGCCCAAGATGGATGTGATGTTTGCACTGATGTTATGCGGGACATTTTCTGCCCTCCATTTTATTCGTGTTTGGCCTGTAAACTGTGAGAGGCTGTGCTTTCAAATGAGTAATTAGAGAGCTGTAATGCAGTGCTTTGTTTTATTTGTTTTCCCCTAAATAGTCTAATAAAGAACTGGAAGGCGGGAGGCTGGAGGAGAGGAAGGCATGAGGGGATGAGCTGAACAGATTAGATAGATAGTTAGATAGTTAGATAGTTAGATAGATAGATAGATAGATAAATAGATAGATAGATAGATAGATAGATAGATAGATAGATAGATAGATAGACAGACAGACTTATTATCCTCACAAAGCATCGATTACTTTTCTCTCCTTCACTCAGGTTCTTTAAACATTCTCTGTGACAGGTTAGATTTCCTTTAATATCAAAAAGAAAACAGCCCAAACATACCGATGGCTCATCAAGTCATTATGGCTGACATGTGGCGCATAGCAAACAGTTGCCTATTAACAGATCAAGCATACCGGTATATATATATATATAAATGCAGAACAAACTTAGCATTCATTTGGGGCTGTGTCTGATCACAGTGGAGCATTTAGCAGCTAAAGAGCCAGATATATCCCTGGGGAGTTAAAGGGAGAGTGAATATTGGGATCAAATCAGGAGATCTGTGCATATATCCAGCCTTAGTTAATGAGTTTGCCATATCCACTTCAAAGATGATGATATATCAGTGTTGTGTTCATGGCTTGTGTTTTTGTTGATCCCAAGTGGCCAAAAAGTCAGTTAGAGGGCATCAGCGTGATCATATATTAAAGCTGTGGTTGGTAACTTTAATGAAAATAACATTTTGTCATATTGGCTTAAGCCCTATTCGGACGGGATTAGTTTTACATAGGTACGCCGGGTAAAGTAATAATTAGCATAGATTTTAGTCCCGTCCGAATGTGCCATGTCAGTAATCATTACCGCACAATGTCAGTAAAGATTACCGCGACTTTGTCCTGGAAAATTACCTCAGGTAATACTAATCCCGTGCGAATAGACCAGCAGTAAATATGTGTGTTAGGGCTGGCAAAAAAAATTTGAAGTTCTAAATATATTTGAATATATATATATTTTTTATAGGTTCGAACCTAAATTTGATAATTCGAATATCATTAATAATTAATTAATACTATCAATAATGTTGTATATCACGGCGAATCCCATTCGGGCGGAGATGGCTCGCGCACAAGCCGGGCCAGAGAGGGACGCAGCAATGGAGGGAGAGGCGCCGACGGACTGCGCCAACACCACCCACTGTGCTGTCCGCGATGTGTGACCTGTTCGGGGAGTGTTGCACCTGCTGCCTCCCTGCCTACCCTTTTTGAAGAAGAGATGAAACGTTACCAGAATGAGGATCCAGGATCCACTCTTGTGGTGGAAAACTACGCACTGAAGTATCCAAACATTGCTCAGATAGCGAGGCAGAAGCTGGTCATACCTGGCACTTCAGTGAGGTCAGAACGGGTGTTTTCATCCGAGTGTCACGTTCATATTGTGTCAGCAATAAGCATCTTATTTTTTGTGCTGTTTTGTAAGAAAAAAAAAAAAAAAATCCTAATAAATTTGAATATTATTCGAACTCTACTAAATTAATTAAAAAAATATTCGAACTCAATTTCATGGTGCTTTTGACAGCCCTAATACGCACATGACGACAGGAGGGGACGGCGGTGCGTGAATGGATTTACCCTTCTCACTTGTGGTAGTTTTACTGATATTTCTTATCCCATGCCAATTGGCCATTAATATTACTGACGTCCTGTGGTAAAGTGACATTACCCCACGTGTCCATGTAAAACTAATCCTGTCCGAATAGTGCTTTAGACTGTGACTTTATTCACACAGAAGTACATGAGACAGATATTCTTGGAAAAAAGAACATATTGCCTCTGCCTTCTTGAATTGTCACTAATGGCATTACCATACATGAACAAAAACAACCAATTAGAGCCAAGGAGTCTCTTTGTGAACCGCAATGCCTCAACATCTCAAATATATTCAGAAACTTATTTTAGTGTACTGTTTAGCTGTAAAATGAGAAAGTTGGTGCGGCGGTGCTTCATTTAACTATTTCCACCATGATGGCTGTGTCACAAACGTTCTCATTTTACAGCTAAACAGTACACTAAAACATGTTTCTGGGCTGTGAGGTGACAGTGACAGCATTTGTACCTGACAGCATTTGTACCTGACGTGCTGACGTATTGCGGTAAGCAATTTCCGGTGTTTCTGTGACAGCGTCTCTGTACTGCTCTGGTGAATTCTGCTAGCCTGTTTTCTCACTACAGTTGCTTTAACGTCTACTTCAAGTCTTAACCCACACTGGTTCTGTTTAAGCACTTATAGCTCTCCTCCTTTCTACGACTTTCTCGCTAATCTCTTAGCTG
>NC_065508.1:6809647-6821093 GCF_006386435.1 Epinephelus moara | reverse complement strand
GCTCCACTGTCTCTCAGATTAACTCATATCGCAGCGGTGCCTGGACAGCGTGACGTGTGTGGTTGTGCTGCTGCCGTGGTCCTGCCAGATGCCTCCTGCTGCTGCTGCCGTCATTAGTCATACTTCTACTGTTATTATACACATATGACTATTGTCACACATGTATACTTGCCAGATATAATACATACTTTCAACATATTGTACCACAGTAGCCAGAACTGTAATATTATTACTTTCAATAATGTTGTAAGCTACTGTTATTACCTCTCTCTCTCTCTCTCTCTCTAATAGGCAATGCTGTAAGACAATCTTGATTCATATTTGATCAGCCTGGTTTGACAGTTCACAAGGAGTGACTGACATGATTGACAGCTGCATTACAGACTCTACTGCTCTGATTGAATGTGTTCCATGAGCTGCAGTAGATTCTAGAAATTGCCATTAGACGCAAAATGAGCGTGAGGAGGGACATTAATGGAATATCTGCCGAACTTTCGTCCTTGCGTATGTAGTCAGCAAATATGACAAAAAGTTATTTCTTTAACAGAAGTTACTTACTGTAGCTACACACATACATAAAAACAAGTTTAGTTTAAATTTGTTATAAAGCAAATGCAAAGTTTTAAAGTAATTATTGTATAAACAAATTTTATGATACTCCCATGACGTATTCTTCAAGTGCAAAAATTGAACTGATGAGATACTGTAATGTATGACATAAAGGAAAAAAAAACATCAAGGTAATTTGTGATAGATAAGGTCACAGATTACATACCGTCCCTTTGAGTGCCATGCCAAAGAAAATTTTTTGACAGTAAGTGTTTTCCGAGCGGGTAGAGATACTGGTGGCAGCCAACCGTCTGGTTATTAATCTTCAATTTACATCACAATGTACTGCTGCAAGAAATACTGAAATATATATGCTGTAAATCTCTTACAAGACAGACTATTATAATTATTAATGCGGTTGCTGAGCGGAGCTGAACTGATGTCAAAATATGACTTCTGTCTACTGAGGCAGCTTAACTTGACAAGCTTGATTTACATCACACTCACACACACACACACACACACACACACACACACACACACACACACACACACACTACAGTCTGGCTACACTCACGACACTTACTATACAATGACCTCCCTTTATATTATTTCCTTACTTGTCTCATATATAGCTGACAAGCTGACAAAGCTGTGCGGCCTGTGTGCCCTCAGCCAAATGTGTGTTCACTTTGTCTGTTCATTAAAACGTGCATGGATCCATATTTCAAAACACCTTATAATATGTAATTAAGAAAATTAAATAAAATCAATCATCACAGTTGTACTAGTTACGTAAAAATATGCAGTGACTATTGATTGCAAATATAATCTTTGCAAAATGAAACATTATTTTCGTCCAAACTGGATTTAAGAAGCATTATTTTGTCTCCGCATCACTATATAATCACTTTTATAATATCTGCAACTTTTTAACATAAAATAAATATGGCACTACAGCAGATGGGATTGTAAGAAGCAAACTGTATGATCGACAACATACATAGATCCATACACACACATCGTACCCTTTGTAATCTACACACCCTTTACCCCAACATGCAAATTGACTATTATGTTTACCATCATCATATCATTGCCAAAGCTCGCCTGTGACTGGGTATGATCGTCAGCACAATTAGTGACATGAGAGCAATCACAGCTCTTTACCTCAGCCCGCACAGCTGTGAGCAGATAGAACACTGAACACAATTAACAGCACCTAAATCCAATTAACAGACAATGAAAGGTAACACAACCTGATGGTGCTAGTTAACCACGGAGGAGCTCACAGCTGACGGCACGTTAGAAGCAGGGGAGAGGTGGGACTGGGGCAACGAGGTGGAAGTAAAGACTGTTGAGGGAGCAATGAGGACGCTGAGATGTGGAGGCCTTTGCAGGACCGGGGGTGTTATTTTCAACATTTTATGTAGAGATACATAAAACACATGTTATTAGCTTCAGCAAAGAGGAGCATTGTGCCCTTCATCTGCCATCAACTCAGATGTAAGTGCTCAAATAAAGTTCTGGTGCTGGCTTTGATCAGAGGTGTGAAATTCTGTCCACACACAGAATGAGATGAATTAAAATTTATGTGTCACTTCTATTAATTAAACTTCCAGTTTAATCATCCGTTGATGGATCATAATTACAACCTAGACACCACACAAAACACTGATTCCTCTGCAACGACTGAAGTTATGTGAATTATATTTGGCTGCATTAGCACATAAAAAATATGCTTTAAATTTAAGTGTAGCGTAATGTTTGATTTTATTTCTACTTTCCATACTTCTGCCATTATCATACATTAAGAAGAGGCAAAGGACGGCACTCAGTAGGTGATTTGAGGGAGGAAAGGGGGAACGACACATCCCCCATTTAAGCAAAATGACCAAAATGCATCCCTTTTGGTAATCTACCATCCCTCTAAATGCTCTGTGTCCGGACCAAGACGCCGTCCTCACCGGACCCAGAGCTGTAACGCATAAACAACTGAGAATTTTTACACACTTAATGAATAGTTTAGCTGACCAGAACACTCACAGACCAACTGTATGCGTTAAATCATCCCACATGATGCTACTCAGCCAATCAAATCTGTGCATTACGATAAGCACTGCAACACACGGAGGAGAGACAAAACAGGAGACAAGTAATTTCACACGGCTGTTCTGACATGTACATTCTTCCTATGAGCAGTTCAAACCCAGCAGGTCTCATCATTTGTTTTGAGATGTGGTGAATATTAAAAGCAGCATCATGAAGTGTCTCCACAAGACAAAGTACAGAGAGAAACATACCCACTCAAATCAAACTGAGGGCACAGAGAGTAAGGTATTTGTATGGCACTGACTTCTAACACATCGCAGACTGAGTGTGCAGCCTACTGATACCACGTTACACAATCCCAAGTCCTCCCACAGTCCAACAAACTGTAAATCTTTGAATATTTTTTGAAAGGTAAGGTCGGCCAGATCTCAAAGTCACAACTGTGATCTGACTATTTTTGTGTGACAGAATGCAGGTATGTTATTGCACATATGTAACCTGCTGACTGGATAGTAGTATCTATATGGGCGGTTCTTTTGTATTAAAAATTTGAGCTTTTGAATGTGGTAAAAAAAAAGAAACAATTTGAACTCCTCTGACCTGAGTTCAAAGTTTGCAGTCTATTACAGACCATCTGAAGTAGTTCGCCTTGTGTTCCAGCAGAGGGTGTTCTTAAAATCCATCAGTCTGGGAATAAGTGTTTTAAGTGATTTAATTTGGTTTAATTTGACTTCTTGAAAAAGTGACAGCCTCTCGTATTTATCATCATCCACACTGTTGTCAGATGTTAAATTACAGATGTTAAACTCTAATTTGGGGCAAATCATCTCCAAATCTAGATGATCTGTTCTCGTTAGACCTGATTTAGTGTAATGTAGCAATGTAATCAGTAGTTTCCCCCACTGACTGCACAGAATTTGTAATCAGTAAAGGTGTGCAAGACATAAAATAACATGAGAGAGAGCCCAGCATTGACTACCTGGCACTAGGGTTGTGAATCACTAGTTTCGTCATGATTTGATATTATTTCACTTCTTCAGACAACAATATGATATTTGATGATATTACAAAGTTTCCCATGATACGATTTTAATATGATGCGATTCAGAGGCCTGCCATTGATATGAGACGGTATTATATACCCATTTAACACAATGAAGAAACAGCTGCCACCACTTTCTTCTTTGCTTTCGGCCATAACAGATAAAAACAACACATACATGATGATAAATAATTGCAACTCTTAACTGCAGTAAAGTTTCCTTCAGACTGACTCCACATAGAACAGCATACGGGATAATTTAAGCTTCGTGGCTTTTTCCAGAAAGTCCTTTCTGGAAAAAAATATTTTCATTTTAACCCAAACCATGATCTTTTTCATAAGACCTGAGGGCAAATTTCTCCCAACAGCCAAAAAACAAAGATTAACAACATCTTTGAACAAAAGTCTGATATCTGGATCGAATATCAGCCCCGATATCATCAAAACAGATGGATCAGGTATCGGAAAATGCAGCCTATACCTGAGGCGATCCTTTCCCTTTAAATCTCTTGCAACACGAGCTACGTCATACGTCATGGAGCGAAGGAGAGAATCTGCTGTGTGGAGGTATTTCACACTATTTCAAATGCTGTTGCACAATTTTTGTTAAAAATAAATAGTTCATCATTACATTAATCTGTTTCATCTTGTTTCATTTTATCTTAGGAAAGAACTGTGTAGTCATCAATGCCTGATGCCTCTAGTCTTTTCTGTTCTACATCAAAAGGTATATAGCTTTTTAGGTCAACCATGGTATCGGATCGGTATCGGCTATCGGCTATCGGCTGATACTGAAAGCCACAGCATCAGGATCGGTATTGAAACCGAAAAAGCTGGATCGGTGCATCTCTAATTCAGATGGGACAAAAAGAAGAGGAAAACATCACCAGGACTAGGTGGGTTTCCATCCACCTATTTTTATTCGCATTTTCAACAATTGCGAAAAGAAACTTGAATGGAAACCCCAGAAATTCGAAAAAGGGCAGAAATATCACAAAAAAGTTTTTACACTTGGAGGAGGTGGAAAAGTCAGCGTATCGATATTAGGAAAATGCGACTTTTGGCAATGGAAACAGATTTGGCGAATAAACAATGACGTAGGCTACCGAATCCTACTTCTACTTCACACACACACCTGTGTGAACTTAGAGAGAGGTAATTACTCCAGTGTCAGGTGAGTGTAGGCTATTTCACAGCTTACCTGAATAGACTGGATGCATTGAATACCACTGCATCATGTGCGCTGCCTGGTCATGACGTCATCTCACGGCGCCCTCTTCTTCTACGGTTGTTCTTTTGCATTTTATTTTTCATGAGAAGCGCCACCTTCTGCTCAACCTGTTGACTCCCAATACTCGCAAAACAATAATGAATGGAAACGTGCATAAATTTGCATTTTCTTTTGCGCATTTTCACAAAATTCACTTAAAATTTGCGATACATTTGGATGGAAACCCAGCTACTGACACAGATATCAGATGAGTGTGGAGATGAGGCAGCCTGATCCAGGTGTTTTGGTAGCTAGATGGTGCTATGGTTGGTTGTATGACAATGTGGATACGGAGACAAGGATGATGGAAAGGGAGAGGATGGGAGGGAAGATGGCAAGATCAGAAAAGAGGAAGGAGAGGAGGATAACGAAGGACTAAGAGAAGAACAGAAAGTGCTTTAGGAGGAAGTGAAAAGGACAGAGAAAGAGGGGGAGAGTACAAGAGGATAAGAGAGGAGTGTAGCGAGGAAAGGTGGACAGGTAATTATCTAGGAAGAGCAAAATTCAGTGATTCGATGGAAGAGAACAGGGGTAAAGGGATTGTAAGGGGGTTGGCCTAATGAGCTGCAGTCTGGAGGCCAGTTCTTTTATAATCACCATCTAGTGGAGAGAGATGGTTCTTTTGTATAGTTAAAATGTATTACCCTGAAGATGTATTTAGGGAATTCAGGCCAGGTTTTACTTTTTAAAAATATATTCTATCATACTTTGTGCTAGAAAAAACCTTAAATATTGCCTCGATGTTCAGCCTTTTGAGACCCAAGGAGGGTTCATTGGCTATAAGGCTGTAAGTGCAAGCAGCTCTCCCTGATGGTAAATATACACACTACAATACACATTCACATTCAGATTGTTTGTAATGAGACTCTTTCACAACAAAAAGGTTGCATCTTCATTACACACACACACATATACATAAACACACACACACCCCACTCTCTGCTGTAACTATAATTCTGCCCCAAAGCAGTGAAAAATACAAGAAAATACCTCATACAAATAATAAACAACAAATAAATAATGAGTTTCTAGAAACATGGAGACACATGCTACCAGGAGGGACGGAGGGGAAATCTACAGTATGTTTACTAACATCACCAGATTTTGTTGAACCTGCATTAATGATTTTTTTTTTTAGCCACTGGGAGACAAAAAAACTCCAAAACAACCTGATAGACACTCAGCCCTGACAACCAAGTGTAGTGAAACAACCTAGTTAGACATCCAGCATACACAGAGCAACAGCATATATTTGGCAGTCAAATATTCACTTTCCTATAAATCAATTTTGGTCTTTTTTTTGAGCAGGTGCATCATCATTTATTCCTTATTTTGTATTGTAAAGCATAATAATACACATTCATGTCCAAAAACTGCATGTCTTAAGACTGGCCAAGGATTTGGTAGATTGCACACAAAGTAAAACACCTGATAATTTCATATCAGAGTGTTCAATTTGGTAATAGCTGAGCCCACATCCAGAGCATTTTTGTAAAGCAGATAATCGTTAATCGTTCACAAACTGAACAGAGAATTATCACAGGTGATTTGTTAACTCCATAATAGAAAAACCCCACTGATATAATATTGCAAATTGTGGAGAAGCGCAGACTTCTGGCCTTTCTGCAGAGCAACCAGCCATGGAGATAATACAAGCAGCAGGGATCCTCCCAGAGGGGGCATCTGCTTCCCTGCAGCCTGTGTGTTCATGGTAGTCAAAGAGCCCACAAGCATGTGTGAACGCTCTCAGAGTACACGGACAAACCTGCACCTACACAACTGTGTAAACTGCAAATAATTAATTTACCCCTGAAAACACACCAAACACCTAATTAATCAGATTTTAAGGGACATATAATTTTTCCCTTTATTTTCACACTCATTTAGTTGATATTTGACTAAATGATCAATTTAAGGTGTTTTCAAGATTGGGATTTTGGTTTATTTTAGGGGTCTAATGATATTTATCCAGTATTACGGTATTTAAATTTAACCCAGATTGGGGCTGAATTGTCTAATAAATATTTTTCTTCAATGCAAAAGTTTTTCTAGAAGGCGTTAGACACTGAATCAATTGATTGTAATACATTAAGAGGTTCTTAATAGGTTTTCTGCATGAATTAGGGTTGTCTGAAGAGTTAGCAAAAATTATGAAATAACATTACAGACACCCTTTAATCTGTAACTCATAAGGAACATTGTTTTCATTTTTGGTCCAAATTCAGGGGTTTATTTTGGGTTAATTCATAGCTAAATTAATGAATGGATTTTAATGGATTGTCTCCTCAGTTTAAGCAGTTATAAAGGTGTAAAAAGCCCTCCCTTTAACTAAGGGATTGCTTCCATATTGCTTCATTTTTAAGTGTTTTTTTTACCCTTAATAAAACTATTAAATCATGCTGAAAACCAATTAAAAATACCATAATCTTTTAAAATAAACTAAATAAATTAATTTATTAATCATCCCCTTTAAAACACATTAAAATACCTTAATGACATTTTTATCACTGGGAAAAAAAAAACCTACAGTTTCCTAAGTTTAATAACTACATACAGTAATTAACTTTAACACCCAAGCGTCATGCAACTGAGGGTTAAACTGTGCCTTGTGCAAGCCCACCCTCCCCTCAAACACACAAACAAATACACACAAATCATCTCACCTAACATGCAATGACATGCTAGTTTTTCATCTTTCCATGCCCTAATAGCATTGTTATGGCTCCTGCTGTGTATACACACAGAGCCTAATCTAATCCCCTTTATACATTGGACACGGTGGTTTCTAGTTTAACTGTATAGAAATGCATGCTGCGGCCACCGTAACATCGACATGTAAACAGACCTATTTCTCCATCCGCAGGCTCAGGCTCTGCTCTCTAATCATATTTCCAGAGAAAAGAGGCTGGAACGGGCGAAGCATTTATCTGCAGCAGGTGTCTGATTAATGCTCCGGTCTGTTCCTTGTTGTTTTGAAGGAAAAGGATGTGTTTGTGTGGAATGTCACACATGTGAAGCATGGGCAACATGCCGGCCTGGGGAACGGGCAAGAGCAGAATTGATTTTCTCTGATTTCATGTGCAATGAATAAAGTTCTAAAGTACTGTCCTTTGTTAAAGATACAGGCTGCTCCAAGTAACTTCACACACCACCATGCCCAAACAAAAGTGCTAGTTATTCATTTCAGATTGGAGACTACAAAACCAGAAAATCTGGTAACATGGCATCAGTAAATTACACACAGCCGCTGCTGGAGAGCCTGCTTGTTGTTCAAGAGACATGTTTGTATTTCACTGCTATGTTTTAAACAAAATAGAGCAGAAGTTTTAAGGCAATCCTCCCCATCCCACCCACTGGCATCAGAAGGTGACAGCTAGCTTTTTAGTATCATGCATTGATCACTGAGCGAGTCTACCAAGTACAGGCCCAGGACCACAGTCTCTGTAAGTGACTGTTTTTTTTTGTTGTTGTTGGAAAGTCAATCAAACGACTACAAAAAGACACAAAATAGATACAAAGAGACGCAAAACAAGATGCAAAACAACTAAAAGGACATGCAGTAAAGTGGACACAAATGACCACAAAAAGATGCAAATAGGCCAAAGACGGAAAATGACTACAAAGAGTTGCCAAAAAACACCAATACAGACTCAAAACGACTGCAAAGAGACATATTGTTGTCATTCTGTTATGCATGGCAACAACAAGCATGGCTGAAAGCAAAATCATTACTGAGAAAGAGAAGCAGCTTCAGTAGTGTGGAATAAACTGTGGCGTCCTGAATGTTTTCAGCAGCCCCGGACTTCTCAGACTCTTTTAGCGAGTTACCGCTCAGAGGGAACTCATTCAGCAGCTCCTCTGGCAGCAGCACAGCGTCTCTACCTCTTCTCTCTCACTGCGCACACAAGAATCGGTGTCGTCAAGTGATTTTGTCATAAACCCTCGTAATGTAAACCTACATGATGCTCGCAGCTCAACAAAAAACTCCATATATGTGAATGTGTGATAGTTGTGGTATCATAACAACCTGTCAGGTTACAGCGTGATGATTAGAGGGGAAATGGTTTAAATGTGTAATTTGTGGTTGATTATATTTTGTAGTACTATTAATATTGTTTCTGTTTACAAACTAAAAAAATGAGAGATCATTTTTGTTTAGTTTTTACTGAATAGCTGAAAGCAGACTGTTAGGTTGACATGTAAAACTCACTTATTTTGTTGCAATTCTATTTTCTGAAATTAATAATAAAATATTATTTATAAATTTGTCATATCATCAAGAATATCGTTGTCGCAAAAATACCCTGAAATATCATGATATTATTTTAGGGCCATATCACTCACCCAAACACGACCACAAAGCGATGCAAAACCACCACAGTAAGATGCAAAATGACCACAGAGACAACAAACAAAGGCAACCGCAAAGATGCAAAATGATCACAATGAGAAGAAAAATGACAAAAAATGTGTGTCTCTTTCAGCCTGGATCTTGCTTCTATGTAGGAAGGGAGGCCTTGAACATACCTCTGTCCTGATGCATTTTGGTATTTTGTTGCTGCTTCCAACTCAATATGGCATTTTCGAAATTATTAAATGTGCCTATTCTGATCCGATGTGGTGTTTTTAATCAACTGCAGTGGAGACAGACTCCACATCATGTCAAACCTGGATAGTTATGTATGATTTAAGTACACAACACTGTAAATCTGTAGATGGGTACAGCTGTCACCATCTCTCCTGCAGAGACTATATGGAGGTAAAGCCGAGTTACATTCACACCAGGGAATGTTGTGAACACATAATTAGCATGACGCTGACTCAGTAATTGTTTCTGTAGCATCAAGGTCAGGAGACTAATCAGCATCTGTGTGTGTGTGTGTGTGTGTGTGTGTGTGTGTGTGACAGAGAGAGAGAGAGGGGGGCAATTACAGTTAAAGGAAAAAAAATTTTTGGCAGCAGGCTGATGAGCTGACATGCTGCAACACTGGGACTGTTGTTGAATAATATTGGAGGGACATGCTGCAACACTGGGACTGTTGTTGAATAATATTGGAGGAAATATAATGTCTATTAAGTGCAAGGGGGGGAATAGAAAAGGGCAAAGGAAAAATACACTTAGAGAATAAGGAAAACGCACACAACAGATAAAGTGCGAATGCAGCGGAAGCTCTTGTCAAAAGAGTGTAGCAGCGGGCGTCTAATGGCACTGCATGTCTGTTTTGTGATATAATGGCCAGCTATAGTGACAGTGGGAGAGACAAGGAGGAGAGTCAGCTAACAGATGTTAGCTAAATCTAGCCCAGATGGGACCCAACACTTTACCTCCTCAGCACAGCCCAGCGTGAGGCCTGATGGGAGGTGGAGAAATGAAGATAACAAGAAGCTTAAGAAAGGAACAGGCAAAGAAGCAAGGGAATAAGAGAGAAAGGGGGAAAAAGACAGCAAAGTAGAGGCAGAAATGAGAGGCAGAGTGGTTCAAGTGGTGCATGTCCCTCTTCCTCAGTTATGCCAAGTGAAGATTTAGCAGCGCCAGGCTCTCAGGCTGCTCAACAGTCTCTCTTCAATCTGTTTTGCAGCACTGAGGTCAACACAGTTTTCACTCACTGAATAGAGCATCCCTGCTACAGGAATGCAGCTGTCCTCTGGAATAGTTTATTTTGGTTGAGTGGTCTAATGTAAGTACATTACATGTGCAATTCAAGTGCTTTCAAACTAAACAACCGTTACAGTTGAAGTAAACGTCAGGTCAGTTGGTTGATTGGTTGGTCAACATGCTCTTGTCTAACCAATTTCTCATTGGTTGGACAGTTGCTGTTGTTACTCTAATAAGACCAATGCATTTCTTCTGCCAGTTGAAAACTGTGATGGTAAGTCCGTGTGGTATTTGGTCCTGCCCCTTCTGCACTGTGATTGGATGGCTGGTGACAGCAACGAGCGCAGCATTTTACCCAAAGGTAAACATTTTTCGACTCTCATTAAATCGGAAAAATTGATTATCATGATATCAAAGTTGTCATGGAAGATGATGATGGATTTATTTTGTTAAGTCTCTAAAATGACACCAAAGTTCAAGGCTGGTTTACAAAGCTTCTGAAAGGCATATAATGACACTGGAGCCCTTGTTGGAGCAACAGGATGGCTAACATTAGCTTCTGGGCTAAAAATAGTAAGTCTCTCTCTTGCATGTAGTATCACAGAGATATTTAACATAAGTAATGATATGTTGTATGCAACATCATCAACCCCAGAGATAATTTGTGTGCAGTATGCCAGATTTTTCTCATCAGTCCTGTTTAACATTAAGGGCTCTAGTTTCGCAGACCGGGCGCGGCGGGGGCGCAGCACACCTGCGCTTCGCCAACTGGGTGTGGCCAGGCAGATTTTGCAAATTTGGCACACCGTGCGCCTGGCACAGCTACTCGTCTGTCCCACCTCCGTCCCTCCTACTTGCGCAAGTCGGAAAGAGGGAGGAGAGAAGGCGTGGAGTGGGTTTTACACACATCACACCAATCAAATGAGCCCCTCTCCTC
>NC_065508.1:6796712-6809333 GCF_006386435.1 Epinephelus moara | reverse complement strand
CCTGCGCTGACAATAGACCTGGTTTCAGCTGGCGAGCTTTTAGCGCACCTTCGGCGAAGCCTTTTGGCACCAAACTGTCACTGCGCCAAGCTGGATCTGTCGACACCTCCCCCTGCTGCGCCACCACACCCATCTCAGCGCACCTCGGTCTGCCAAACTACCAAACTGAGCGCGCTTCGGGTTGCGCTGCTCGAAACTTGCTCTGCGCGGGGTTCGCCACCCTGCGCTGCGCCGGGAAACTAGAGCCGGCGCAGTGTTCAAACACTGATGCACGCAGTTCAGTTGGAAAAGCGTTACAGTGCACAGTTTATTTTCAGGTAACATTAGACACAATACACAGAATTTTTTCCACCCATTGACCAATCTGTTAATTTAAGAGTAGGCAGAATTAATTTTACACTGCCAATAAATTGGGTTGTGTTGACCATGTTCACAAGTCCACCACCCGCTCCCATGGTATTCACAACCCCTTAAGTGGAAGTTCTAGAGTTTTGACATGCTTACTGACATTTTCAGAAATGGCGGAGGCTGTGAAACTTATTTTTTCTGTGGATGATAAGTTAATATATCGTGCTTTAGTAGTATAGACTTGTTCTTCATATTTTTTAATATGTCAGAGAAAAATGTTAAGTATAATGGTTTTTGAGAAGTTTTATTTTTTGCTAAGTGGAACTACTGTCGCTTAACTAAATGACGATTGTTGGCTAGTCAGTTGAAGAACATCAGATCTGCCACTTGGAGGACTGCAAGCATATTTTTGTTGTTAAAACTGAAAACTTGGGTATATATGAATTTGCAGCTGTATATATATATTTTTCAGATGTGCTCCTTGATTAAAAGATGGAGTTAGTCTGGCGGTCAGCTTGTATAGACCCTAAAACCAACACATTCTCACTCCGACCTCATCACATATCGACATTAGGTCATTAGGTCATTCCACATCGAGATACGACATGCTGGGTACCCTGGGTGCATTGGTTGATGACGTTCTGGGACAGCGTGTCAAGTTCTGCCTTTTAGAAGCATTGTCTTTTTTCATAATACACTTCCATTTTCTAAGGAAAAGTACCATTTGCATATAATGTCTTAAATAAACTATGCTGGTACAACACTGCAAATAGAGGTTTTGTTTCCTTCAACAATAAATGCATGCAACACACACACTTGGTTGGGTTTAGGCAACAAAAGCACATGGTGGGGTTCGGGAAAAAAGAACAGGATTTAGCTTTACAATCATACATGATGCAAACACCAGCCTTTTAATTAAAAGTCGATGGTTGATGCACCCATCCACCACTCCTCCCATCTGCCCTACTCAGACTTCTGCCACCTTAACTTTCATTCTTGCCCAACTGCGTTTCCCCTTGACGCTGCAAGGTGCCATTAAACTATAACGGCAACTGTGGCCATGCCGATGTGAAAGGACAGCTTTTTTCGTCTGAGTCTGACGCCAGACGTCACTAACGAAGTGTCTGATTTGACGACTTTGGAGTGAGACCAGGTTGCTATAACAAGGATGATGGTATAATCATTAAGAATTGTTGGAAAAGAATAATTTGTCTGCCAATAGGAGACTGAGTTGATTTGTTGAAATATTTAACATGCTAGTATTTATGTGTGTTTATGAGTTCACAGAAAAGCAGACAACACCAGCTGTCTGTGAGCACCAGACTGAAAGACCAGCAGTCAACTGGGGAGTCTGCATCGCCTCCGTGTACTTCGGTATAGGTTACAATCTCACCCTCCATGTATGGCTGCTTTTTAACACATAACCACGTCCACATGTAAGGTACGTGATGCCACCTGAGCCAGCTCAATCCACTGAATTAAGACCGTTAGATGTAGCTGAAAGCTGAGGATTGCAGTTGAACAGAACAACTGATTTATTTATTTATAAATCAGTTATGTATAAATGATCATTATTTAGTATGCATGGTGTATAGGACAGAAAGACTATAAGGTATGATTTATTTATGCATGCTGTGCCTCTCTCTGTCTCTAAAGGATGGAATGAGAATGAAACAAAACAGAAACTGTTCAGTAATCACTGATGTCTTTCTTATTCTAAATGAAAATAACAGCCACAGTAAAAAATAAATTAGAGTTATTTCTTTATCACTAAACCGAAATCAAGACCGACAGTAGCTTTCACGCTAAGTTAACACCATGCAGCCTAAACATATTTTTAAAGTGTATTATGTCTGGGGCTTCTCATAATTACACTTAAATAAATACACAAATACAAGGAATATTTTCATTGACTTTTAACACCAGCAAAAAAATAAATATGCATTTTCAAGTATAATGCATTGGATTTAAATCCAACCCGCCTATTTTCTGCCAGCACGCCAACAATCTGCCCACAATCTATAATTTATAATGCAGACACGTCTGTGATGCTGTTTTCTTTTGTTCTTTCTGCTTTACCGCACGCATTGTCTTTCATTTCCTTTCCCTCTAACACACAGAAAAAATGTTTACTCTCAGAAATCCCTCTGCTATTGTCCTACAGCGGGAAGAGAAAACAGAAAAGAAAAAAAGGGATGCTCAGGGAACATTTTGTCTCTCTTTCTTAGTGGAAAAGCTGCATGGCAAGCACACAGTGGAACACTTGTCGGTGACTGCTGGTTGGCCTGTAATATCCCTGATTATAAGTCTTTCTGCCCCAGTTCAGGCAGACTGAAGGACACACACACACACACACACACACACACACACACACACACACACACACACACACACACGGATGGACAGAGAGCAACACATTTCATTCCAGGGACAACAGATTCTCATAGAAGGGTTTGAATGATATCCTACCAGTTAGCGCCCCACAAATGACGTTACATCCTTGACATTTAGTTACATGATTAACACAAAGTTATGGACGCTAGGTTTAGGCAATTTAATGAGGTTAGGGTTAGGGTTAGGAAAAGAAACATGGTGAGGACGTACCTTAAAATGACTGTTGAAAGTTTAAACTGTTCTGAACACGGGTCTCCTGGGGAGCGGCCCGGAAGAGGTTTTGCGACATATCCACCACCCCAACCTTCTTACAAGACTGCTCAGAAACGCTTCTCTCTTTTTTGTTTTTTCGGAGTTTTGCACAGCGGCGACCGGATCTTTGCTCTCAAACCACAAAAAAATGTGATGGCACAACAGTCTCTTTCAGTACATTATTCTATGCTTTCTTTTGATTTTCACATTGGCTAGTCATCCTGTTTAATATTTTCACATTATTGGCTATTACTGTCACGGCATCTGAAGATACTGATGCGTTGAGCAGGTGACAGTCAGCAGCCGTTTTCAAAACACACTTGTGTCACGCACTCCAAAAGAAACTTGTTGAAACAAGTTCAAACAATAATTTATTGTACAAAATGGGGGAAACAAACGTTGACAAAAACGGTTCCATAATTCATATTAAATTCAAAAGATAACGAAAAAACAGCTACAAGTGAGAGGGAATAGTGATAAAGTGGTAAAACTTGGCATTGACGGATGCGCTCAAGCGTGCCGTGCGCACAAGCTCCGTTGGTAGGCTATATTTTCACATTTTTAACTATGGAATTTAAAAGTTTTGATTTTTATTGATAACCTACATTTACCAACAACAAAAAGACTACATTTAGTACCAAAAAAATATATATAAAAAAAGAAGTAAATAAAAAAACGAATAGCGAACACCAAATTTTCATAGCGAATACCTACCCATAGAAACGAATATTCGAATATCCGAATATTTGGGTACAGCCCTACAAAATACGTCAGTTACGTACGGGTTACCAGCTCATGTGTACTAATTTTGTGGTGTGACTATCATAGGAAAACACACAAACAGTTCATGAGAACAGCCTGCCACTGCGTACCTAAACAAAACATATTAATGACAGTGCAACACTGTCCTGATGATAACTGAATGCACATCAGTCGACTCTTGACCAATGGGTCTCATTCCCAACTCCGCCACCTGGTCAGTGGCCCTCCGTGTAAGATATCCTTGCACCAAGGCTGCTTATAGCAGTGGTATGAGATACACTGGACAGCGGCATACTTTGAAGCTCCACGCAACTGCCAAAGTAAAAAGAGCAAGAAAGTCTACATAAGGGTGAGTGGCTGGTGAGGTGGATGGGTCAAACAAACTCTGGACTTTCAGGTGGGAGACCGCTGCTCGTGTCCCATGTGAAACCAAAAGTCAACTGAGTTATTTTAATAACAATGTAGTGTGCTAGTATGTGTACGTAGTATACTATGCTAGTACCATATGTCACTTAGTAGCCTATGTGACGTACGTCAAGTGATGTTACATCACTTTCGTAATTTTTAGCTGTTTGTTTTTACCAAACCTAACCACATGCTCTTGTTGCCTAAAGATATAGAATTAAACCTGAAAACCTTTATACATTTATTTTGTTTTTCAGTTTTCTGTGAAAACAGAAGTTTGTTTTGAAAAGACATAATTCGTGTACAAGCATACATTGACATGCCATCCCTGAGCATCCAAAACCGATGCTGGAGGGGTACTCAGAGAATCATAGTATGATGTGTAGGGCCACTGACCAAGCGTCCGTATTTAATGAGTTGGGAGTGAGAATGTGAGGGAGCTAGGCTGTTACCACCAAAACATAAACTCTCAATAAAAAAGTCTTGATAAAGTCTCTTTTTTTCAAGTTAGCTGAGCTGCTCCCCAGAGTTTCCACACACCCTCTGTAACTGAGTAAGTACCTCCTGGGGTACCGTACCCCCTGGGGTCTGTAATAGTTCACTGTCTGGAGGAAGAGAACCAGAACTAACTGCGCAACTAGAGCTTTGGTTTCTGATATAGTGTGATATATTGGGACACATTTCCGTAATATGTGTATGTTCTTAATTTGGTAAAATCAGGAAATCTGTTTGCTTTACTACAGATGTCGATTAGATTTAATCGACTCTAGTAGAGCTGCTCATTACAACATCTGTGGTTAACTACTGAGCAGCTACTGGCTGGAGTGTTACACAAATTGAAAAAGAAGCAAAGAGGTGCTGGAACGTGTCTGCTTTCTAAACAGCCCAAATAAAAATAGATATAGTCATAAATGAGAGGAATGTATTGTCGTTAAATTGTCTGATAGTTTTTACATCCGGAAATCAAGGGTCAGAATGATGACCTGCATTATCTTTTCGATCTCAGCAGAGTTTTTAACAGGAGCCTGTAGCACAGGTGGAAGTTTAAACTCTCTACGTGTGAAAAACTGGAAATAAATTCCCTTTGAGCTCCAGACCTGAACTGCCATTTCTCATACAATTTCATGGTCAATGAATAACCCTCGCAAACAGCCGCATACCTTTTTAATATTTCATATTTCAAAATTTTCATCTATAGCTTGACCTTTTTATTTAAAGTTTCCTCCAGCAGCCACAGCCCTACTATTTTTTCAATGCTACAACCAAGATTTAATCATTTTTGACAGTTTAATCCAAAGTATAGCACCGTACCTTGAGTAAAACATAATGTATGTCTCAACTTAAAAAAACAACAATAAAATGGTTAAATTCAAAAAAAGAAAACTATATCATGATTTCAGATTCATTCTTTTAAAAATATAGGTTTATTTAGTGAATATTTTGTTTAAGGGTTTTGTAAAAAATAAATAAATCCAGTAGAAACTAGTTATTTTAGAGAACATGTTTCCCCTTAATCAAGTCTGTCCCCCACACTGAGTAACTCCTTTCTACAGCCCTGCTGACTGTAGGTGACACCAAAAAGTTTCATGGAGAGAAAATGTGTGGACATTGTTTTAACAGTGGACAGACTCTGCAAGAAAAAAAAATAAACTGGGTCACACCTTGATCTTAGTCCAAGTGGAATAAAAGACTTCATGAATCATGTAGGTACTGTAGAGTCGGGCCCTACAGTACATGCACTGTGTGACAGGCAGTAATTGTTTGTGTGTGCACGTGTGCCTGGAGGGAGTCTCTTTCGTACTTTGGCCCATGTCTGTGTGTGCTTGTGCATTCATGTGCGCCCAACATTTTCACACAGTGGCCGTGTTCGCCTTTATGCCTGAAAACAGATTTTGCGGCGACGTTACTGCCAAAACCTGAGGAATATAAATTATATCACAGAAGCCTTTTTAATTAGACGTTTTTATTTTTAGCATGTGTAAATGATCTGAATGTAATGTGGAGATCATGTTGCTAGAGCTAATTTGCAAACCCTCAGGTACGGCTGAATGATATATCATTTTTTAAATATCAAACTCATAATTTGAAAAGCCTCAAGTCAAAACTTTGTCAGATATGTCTTTTCATTAACCATGTAGCTAGAAACACTAAATACAGCGCCAGTTTTGATGTCATAATTATATTTGAATATCACTGAGCTCGTTCCCCAGCTCCTCCAGTCCACATGTCGAAGTATCCATCGGGCAAGATACTGAAGCCCAAACTGCTCCAGATGGCTGTGCCATCAATGTGTGACTGCATATAAATGTTTAAGCTGAGTAGCAGGTGGCACCTTGTGTGGTAGCCTCAGCCACCAGTGTGTGAATGTGTGTGTAAATGGGTGAATGTGACATGTAGTGTTGAAGTGCTTTGAAGACTGAAAAGGCACCACACAAGTGCAGGTCAATGTGCCATTTAAGTATACCACTAATGAAATAAGAATAATGATATCCTAATATCCCTGGAGTCTTGTCATCATCGTTAGGGTCGCAACAGGAAATAATCCTGCCGATAACCTTCATGCTACCTGCCAATTTTGTATGGATTAAACAAGATAAAATGTGACAGTTTGTAAGCTTCCGAGGTGCTGTGAGTTTGATTTTTCACATTTGGAGAGAGCCAGGCTAGCTGTCTTCTTGCTAACATAAGCTAGCTGTCTCCTGCCTGTGGCTTAGTACTTAATGGACAAATATGAGAATGGTATCAATCTTTCCATTTTAAGCCCTATTCGCATGGGACTAGCCTGGTACTGGCTATTTGTAATAATTTTGAAGGTTGACTGTGATCTTAATCCTGTGCAAATCTGCCATGTCTGTAATTTGTCAAGCAGGCTCCTATTTCCCTCTGCATTCATGTCATGCTGCATTCACATGTTTACATATTTGCTGTGGAATGATCACTGTTGCTATCAAGTGTTTCCTCTACCAACAGGATACCACGCCTCTCTGAAAGACACTAAATACTTCACTTATATTATTTACCTAGTTTATGAACACTCGTTTCATTCAAGGTCAGTGTGAGAGCCTTTACTGTGTTTTCCTGTTGCTCGTCACGGGGGAGAAGAGAGAAAGGAGACCAACACAGGTGATGTTACTTGAGTCAGCAACTACTACTTACATTTCTGTAGGTGCAATATAGTCCTCCAAACAAGTGTTATTTATTATTGTAATCCACCTAAAACCAGAGATAGACACATGTCGACCCCAAACAAGGGTGTGTAGCAGTTCAACTCGTGTCTGTGCAGCAGCCCAGAGTTTTACAAGTGTTTTGTTAATGTCATCTGTTTAAAGCCCTGTCTAGACAGCAAGCATCTCAGATGTGTTTTTTTTCACTTCAGCATCTAAGAGTGAAATAAATGTTTTTGTTAAAAAAAATTTTTTAAAAAGTTGTGCGAGAGAATCATCTCATTTCTTGGAGGGAACAAATCGTGATTCACATTATAGCAAGAATCATGCAGCCCTATTGTCAAGCAAAAAATCCACCGCAAATTACAGGAACATTTCACAAAATGGAGGATGTTTGATTATATTAGTCCCGTGGGAATTGCCATCTCTATGTTTTAGGGTCATCTTTAGGTTTTCTGCTTTCCCTGTGCCACGTTTTGCCTCTTACCCGGTCAAGAATAACAAAGGCTGCAATGGCAATTGTAAAGGAAAGTCCTGAAAGCATTTTGGGTGCAGCAGGCTCACCTAGCTGCAGAGTCGCTATTGCAGAAAGAGAGGGCTCAAATCAATCAGAAGAGCGAAATCTAGAAAGATGACTGGATGAGTAACATGAAAACGTGTGGCAGAATTGGTTCTGTTTGTTTAACTTACATTTAAAAGAAAAATGGTGTTAATGCTGTTTATCACTGCTAGTGGTGCTGTGCAGTGTTTCTGCGTTGTGAAGAGTGGAGTTTCAAATGACAACCTCCAAGGCTGAACAATGACGCCAATGGGAAGTGCCAAAAACTATAGCTCATTTAATGGCCCCTTGAGGCTTGCTTCCCTGAAAAAATTCTCATAGACTTGCATGTTAAAATGCAAAACTTTACAGCAGCAGTAAACATGTTTACAGCCTGGTACGAAAAACGTTTTTGGTCTCTATAGCTACTTTCAACATTCATAACAACTGTACAGGGGATGAATTTAATCTTACATTTTATTAAGGCCCAAAGTTACACATATTTGAGGGTGGGCCGCTCAAAGGTTAGGTTGTCTGTTAGGGCTGCACGAAATATCGTTTGAACATCGCCATCGCCATGTGCGCATGTGCGATAAGTCACATCGCAAGACATGCAATGTTTTCTCTTTTTTTTTAGAACATGTAAACTTTTGTTTTGCTTCAGAAAAGCAGCTCTGAAGAAAGCACCTCCGCTCCGCTCGCCTCTCTCTCTCTCTCTCTCTGTCTCTCCCTCTTTGACAACAGCAGCCCCTCCCCCTCTCCTGCACACGCTGCAGTCACACACTGAAGATGAGCGACATGCAAGTGGGAGAAACGGTAAAGAAGGATTTATGCCTGGTACACACTACGTGACTTTTCTGCCCGTTCTGAAAGTCACTATGTCACATTACATGATTGTGGAGTCATAAAATCGTGCCTTGACTTGGCCGACAGACATGACACACTACACGATGGCACACACCAATTATTCCCGGTCGTCTTTCATGACGTGTGTGATGTCATTGGGTTATTCTTGTCCTATTTTTATTACTTTTACTATTATTTGAGTCACTGTGTCTGTTCATGTGCCAGCCGACATGTTGTTGTAGTCACCTGAAAAGCGCCAGCAGATGGCAGGAGCTACATTTGAAGTACCGTACGCAAACATACAAGTTACTGAATCCTCCACAACAAGTTCCTATAAATGTTTCACAATAAAAGCCTATTTAGAAAATGGAGGGATTCTCTCAGCCGAGGTTATAAGGGGCTTTAAATTTGAAACAAATTCAGGAAGTGTTGAGTTTGAAATGACGACGCCATGCAGTAACTTTGTCAAGGCAACGGGAGCGGATAAAAAGTAAAAATATAAAGATACAGAGGGAATGATAAATAACGGCCCGTTTATAATGTAGTCTGTTTCAAATCAAGTTTCAAGCAAGTAGCCTCTGCAGTTGTGGTGAGTAAAAGCCCCGCTGCTATTTTTTAATTTTCATCTGGTGAAAATTCTTGTATTTTTTAATATATAATGCAAACAAACAAAAAATCGCAATGTCAGTTTTTTCCAATATCATGCAGCCCTACTGTCTGTGAGGCCTCACCACAGTCTATCAGTCAGATCCACCCCTCACTCCTCCAAAGTGCCAACTTCTCATCCAAATACGGTCACTTCTGACTCCAAAAACCAAAAAAGATGGTGACGGCCAAGATATCGAACTCAAGGCTTCAAAACGGCAGGCCACAAACCACACTACGTCCACTATTTATACAGCCTATGGTATCAACACAGGAAAAACAGGCATGGTGGAGTAATTTCTAATTCACATGAGATCCCCAGGTAATACTAGCCCCGTGTGAATTCGGCTTAAGTCTCTACAAGAAAGCATTCAAGTGTTCTCAGAATGTTGACCCATTCCTTTAACTATACTTTAGTTTGCAGGCATAAATAATAAAAAAGTGAAAAAGTCTGTTGTAATCTGTGCAGTTTAATGTGTCCTACAATGGCTATGCTAATGTGAAACTGCAAGCTATTTTAGTCCAAAATACCCCAAAAAGGAAGATGAAGTCCGGTAGATGCTGTTGAAAAATAGCAAAGCTAGTAAGTGGGCTTCAAGTTAGGAATGTCTCTTTCATTAGCAAACAATAAAGAGTCCGGAATTTGACCAGCTGGACCAGCTGAGACAGGGATACCATATTTGACAGGTTTAATTCGACAGGCCAATGATGGTACATATGATATCATCCCTGAGCACATGGTGATGAAACCTTCACGACTGACCCACCCATATGTCTCAATGTAAAGCCTTTGTCCTCATAGTACACTGCAGTCAAATCCCTGACATGGAGGTGATGCACATTAATGCAAACACACATTCCTGGACTGCATCTGCAGAGGTTAAGTCCCCTCAGTCTGTTCTTATTATCTGTGAGACAATCCTGGGGGCTGGACTAAGCCGAATGGAGCGAGGCATGAACAGGAGTCAGTGGAGGTGTGACATATGAAAGAGATTAAGATTACAATCTCACTTCATCCCCCTGAGTTAAAGAGAATCACAGACACACTGTTCTTTCGTTGGCGTCTGTGTGAGAATGCACGTAAAGAAAAAAAAAAGTCACATGTAAGAACTTGTAGACGAAATCTCTGAAAGAATATTTGTTCCATGCGATTCACTTAATCCCAGCCACAAAAGCATAATGTGCAGAAGATGACTGTGAGCACACAGACAGTGAAGCATCAAAGAAGCACTTAATTCCCATCTTGTGAAGAACAAACATATTAGCCAGAGATAAGTGCCAATGAGCAGCAGAAATTCCACTGATATGCAGTCAACAGCATAAAAAGTTTAATTTCACACATCAACACAAGAATTTGCATGATAAAGGAAATTCGGAGTCTCTTAAAAGTTTTTTGAGAACATAAAATGTGCCTCGTGTTTGATACGTAAAAATCAATGGTACCGCTCTAATCTGATAATGCTTCTCAAACAAAAGCCTCAAGCAATGTAATTAAGTCTCTCTGTATGTCCATGCTGTGACTGACAGATTGTTGACTGTTGCTTAACAGTGCAGAGTCACAGGAAATGAGGCAAAAATAGCGTGAGACATGAGTTATTGATAACAGTAATTATCTGAGACCCGTGCAAGCTGTTTGTGGTAAGTCAAGTAATTTGGAAGCAAGAAACTCTTGATGGTCACACATTCAGACCCCTTGTTTCAAGCGACTATGTTTAATACTCTGATTAATGTCACTGGGGCTTTTTTTTAATCAGGGACAATGTAATGTACTGTAGAAATATCAGGAATCTAAAACATGAACAGTGAAAGTCAAGTTTTGCCATCAGTCCCAATTACTGTAGAATAGTGCTGCACACTGTATCTGCTCTAATACCTACTGCTGCCATGAAATAGCCACAGCCTCATGTTCTGAATGACTAGCTATCAAGTTCCTCCGCCTACTTGGCTTTTAACTGTCAGCGATCATGAAAGAAGCAGTGCAAACTTTAAACAATGTTATAACTCCGTCAAGTGCTGTAACAAAGTGTAGCTTACTTTCAGCAGTGCGGATGGTGACTGACATGTTTTTCCCTCTGGGCTTGCTGTAGCTTTACAAGCCCTGATTTGCTCGCTGCTTGACTCGACTCACCTGCTGGTGAGAAAGCTCCTGCACATACATATATTCGCTGCCTTCAACACTTCCTGTTCATGCCAACCTGCTATAAATGTATGCAGGAGAATACAAATGATTCCTCTTGGGGGCTGGCCGGATTTGTGTTCTTAGTGTTAATAACTTTTTGTCCATTCGGCTTTGCCTATTGACAATTCCAATAGAGTTTGTTGAAACAAGAGAGCAGCTCCACAACAAAGTCAACAAAAAGAGAGAAAGGCAGCATTACTTTGTGCATGTCTACTATGTACTGAAAGTAAGGAGAAAAAAAGCAAACGATGGAGTCTGTTCTGTAGCAAATTTAAGTTTTATGCCACAGCACAGTTTAAGTCAAGACCACAATTTTAGTCACTGTGTGTAAAATACTATTCAGGCAATATCAAAACAAGCTTACTGCAGTCTTGACAGCATGAGATCAGAGCAGGGAGCTGCTCAAACTGCAAGACAGCAGTCCAAACTCCAACGATCCATTGATCATTCATGGGATTAATGAGGCATTGTGACGCGCGTCAAACTGCACGTCAAACAACAACTGATTTGGCAGAAGTTTGGCATCACATCAACACAAAGGTATTAAAACATCTCTTCAATGTTTTCTTTTCTGACTTAAAGGACTGGTGTGTGGGATTTATTGGCATCTAGCAGTGAGGTTGCAGAACTAAAACTTCTCCTGTGTACCAGCTGCCAAGGAAAACTACGATGGCTGATAAACACAAATGGCCCTACACAAGGGTGCTTTCACACCTATTTGGTTGGGTATTAAACTCAAGTTTGTTTGCCCCCTAAGTGTGGTTCATTTGGGCTGGTGTGAACACAGCAATTGCAATGGGGGGTGCACCAAAACAACTGGACCAAGATCTTCTTGAAGAGGTGGTCTCAGCCCGTTTACAAATGAACTCTGGTGCAGTTCGTTTGTGGTGAGAAGGTGTTCCGACCTGGATGTGAACCAACTGCAGTCACATGACACATTGTTTGGGTTAAACATGAGCATGTTACAGTCCTGGAGGATTATTAATGTGCACCTCCTCCTGTACTGCCTTAATATGCACATTCAGCACATCCAATGCATCAAAACTAGGTTTTCTAGTTGGAGCCGCGCCTCGTTTTCAAACTGTATG
>NC_065508.1:6790102-6796696 GCF_006386435.1 Epinephelus moara | reverse complement strand
TAAAAATCAACCAGCCACCCTCCTCCCCTGACAAGTTAAGAACAGTCCCTTCAGTGCGGTGAGGTTTGTGGACCGTTACCTGCCACAAAGAGAGAAATGTGAACGGCTCATTTCCCCTCTGACACGTCACATACCTGTGTACTGCCACTAAAAGCTTTCTCGTGCAAGGCATTTGATCTGGTCCGCTTGTAAATGCTGCCGTGAGAACACGAACCAACTCTAGGCAATTATGCAAATTTTTAAATGAAATTAGTCCCTGATTTGGACCAAAGCAAGACAACTCTAGGTCTGAAAGCACCCTAAAGCCAGTGTTTGAGTTGTCCGTATACTGGGCTACTGTAGAACAACATGGCGGACTCCGTGTAAGAAGACCTGCTATGGATGTTGATATAGACCATTCAAAACTTGACAACATAGACACATACATAGACACATACACTTGGACCATGGGTCCAAGTGTATTTCCTGTTGAAATGTTTGTTAATTAATTCGTATTTTCAGGTGATCCTAACCCAAAGAAAACACATTTATACATTTTATATATAATTTCTGCCAACAGATGTCCCTAGATCCAACACACACTGGACTTTCAAAAGAGGAAAAAGCTTGAAGAAAGAAACGGGAAGACCGGTCGCTGACGAACGAAGGCTACAGATGGTCCATTAAGCGAGACATTCATCATGAAGTCGGGGGTTTCTTTTTATAGTGACTGAAGAGTCTTGAAGACAGCTTGTTTTCCTGTGTCTGCATTTCAGACCACTCCTCTATGACCTCTATCTCAGCCATATAGTATAACAGGGCTCCCTCTCATTCATAATGCATATGAGGACACAGAGTCTCTCCATCTCTCTGAAGACACACGAGCTGACTAATAAAAACTGATATTTAAAAATGAAGGTTCATTTCTGCTATGAGGATTAATGGCCATCCCAGTGGTGGTCACTTCAGAGAACACGATAACTCAACAATGAGTTCAGAAAAGTCTCCCTTGGCAGCACTTGTATTTCAGTCATCTGCTCTCTCTCTTCTCTGGTTTTTACCTCTGCCAACGAGGCTATGTTTGGGGTTTGGTTTGTTGGTTTGTTTGTCTGCAGGATAACAGAAGAACTACTGGCCTGATTTTCATGAGACTTGGTGGGAGGAGGAAGCATGGGCCAAGGAAGAATTCATTAAATTTTGGAGCTGATCTAAATCACAGGGCGGACACACAAATTATTTTTTACTTTTGTTAACTCTGCGAGATGAGGCTTTTGGCCTTGATGGAGGTCTGCACTCTTTGAGTACCCTTCCAGTCTGGTATGAATTTTAATATATATATATATATGTATTTTTTGTCTTTCATCTGACATGATGTTTTGATAAATTTTCTTTGACAAGACATTAGACGCGAGGATGCATTTGCCTTCTGCACACATCCTTTGATAACACAGTGTGCTTCCAGTTAGGAAATCCAATCTGCAGACCTCAGGAAGAGATTAATTACCTGTGGAAGTCCGTACGCCTCACCTGGTTTCATCTACACACATCCAGTTAATTCTACAGCGAGTGAGCTTGGCTGTAGCCCAGATCATTATCTAACTATCCATTCAGCTGTGTCACAGTCTTATTTAAAGAAATGGCCCTCGCTGAACCTTTGGCTCTGCTCCAGTTCACTTGTCAGGAGTCAAACTCTGGGAAGAGAAAGCAGTTCAGCAGCTGTGTTTATGGCTGTGGTCCCACGACAAATCTGCTCTACAAATATGCTTTCAAACCGTCAGCGCAAGGCTCCAACGAGGAGCGCAACAGAGCAGAAAATGAAGTGTTTATATTCAGAAACAAGACTCTCGAAAAATGTCTCTTAATACAACAAATGTGTTGCTCATGAGAATGTTGTGCAGTCATTATATGGAGGTACCATTTACGTTATTAAAGCCAGAGTCACAGTGCTTCTAAGTGATAAAATTGGAAACACACACACACTGAAACATGCTATATATATATAGCAAAGAAGCCCTAAGTTAAAGTCGGAGGTTAAACTCTTAGGTTTGTACAGAAAGGCAGACTATCTACATGCATGATTGATACAGCAGGTCTGGATCATTTCTAAATTTAATCTGTGCCTGACAGAAATTTCTGAAAAAAATGTGAATATCAGTTCTCTAGAATCACTTGTACAGTACATGCCATTTAAGAGGGAATCTGTTCCCTCAAGCACCTCTTGCATAAGGCCCATTATGTGTAGTACAAACAAGGACCTAGAAGGAAAATCAATAACATACAAACAAGCCTATCTTAAATCCTCCATGACCTCGCCGACCTTTTGGCTACCTTGACAGTTTAGGGACCAGTAAATAAACCCAGAACATCAGACCTCTTTTCTCCTGCATCCTCTTAATGTGCATCACATCATAAAATGTACCACTGTGTTGTTAAAGCAGCCTGAGTGTTCACCACATACAATCCTCATTCACCTCCAAAGTGACTCATTAACTTAGTATTGATTGGGCCCTGCTGGGACGATGGTGGGCCATGTTCTGCTGTCAGAAATCAGCCAGATAAGAGAGAGAGAGAGACACACACACACATACAGAGAGAGGAAATGAAAGTGATATACCGAATGAGACAGATAGAGAAAGGAGGAGACAAAGAAAGGGGCCTCACACGGATATATGAGCTGACAGCAGTGTGCATGTGGACACCAACTGTATATGTTGGATAATAACATAATTACAGTAAGAAAGATAATTACAGTTGAGCATCTATGATTAAAGCATCAGTAGGGATGGTGAAGTTGGACTTAGATATCTCAACAGCGTTTGAATGGATTTCCATTAAATGCTGTGTACCCAGTGGATGAGGCCTGTAGACTTTGGTGATCTCCTGACTTCTCCTCTAGCACCACCATGAGGTTTTTGTTTTTTAGTGAAATATCTCAACAACTACTGGATGGATTGCCATAAAATTTGACTTCCACATTACCCTCATGACGACCTGTATTAACTTTTGTGTTCCCTTAACATTTTATCTAGCACTATCTTCAAAATTTTAAATCATCCAATACTTTGGTTCATGACCAATTCATGCAAAACTAATGACATGCCCATCTGCCTCACTTCTACTTTCTTTTGAGTGCAATTAGCAAATACTAATATCTGCGAAACATCAGCATGTTAGCAGTGCCTCTGGGAGCATGTTAGGATGCTGATGTCAGCATTTAGCTAAAATTACCATTGCAGCAAGTGTAACCGAAGAATGCCGCAAGCATGGCTGTATTCTTTGGCCAAAGTACAAGGCATCCGGACTAGGGGTGAGTTTGTGTACAAAAATCTCTAAACGTTTAGAGTGGGTCATTTTTTTCGTGTAAATGTGTACACAGGTTTCACCACTGGGTGGTGCTATTGCATTAAACCAGTAAAGCCCCAGTTATCTGAATACCAACCGAACAGGCCATTTATCCAACGGTTATAGGCCGCCACTCCGAAATATCGCCATTCTGACGGTCCGCCATTCCGATTCTGGTCCCTGAGTCCTGACAGTAAGCTATGGCGAGCCCGTAGAAGCCGTATTTCCCATGTATGTCAGTGATTTTCACCGGGGACACACGCGAGTAATTCAGGCTGACATTACCTGTTTTTCAGCGAACTCCTCTGGTAATTTTATTAAAAGGCATGGCACATAGGTCCACAGTAACTTATTATCATTATTATTGGGTCTTATAAGAGTGGGCTACAATGAGTACCGGGCCATCAAATCACAGCATCCACAGTGAGAGGACACGGAATTGTGTGCGCTTTTACGCACGCGGGTCTAGGCGATCACGGATATTTGATGTGGAAAGATATAGCCAGATGTATTACCTGTTTTTAAGCGGCACCGAGATACGTGGCTCGTCCGTCCGTAGCACAAGTCATGTACGCCACTTCACCACCGACCGTGCGTAAAAGCGCAAACAATTCCGTGTCCTCTCACTGCGGATGCTGTGATTTGATGGCCCGGTATTCACTGTAGCCCACTGGCGAACAACCCCCTTCACGAACGCACTGTTTTAATAGAAGGAAAAAAAAAAAGTTTTTTGTGTACTAATTTTTCATAACCATGTATGATCTCAAACACGTGTAAACATGTACACGCACTCACCCCTAATCCGGACAAGGTGCAACATGGAGGCCACGTTTGCTCACGCAGGCTTTGTCTATGTGTGTCTCCATGGCCTCCAACAGGTGAAAACAACATGGACATTAGTTAAAAAAGACTACAATCTCTTTAAAATAATTAAAATCAATACCTTGTGTGTATTCCTACATTTTACATCTAAATAAATCAATCAGAACAGTGCATACTATTGTTAAACAGTCCAGTTTATCTATTCAGTACCAGTTAATATTGCATACACTTCCAAACCCTGCATTCATTCATTCATTCATTTTCCATAACCGCCTATCCTGTTAGGGGTCGCAGGGGGGCTGGAGCCTATCCCAGCTGACATTGGGCGATAGGCGAGGTACACCCTGGATAGGTCACCAGACTATCACAGGGCTGACACATAGAGACAGACAACCATTCACACTCACATTCACATCTACGGGCAATTTAGAGCCATTGATTAACCTGCATGTCTTTGGACTGTGGGAGGAAGCCGGAGTACCCACAGAAAACCAGTGCTGACACAGGGAGAACAGCGCTCCCCCACCCTGGGTTTGAATTATAAACCCTCTTGCTGTAAAGCGACAATGCTAACCACTGCACCACCGTGCCGATGTGCCATGCTGCATTATCACTTGGTAAAACTCAATACACACACAGTGAAGCTGGCACCAACAACATGTCACCACTACAGTGTATCAAACAAGACCTGGCCGGGAAAGCCAGGTGAGCTGGGACACCAAGTCACAGTGTCCTGCCAGCTCCTGCTACCTTCTGCACCAACAGAGAGCTACAATAGCTACAAATGCCTACATGCACACTCAGATAGTCAGTGTTTTTCAACGTATAATCAAAAAATATAATGCAGCCCCATAAAAATATGGCAAATAAAATGTGTGTTTGTGAATGTTTGTGTTTGAGTGAGTGTAAAATAAAAACCAGCAGCTTGTCATCTACAGCAAAGCAAATATTTGGAGACAGAAACAACCAACAGCCAAAGTATACAGGCCTATGTTTTCTCAAAACAAGTGGAGACTGTCCTACCTCATATCAGCAGCATGCCTGCAGTCCAACAGTCTGCAGCAGCCTGGCAAACAGTGTCCACAGCAACCTTGGCTCTTCCCCCAGTCTGAGACATTTAGTTGCATCTTCCACATTTTCTTTATAGCTTGTAACTTTTCTGCACCACACATTTCTTTTTCATTCCCTGTCTTCTTTCTTTTCATTTTCGCTAATTGCGTTTCCTGCAAAAACTTCAGACAGGTGAAAATGACTGAGCCAATCAGATCTTAGCAAATATGAGGATCAGTCCAAAGTTGGAGGGGTGGCTCGTGCACCCCCGCAGTCTTTAATGTATTAGACTGGCACGACGCTGAAGTTAGCCTCCGATTCGTCAGCTTCCGATTCGGCACTTAAGGGGAAAGTTAAGGGGAAATTAACTTAATGTGCAGTGCGACTGTTTGTCCACTGACTGTCTGTTTTTTGTGACACTTCTTGATGTGAAAACATTTTAGACATTTTAGGTAAGACATTAACTTTGCCTGACACCCACTATTGTATTTGTGAAACATTTATTTTATTTGTGAAAATGCTAAAGGGGAGATTTCACCGTTTTTGTTTTATACCTAGACCAGGTCCAGATCAAAAACCACTGTACCTAGACTTCTCAAATCTGGACTAGATTATCCTACAGAGGCTAAACATTTATTCAGACACAGTTTCTGATTTATTCTATTTGTGAAAATGCAATAAAGACACATTTCACCATTTTTTCAACATATAGACCACATTAGACTGGGTCCAGATCAAAAACCACTGTACCTATACTTCTCAAATCTGGCCTAGATTATCCTACAGAGGCTAAACATTCATTATAACACAGTTATAACACAGAGTAAAGGTTTCACAAATCAGAAATTGTGTCTGAATGAATGTTTAGCCTCTGTAGGATAATCTAGGCCAGATTCGAGAAGTCTAGGTACAGTGGTTTTTGATCTTGACCTGGTCTAATGAGGTCTAAGTATAAAACAAAAACAGTGAAATCTCCCCTTTAGCATTTTCACAAATAAAATAAATGTTTCACAAATACAATAGTGGGTGTCAGGTAGGGATGGGAATCGAGAACCGGTTCCTGTTAAGAACCGGTTCCAACTGGTCCAATTCATCGACATCATTAGCCTTTATGCTTAACGATTCCCTTATTGATTCTTTTCATTACGCCGAATCTATGCTCATCAGTCAGCATCCCATTCAACAACAAAGAAGACGTAATGGCGGAGAGACAGAAGCGGTCAAAACCATAGCTTCACTTCAGCTGTTGTTAGCCTCCCTGCTAGCTCACTGTGGAGCTTCGGCGCATCCCCGCTCCAGGTGGACGGCGGGTGGGGCGCTGTTGTTGTTAGTCTCCCTGGAGCTGCTAGCTCACTGTGGAGCTTCGGCGCATCCCCGCTCCAGGTGGACGGCGGGTGGGGC
>NC_065508.1:6786877-6790031 GCF_006386435.1 Epinephelus moara | reverse complement strand
GCTATTTGTTGTTATAATATGCTGGGCTAGCTGCGTTAGCTGCCTCACCTGAGTTAGCTGCACTAGCTGCGTGGTGTTGACACACTCAGGGTGGGGATGCTTTTTTTTCAAATCTTTCTCATCATCTTTCTAAACTAGACCATGGCTTTAAGGTTCATAAGAAAACGTTCTGAAAGCAGATGTATTGGGTTACAAACAACAGGAGGTGATATCATTAATTCACAGGAGGAATCGATAAGGGAATCGATAAAGAATCGGATCGATAAGCAGAATCGATAAGGGCATTGATATCGATAAAATCCTATCAATTCCCATCCCTAGTGTCAGGCAAAGTTAATGTCTTACCTAAAATGTCTAAAATGTTTTCACATCAAGAAGTGTCACAAAAAACAGACATGACTCATCAGACAGTGGACAAACAGTCGCACTGCACATTAAGTTAATTTCCCCTTAACTTTCCCCTTAAGTGTCGAATCGGAAGCTGGCGGATCGGATGCTAACTTCAGCGTCGTTAGACTGGCTCAGGCTGCAGGCTGAGCCACACAAGGCCGAGGACTACAGACATCAGAGGATGAAACTCATTAAAACATTAGGCAACAGACACACAATCACAAGCTTCCTCCTTCCCGTTCTCAGCGCCTCGTTTGACTCACACTACAGATGGAGAAAGGAAATCTTGTCTGTCATGTCAGTAGGGGAGAGTGGGGTCGGTTGTCCCATTCATTATGTCGCTCCCTAGAGGGCGCTGTTAAAAATTATCGTACTGACATTTGGGTCAGAGGTTACCTACAAGGTCATTTCAGGAGTAAGACACTTTACATTGATGTGTTTTTCATGTCAAAATGTAAATATCCAGCTCTTTTTTTCTCCTCTAGGCTTTATACAGTGATTCATAATAAAACACTTTGTACCATTGACAAGTATGAAGGAGAGCTTCATACTTCATTTCACACACGCCACCAATCGATAACTTTGCTTAAGTGCAATACATAAATATTAGCAACAAATAAATTAAATAAGAGCAATGATAAGTAAGCTAAAACGGTGAGGCTTAAAAAGAATAATTAATATGCATTAATATAATTAAAGTGCCAGTACATGTGGTTGTTAGCTTAGTCGCTTGCAAAAAAATCCCAGTTAGGGATGCTTGTCACATTCTCTGTAGGATTGGTTGTCACGTGTATAGGCCTAGCTAGTTCTTTGTGGTCTTTATGATATTATACAGGGATCAATGCACTTAATGTGTTTTCTTGTTGCATGAGTTGGTTAGGTTGTTGCATTCAATGAGAAATCTCGATGAAGTTAAATGTTTTAAATTCATTTTCAAGATGGGTTACATTTTTTATTTTACCCCTATCAAAATAACAGAGGGGCAACCAACCTCACAATGGGGACGGATGTCACATGTGCACAAGACACAGGCTGTTTGACAGTCCATATCTTAAGGTCGGAATAAACTTAAGAGAGTTAGGTCATTCCATTACCTCACATTTAAGGAAGCAGAGATTGCGATTTAATTTAATTTAATTTAATTTAATTTAATTTAATTTAATTTAATCTAATTTAATCTGATTTAATTTGATTTAATTTAGATTTAATTTAGTTTTGTTTTATTTTATTTTATTTCATGGTACATAGTAGCAAGTTACACTTATGTGCTTCCATGTCTGCTGTTTTTTATTAGGATTGTGGTAACTGCGGTATGTAAAGTCGTATAGCTCTGGGTATCCAGCAACCGCTACCACCAGTTTCCCCTCCAGTGTTTACCAACTGTAAACTTGTTGTCGTGACCACCACAGAAGGCTCTCAAATCACACGACTGGCCAATGGGAAAAAAGCGGAGATGACGCTGAGTGCTTTTCCATCCAAGTTTTATTGACTCGAGGAGTTCAGAGTGCTCCAGCAAAAACACCAGGCACCTACAGCACAGAAACGTCAAGCGTGTAACACAGCAAAAAGCTTAATTCTTCTTCAAAACAATCACAGAAAGCCGCCTCCAGCTGCTAAAATACTTTATGTGTGAAGGGTCCTGGGCTTTCATTACACATTGGAAGGGAATCTGTTTAGGATGTAGTTTATGAAGGGTTCAAATCAAAGTTAAAGGTATGATAACAGACCCGTCCCATACTTTGGTGTGTGTTTGCTGTCATCATCTCAGACCTTAATATTTGTGACTGTCTTCAAGGTAATTAGACCGCTAAATGCTTGGAATAAACACCTTGATGAATGAAATTAGAAAAAATCCTGAATCTACAGCTAGTTTCTTTTTAACACGTTGACCATATTAGCTGCGTATTACGTGTTTTTAGTTCTCATGTGGCTGCACATTTCACGTGCATGTTGTGATTTCTAAGCAAAATTTAAAACAAACACTTTTGAGGACTGCCAGCCACCCTGGAATGACATCTGAGCCCACCCAGCACCAGAAATACAAGAACGATATCTTCCTCTGCTGTTATTGGCAACATTTTTGTCATGCTGTGGCTTAAAATGTTATTTTGTTTACTCAGCCCTGTTCACTGCTGTTCATGTTTGTCTGGCAAGACACAACTGACTGTGTGATCTCCAGTATAAAGACTCATAGCTTCAGGTAATGCCAATGCATCAATATAACTGCCAGTGAGTAATTCAGCCCTGGACTATTTTTTTTTTTTTTTTTTACATTTGTTGGGTAGAGCAGCTGAAGATAGACAAGAAAGTGGGGAGAGAGATGGGACGACATGCAGCACAGGGCCGTGGGTCTGAAATGAACGTGAGCCGCTGGTGCAAACTCAGCTCGAATATTTGACTATACAGGTAAAATCACACAAACTGAAGAATTTCACGTTGATTAAAAATAAGACTTTTGGAAATTTCAACTGACCATAATTAAATAAAACTGCCTTTTTATTACAGCATCAGAACATTTTAATAAATTAGCTTGTACTGCTTTGTGGTGCTAATGTGTATATTAAAAGACAGGCAGTTTGGAAGTGATGTCAGATTTATATCTTATCTTACTATATAATGACGAAAACTCTGTGTCTGTGTGTCTGTTCCATGTTTTTCTCCTCACTGACTTGGTCAATCCATGTGAAATTTGGCACAGTGGTAGAGGGTCATGGGAGGATGCCAATGAAGCAATATTACATCAATTGGCCAAAGGGGGGCGCTA
>NC_065508.1:6723355-6786473 GCF_006386435.1 Epinephelus moara | reverse complement strand
TCATGGTATGGTATGCTGTACATAATCAAGGAAACTGTCAGTGTGTCATTCTGTCAGTCAGTCATTCTGTCTGTCCCACGTTTTTCTACTCACTGACGTGGTCAATCTATGTGAGACTGCACATAGGCATTGAGGACTGGCATAGGTAGAAGGTGACAAAGCTACCAATGGGTATGGACTAGTATTTAATTATTTTGAGGTCGACCCTTTTGTTTACAGTTGGAACTCCGGCTTCCTGTTAGCACTTGTAGCAGCTTGTAAGTAAACCTTCAGATCTGTTTGTGTTGAACAAACAAAAACAAGAAACTGCTGCCAGCTTCACGTGCCCTTGAACAGACAAAATATAAAGAACAGATGTATTAAGGTCACATTTAAAGTATCTCTGGATGTCAGTACCTGTCTTAGTGCTCTCTGATTTCTCTTAAGCACACACCAGCTGAGCATCCGAATGATTTAACTTCATGTTAGATGATTCAGGAAGTTGTGTGTCCTTGATGTAGCAAGTCAGAAAGGCTGAGTTCAGATCAATCTGGGAACTCATCAGCTATCCATCTGACGACGATTTAGCCTCTGGGGACAACGGCCAATATATCGAGGGTTTCGGTTTAGCCAGTGGATATCCAGATGATGGATATCTGGGTCTAGACTTTCTCTTCTGTGCACCAGTCATTGTTTACTAATCCCTAAAAACAGACATCTGTATATGAATGCAGATAAAATTCAAATCAGCCAATATAAAGCATGCCTGCATGGAGCCAAAGCCCATTCAAACATGATTAGTTGATGCTACTTGGACTAAAGACAGACGACAAACTGAAACCAGAACACTTCTAATACCAGAATGTTGTCCCTTTGCTTAAAGATTCTGCATTCATAGAGTCTGTGTTTGGACTGACTTTAGCTAAGTGTGACAAAACGCAGCCCTCTCATTGATTTAAGGGAGCCTGCCGGCTGACGCAATAATGGTGCCAACTTCACGTCATTTAGCAAGGCCTTGTGCTGGCTCATCAAATACATGCAAGCGCCCATTCCTGGTGGATCACTTTCTATTGTTTACCACTAAAGATAAAATCGTTGCCCTAATGGTAACTTCCCAGTGTTGTAAAATCCTGTCTGTGAGTATTACAAACCATGGTGCAGTGTTTTTGGCGTCATTGCATTCATTGTTTCATTGGTACCTTCAACAACACACCCTCAACCAACAAAGCCCCCTGCGTTCTTACACGCAGGGCTGTGAATTCTCGCCAAGGCAGTGGAGGTCAGGGTGTGCGTGTAGCATGCAGAAGACTAGAGTTTGCATCCCGTCACAGACCTGAAGTAAATGTAACCACAACTGTGACCATTTTTCCAGATATTGCAGAAAGATACAGTTTTACAACCTTTTAAAAAAACAATAATTATCTCTGACTCATGATTCCACACCTACACGCTTACAACTACAACTGCCATTCTCCAATCCTCCCCTGTCTCTCTAATTCACACACACAAACACATTCGCACACTTACACTCACACAGACACTCATTCTTGCTCTCCATCACACGTTCCTCATAATAGGAAGGACAAATTTGTCTGTTTGTTTACTCCTCAGCTCCTCCGCGCTCTTCATTATTACAGCCTTTTGCTCGAGTGGCTGTGCAGACACTCTGGATTGGCTCCAGCTTTAAACCTCACTGGCCCAATCTCCCCTGCATGATTGAATAGGCTAAGCCTTATCTCCCCCCGGTCAATATCATATACCTGCCGGTGCTTAGCGATTGCCTTTCTCTCCATGTAGATGCTTGTCAAATTGAACAAGGGCCAGAGTTTATTGATTGGGTGATAACAGAGGTGGCAATTGAAGGATTGGTTGAATTTAGGTCGGTCTGGGCGATCCTGGGGAGGTCAGCTGGGCCCTTGAGCAGCTTGGTGTAGTGTGTGCGTGTGCCTGTCAACATCTCTGACCGTCATCAAGTGTTTTGTGTGTGTGTGTGTGTGTGTCCATGTGCATGCAAGGACAAATACTCCAAGTATGTGGACACAGCACATGCTCTTAGGTCCATATTTATTCAGCGGCTGCTGCCTCTAATATGTGTGATCATATTGTGTCTGTATCATCTCACCCCCCGAGTAGCTATTGTGGTCCTCCTCCCATCTCTACCTGACAGAGGTGCCTGCTGAGATGCCAGACAGTGATCATGGTGTGTTTTTGTATAGAATTTCACAACATAGTTAATGTGTCTCTGCAAGCTTCGCACCCATTCCGAAGATGTCTCAGAGAAATACCAAAGAGTTATAGTTTTTTGGTGAGTCTCTTTAGAGTAGAGTGGTAACTGTTGAAGCAGCATGGTTTGAGTTCAAGGCCCAGAAGTCACACAAAGAAATCTTGAGCTGTTATCAAGGTATAATTCCAGATTATTAAGACTATTTGTTTTGGGAATAATATCTGTTGGTTATGATAACATTGTACTCACCAAAATAATTGAAGAAAAATGTGGCTACAAAGAGAAGCAGCCAGCTGATCAGACAGGCTGTAAACAAGCCATCAGTTAAGCAGGTTTATCGCAGCACTTTATTTGGTGTGAGCGCACTCTAACGTCGGTAATAAATCCTCATCGCAAAGGAATACTGTCTTTGTGTATGGCAAGTACAGTAGGTCAAGGTTTAACAGGGAAGTGAGTCTGTAAACTTCAAGGGATGTTTACACCAGAGAGTTTGGGTAATAAATTTTGCGTTCGGATTTGATTTCTCTTCCAGAGAAGTCCGTCCTTTCTTCTGTAAAAGTATGACCAAAGTTGTGATAAAACGAATGGTCATTTAAAGGGGGAATAGTGTATAGATATTATATATTCATGAAGACAAAGGTGATATTTTTTTTCACCGAATATTTGGTTTCAGGACTCTCCACCCATCCACCCGCCTCTCCTGCTTTGATAGATCGTATCTAAGGACAATTGCTGGCTGTGACAAAAAAAGAAAAATGAAATGCTAAACATAATTAATTTTTCCATTACTCCGAGAGGCAGATCAAAACGGCACATCATAAAATAACACCACTGTGAAATGCACGGTACTTGGATTCCATAATACCTCCTATTTAACCACAGTGACTCATTAGCTGGCAGAACCTGACACCCAACCCACAGGGCAGATTTTTTGCTTTTAAATTTGTCCTAAAATATCAATTTGTATTATTACAGCACAAAAGAAAGCTAAAGAAACATAATTTAAAAATGGAGTTTGAAAAGAGTGTGTTTGATCGACCACCATCCAAACATAATGCTGTGTATACTCTGTATGATCTGAAGGTCTGGAAGGGTTTTCCTGTGTTGTATTTGTTCTCATTAGAAGGATATGGTATTTTAGCCACCGTAAGCAAATAAGGAGACAGGGTGGAGTGATTACTCTTTTCTGGCAACAGATAAGAAGAGCCAGTTTGATGATTTTCCAAAATGAGTGACCAGTTTCATTAAAAACCCTCTCCAATCCATCCATCATGTTCAAATAGCAATCTGTAAGATTGAAAAAGCAATTAACACTCGCAAAATTATTAGCTTGGTGTCAGTGATTTCACGGAATGAGAAATGACTGAATGCTGACTTTTTGTGTATTCTGTGGTTTATATATATTACATAATTAAATATGTGGTCAATGCAGGTTTCTGTCAACGCTTCTGTCCTGTAGCTATGCAACATGAAAAGATGCTACACACAGGTACCAACCAGGTGCTCTCTGCCATTGTTCTTTAATGAGTCGGCGCATGTTTACAGTCGACGCGTGAGTTGTAAATGAAATTGAGGCTGTACACAACATGCGAAAAACAACACGGACGTGATCATTGTTAATTGTGTCCATTGAAATGCACGACCAGACCGGTGGTGCAAGCTGCCGGGAGCTGAATCTGGAATTGATTCATGTTGGAGCACTAATCGTTTCACCCAGCAAATGTGAAAATAATGTGCCCCAAGTCCACATGTGGAAACACCAACTGTTAACATGACATTGTTGCAGGAGACGAGGTCGAATAACAAAACTGTTTTGACTGGCCATTAGGGCTGTGTACGTAGAATAAATTGCAGGCCAATGCAGGCGAATCTCCTGTACTGCCTGTAAAGAGCATCAGTCCATACTGGCAGCTCAATTCAGCAGCATACTATGAGACAGCGACAGAGCATGTGCAGTGTTGCTGGTCAAGTGCTGGACTGAGGTGTGAGATGCACATTTTAAATAAAGCATTAGGCTGAAGTAAGTTGTACCTGATAGTGAGTGTTGCAGCTCTGTCGCTCTGTTTTCTGTAACAGGAAATATCCAACAGATCACCGAGCTACCGTACTGTAACGACTTGCTATTAAACAGAACAGCGACTGAAAAACAGATGTTGACATTTTCATTAGATATAATCATATTGTAGACTCAGCAGCCCACACATGCAGACAATAAACTGTAAATTAAGGAACGTCTCAGAGACTCTTTGTAGTGTTTAGTTTTCACTGATAAATCCCAGTCGTGTCATTTCAGTTTATGAAGTATTTTACTGTGGGGACATTTTGTGTTTGCAGGACACAAAGGGCAGAAAAAAGCCCTTTTTCTATGCTCATACTTAGCAACAGTTTTCAATGAGAATTTGCATTCCACCAATATGTTATATTTGCATGTTGTATATGTATTATATGTACGAGGGGTGTAACAACATAGATATTTGTATTGAACCGTTAGGTACAAGACTTTCACTTTGGCATGCATTACAAACTGAACGATTCGTTGAGTTGCCTTATTACTTTTGGAAAATAAAATATGCAGCTGAAATTGTGTTTAACATAATGTTCTCAGTGCCACTGTGCTCAACAAGGCAGTCAACGCAATGGGACAGGCAACATGCTGTCTGCCTCTCCCAACCCCAAACCAAAGCATTATACTCCATTATACTCCAGGGAGGCATGCTACGCTAAGCTAGCTCATTGCAATTCATTCATTCATTACCCTGGTCCATTCTCCTTATCCTGTTAAGGTGCATGGGGGGGCTGGAGCCTATCCCAGCTGACAGGTCGCCAGAGCTAACACATTGAGACAGACGACCATTCACACTCATATTTACACCTCCGGGCAATATAAAGTCACCAATTAACCTGCATGTTTTTGGACTGTGGAAGGAAGCCAGAGTGCCTGGAGAAAAAATATGCTGACACGGGGAGAACATGCAAACTCCACACAGAATCCCCACCAGAACCCTCTTGCTGTGAGGTGACAATGCTGACCACTGCACCACCGTGCTGCCTATCTTGTTGCAGTGTGGTTAGTAATTCCATTACCAGACCAGAAATAGAAGATCCTCTGATGACCTACAGGCCTGGCCTTTTGAGCCACTTTGGGGTTTTACTGTTGGCGATGACAAGAGAGTGGAGGATGACAAAAACAAAAACAAAGTGGGAATAGTTCAAATGTGTCAACCTATTTACGCCGACTTCACCTCAGTGTGTCAATTGTTGGAACTAGCCAAAATCAAGGAGCAGCACAAGGTACATGCTAACATGTTTATACAAAACATATTAAATCGCTCCATCATTGTTCAAAGTGAAAAAATATCATACTTTATCTTAGTTTTGATAATCAGAATCAGAATCAGCTTTATTCGCCAAGTACGTGTGTACATATGAGGAATCTGACTCTGGTAGACTTGCTCTCAAAGTAGCAGACATAAGTACACAGATTTAGGCAAGAAGTGGAATATACAGAATATACAATATACAAAAAGTTTAAACAGATTGTGTCCGGGGTGTGAGGGGTCTACAGTGATGTTTCCTGCCCGTTTCCTGACCCTTGACCCGTACACCCATGGAGGGAAGATCAGTCCCAATAATGCTCTCTGCACACCTGATTGTCCTTTTCAGTCTGTTCCTGTCCAGTTTGATGGCAGATCCAAACCAGACGGTGATGGATGTGCAGAGAAGAGACTGGATTATGGCTGTGTAGAACATGGTCAGCAGTTCCTGAGGCAGGTTGAGCTTCCTGAGCTGTCGCAGGAAGTACAGCCTCTGCTGGGCCTTTTTACCGGACAGTGTCTGTGTGGGAGGTCCACTTCAAGTCCCGAGATACTGTGGTACAGAGAAACCTGAAGGTGTCCACAGTAGACACTGTGCTATTGAGGATGGTGAAGCAGGGCAGTGTTGGGGGGGCTTCTCCTGAAGTCCACTGTCATCTCCACATTCTTGAGCGGGTTCAGCTCCAGGTGGTTCTGACCATACCAGAGGACCAGCTGCTCCACCTCCTGTATGCAGACTCATCACAGTCCCCGATTAGACCGATGACTGTGGTGTTGTCCGCAAATTTTACGAGTTTCACAGAAGGGTCCCCTGAGGTGCAGTCGTTGGTATACAGGGAGAAGAGCAGTTGGGAGGGGACACACCCCTGGGGGGTGCCAGTGCTGATGGACCGGGAGCTGGATGTGATGCTCCCCAGCCTCACACGCTGCCTCCTGTCAGTAGCCTCACACGCTGCCTCCTGTCAGTCAAGAAGCTGGTAATCCACTGACAGGTGGAGGCAGGCACCATGAGCTGGATGAGCTTCTTGTCGAGTATATTTGATAAATTAAATATTTTAAAAATCAAGGAAGTTTATAGCTTTTTGCTGTATCAAAAACATACTGAACCATGACATTGCTGTGTCATATCAAACTGAACTGTGAATTTTGTTTCACTCTTAATATCAGAGAGGGGTGATGACATGCAGCAAAGGGCCATAGGATGGAGTCGAACCCGGGCCACTGCAGCAACAGCCTTGTACATCCACTAAGCCACCGACGTCGCCATAACCAGTTATTTTAAGCCAAAACATGATTTTTTCCTAACCATAACCAAGTGGTTTTTGTACCTAAACCCAAGCACACACTAACCACAGTGCTGTTGAAACATTAATTTTCAACATGTCCGCTACACAACAAGGTCCAAATGTAATGCATTTGCAGAAATATACAATGCCATCATTTTTTCCGCTGATTGGGTTGCCAAATAACCAGCACAAACTGCTTGTGCATCTGTCTAGTTTCTCTTATTATGTCTTAATTGGGATAATTTAAACAAATTACCATCCCCAAATAAAACGCTTTCTATTGACTGTACCTCCTCGGTGCCCTTGGGCAAGGCACTTAACGTTGAATAATTCCGGTACAGCTGCTCCGCTGCCAACACTACAAGACTTTGGTCAAATTAATGTCCCAGGTGGGAAGGAATGAATGTAAAACAGGACGAGGCTGAAAAAGGATGCGCCATCAGCAAAAAAGCTCTTCAAGGTAAATTAAGGTTAGAGAAATAGTGCAGAGGGCAGCCAAACACCTGGACTGGGCTCGTGCCCAACATCCTCAAGATCTAATCCTGTTCTGTTTAGTGAGGAGAGAAACAGAAGAGATCCAGGGTTTGATTGGAAAGCCTAAACATATGGGTTATTTGACAGTATTACAATCAAGGCTAAGTATTGGGAATGTGATCTTAATTAGTGTTTTTGCCAGCGATTTATTCACATGACAAGATGAAGCATGGGAACAGATTACGTGGTTGTAATTACCGGTCTTTAATTTCCTCTTTGTGAAAACATGTCAAAATGATAAGAGCCCGAAAAAAAAGAGAATTTAGTTCACTGTTCAGCTGCTTACACCCATTACTGGAAGTCTTGGTGTATTTTGACAGAAAAGCTTCTTTTCACAGAGATTCAAACAGTTTAATAATGTCCCTGCCATTACTGAGTCAAAATACTGGAGAACGTTTACAGCCTGTCTGAAAATCTACAATTTCAGCATCTCAGGATCTTGTCCTTTCATCACTATAATGCTATTCCTCTGCTGCCCTATTATTCCTTGTTGCAGGTTCATTTCACTCTATATCAAAACACTTCACCTGTTTTTCTCTGTTGCAATACAGACACATGTTAAAATGTTTGCATCAGTGACTGTGTAAACAATAAAGTTATGATTTTTCATTTCAGAGATGAGCACAACATTGTGTTTTCATTTTGTACGTCTACTTAAAGGCTGAACTTAATTGATTCTCTTCCCTGTTTGCCATTCTCCTCCCCTCCTACTCTTTACATTACACTTGAAGCGCTTAAACAATAACCCAGAATTGTTCACACTTCTCCTTTTTTCTCTCTGCCCGTCTTCCTTTTCCTCCCCTCATATTTTTGTGCCTCATAAAGCTCTTGCCCTAAAGGCTCCTCTTTTTGTTTTACCACTAGTATATTACCTGCTTTCAGACTGCTCAAATATTACCAGAGACAGGAGAGTGCAAAAGATGTAAAGAAAGGAGGAAACTTAGAGAGAAAGTGTGGTATTAAAGAGATGGTAAGTGGGTGAGAGGGAGACAGAAAGAGGGATAAAAAAGACAAAGCAATAGAATGAGAGATAAAGAGAATGAAGAGGAGAGAAAAGGGTGGCATAATGGAGAATGAGGGAGGGCGTTTGAGAGTGGAGAAACTCCTCCCAGGGTTAATAGAAAGGCTCCTGTGTAAATGAGTGCACAGCGCCGGGGCAGCTACCTGAAAACGAGAAGAACAGGAAAAGAAAAGGAAAAGAGAGGTGAATCAATGTAACAAACAGGGTGAAAGAAGGAGCCATGAACTATTAATGAGAACCCATTTTGCCTGATGGCGGGAAAGACAGGATAGAAAGGTCAGTGAATTGCCAGGCTGGGGTGGTTTGCTGCGGAAACACACCAGAACGCTGATGAGCGTCGTATGAGAGGGAACATTGACCAGCGTAGCCTGCGGGCACATCCAAGCTAGCACTGTGCAGAAATTATGGCTTAGAGAGGAGACGGAGACAGGCGGGGAGGGACGGAAGTGAGCAAGGACGTATGGGTCAATGCAGCAGCAGACAGCAGACGCTTCATGCTGTAGTCGGCCCTTTATTCAGAGCAGTGATTGTCAGGTGAAGGTGCAGGGACGCTGAAAACTGCTGAGACGGGAGGAATCTCCATCTTAAAGTTGTCATGTGTAGAATATTGAAGTGGATGATTCATCACCACATCTGACAAATTATAATTACTTAGTGGCCCTAATCACTATTTTTTATAATTTAATGGATGCAATGACAATGTGAAAATGTGACAATGCGGAACAGGCAGTAGGCAATTTGAGAGGAGATGAGGGGGGAACGCCACCACCCTTGTTAGCAAAATGATCAAAATTCGTCCTCCTTGTTAGCCTGCCATCCCTCTCCATCCCCCCGAGGTACCGAATAGGCAGCAAACTGAGTCCGCCTCCCCCTTGTTAAAAATTTAAAAAACCAAAACATCGCCTGTTGGAAATGAATACTTATTACCTGATTCTGCTGCTCCCCTTGGCTATCTGGTTCATTTTTGGCAACTATTTCTGCAGCTATTTTCAGTGAGAAAGCTTTAAAAATGTCCTCTCCACACTACCTGCTCTGCACCAAACAGCAGACTGACACAGTTACTGACCAGCTGGTGAACACAGTGGAACAGTTAGCAGCTAAACAGCCAGATATCGCTCACAGGAGTTGGTAGAGACCAAAACAAGAGCAAAATAGAGAGATAATATTGGACTCACATGCGCCTGCTGGATGTGAAAATAAGCAAATGTTTGCTAACAACTTTACAATATCAACTTCAGAGGTTGCAATATGTCAAAGCCGTATTTGAAATTTGTTTCTGCTGCCCCCAAGTGGACAAAACAAATCTGTTACTGCAGGTTTGAATAAACAAGGCCATCTCTCAGTATATTGTTAAAGGAATAGCCCACTAAAAATGTATCTTTAAATCACTCACTGTCTCTTAAAAGTCAACACATTCTCACTCCGACCTCATAACGTATTGATGTTTGGTCATGGACATTCCACGTCTGGATACGACGTGAAAGGTACCCTGGGTGTGTTGGTTGTTGACGTTCTGGGACGCCATGTCAAGTTATGCTTGTTATATGTATTGTCTTCTTTCAAAATGCACTTCCATTTTCACAAGAAATATACCATTTACACAGTCTCTTTCAAAAATAAATGCACTACATCAGTACAAGGCTAACTGAGGTTCCCCCCACCCCCCCAACAACTAATACACATGATTGGTTTTAGGAAAAAAGAACTGGGTTTATAATCTCATTAGATGTTAACACCGTCTCCCGGGTGAAAACCTGTGTTTGTTGGACCCATCCACTAACCCTCCCGCCTGCCCTACTTGGACTTTCACCACCCTAACTTTTGTTCTTGTTTCCCCCTGACACTGCTGAGAGCCATTAAAGTATAATGGTGACTGGACATGTATCATGCTGACATTAAAGGCCGACTTTTTTTGTCAGTGTCTGATGCCACAAGTCACTGCCAAAGCTTGGATTTCGACAAGTTCGGAGTGAGACCGGGTTGTAAAAGTGGCTCTGAAAAGTTTGCACCTTGCTCCTCCTTGCTCCTTCAGCTAGCTTAGATTCACTGTGGTCACAGTGTATTACAGTAAAATCACAAATAAGCCAAACATTTTTGCAACAACCCTGAAAAATAATGGCTGCCTTGCATAACATGCATCCGTTTGAAGCGTTCGTTTTGTGCTTTCTTAGAACTTAACGCTACATATCCACAAGATGCAATATGCACATAAACAGCAGGGCAGTGTGAGAAACACACTCACCATTGTCAAAATGTGCTGGATTTATGGGCCTTAAAGACCATCGGCAATAGCGCCGCTGTCTCTTTGCCTGCTACGATCTCAGAAGTAACAACATACTGTATTAACCTCCTTGAGTGTCACCATGTTTTTACATCATGGAAATCTGAAAGTCCTATACAGTCTGAGTCCTCTGGTATGCCTACCGGCGGAATCTTCCAGAAACATGCATAATACATAGGCAAGTATGTGAACAGTTCAGTTCATGACACAGCTTATTGTTTACACAAATGTTGTTAAAAAGCAAGTATATCTCCAGACTTGCTTACAGCCTTTTTTTCTTTTTTAAATTTAATTTGGAATATTTGTTGAATATGTCTATAAGGCTACACAGGATTTTTTTAAACAATCTTCTTTATTGAGTTTTTAAACATTAAATGTGAACAGTAACATTTCAACGAAGAAAACAAGTATAATATCTCCAAACCTGGCAACAAACAATATCAATAAACCAATAAATAATTATAAAAGTACATAAATAAATAAAAGAAATAATAACATAAAATCATAATCACAGCAGTGTATAATTTGCAAAAAAGCAACAAACAAAACAAAACAAACAAAGTTCTTGTCCTTCTTTTTTAGACTATACGTCAGTCTCTTCAAAGCTGAACAGGCTGTTGACTCCTTTGTCCAGGGCTGGATTGGCCATAGGGCATACCAGACAATGACCAATGGGCCGTTGGCATAATTTGGGCCGGCACAATTGTAATTTACTTAATGTAATTATGTAGATATTTTTTAACGGTCGCATCGGCCTTTAAAGCACGCTTGTATGTATACGAGAAGTGAATGAGCACATTGATTTTCTAGTCTTGGTACTCTCTTCCAGGGCACGTAGGGTACTACTGAGATTTATTTTAATTTTGGTAACAGCGTAGTGTGTGCGTATGGCATTTCACCAATCATAGTGGGCCGCCATGAAAAATGCCAGGGCCATTTTTTTGTCCCGGTCCAGCCCTGCCTTTGTCTACATTCTAATGGAAGGTGAACCCACATTCTTCCATAAAAGTGTATGCTACACACAAGATGGAGACTCTTTGCCTGTCAACATTTCTCAGCATCCCAATATCATCACTCCAGACCATCACCTCACTGAGTAGCCGACCAACTACATTTTTTGGGTGAGTATTCCTCCAACCTGTCTTCTACAAGCTTCTGCATTTAATGTACCACTTTATTGTTAAATCTGCTAGACAACTTAATGAAAGAAAAACAGGAAAAAATTCTTAGTTTCTACAGAAATTTCAGCAGATGGTGGAAGTAAAAGGCCAACTAAAATATTTTATTTCTCCAATTTGCTTATGTGAAAAAGAAAACCACTGCCGTATGACTGCAGTGAGATGAATGCAGCCTTTTCCCTGAAGCAGGGCTTTATTCTTTTAATCATAATTTAAATAATTGTCATAATTAATTTGATAACAACACATCAACAATTAACAATGATCAGAAAAAGGATCTTTGATTGTTTCACAATCTAAAATCAAAAATAAAAGATCTTCTCTTGTATTTAAAGACAGAGCGAGCAGCTGTCTCTGGAGAGGGTTCATAGCATTTAACCATTTAGCACTTTTCTGCAGCGCTTAAAGGATCCTCCTCAATGTCACCCTTGAAAGAAACTTGCGACTCATAATGTCATGTAATTAAAATCTGAGAATCCGAAGAGGTTCCCAACACAAAGTGAGGTATCTCTTGGGTTTGAAGGTTCTTCATGTCCTCTGGCCATGTTTCTTTATTCATTCAAAGCCATATCGAAATCTTGTCAATTAGACATTTTTGTGGCAGCGTCAAAAGTTTAATCTTTTGCCCTTGCTCTGGTTCTTATGTTCACAGGAGACAGTTTAAAAGGGAGCAAATACCCCTGGTGTAAAGGCTCACATTTAAATAGATCCTCCAGATAAGATCAGGGAAGGATTGAAAGGATTATACGTCGTGATCCAACCCTGTTTTTATTGATGTGATGGAAAGAGAATAGAGAAAAGTGGCTAAAAGAGGACACCCGTTCCCTGTCAGCGGAGAGGAGAAATGAGTGGCAGAACGCTGCCGCAGGTCTTTCTGAAAAATGAAATAATGTGATTGTCTCGTTGGCGGGGAGTTAAAGGACTCGCACTGAATGGGAAATTCTGTTGTCGGGCCAAGTGAAAAGGAAAGCTTTTAAAAACATATTATCCCTAACAATGGATCCACCCAGGGCGGTGTGTGATACATGAGGAGGATTGCACAGACTTGAAAGATATCACAGCCTTTCTCTATGTGGGTGAAATGTAAAGGAACCACATTGCAATTCTCTCCTCCCAGTCCTCTCATATTCAATAAGCCCACTTCTGGCGAATGAGATGTGAAATTGCCTGCTATCAATATAAGGCCCCTTGGTAAAAGGCATTTTCAGATCTCTCTGAATTGGATTGTTCCACCGTTCATTTTTGGTGCCTGAGTTAATGACCATTATGAATGCAGAGCTAGCCAGGCAGTGACCATGACTCCAGAGGTGTTTAATAGGCCTGCAGGGAGAGCCAGGTAAGTAATCCAGAGCTAGCCATGTGAAAGAAAGGACATCGTTTGATAATTCAGAAGGAGTTTAACAGAGAGGGAGGAGAGGGGAGAAGCGAGCAGGGGATGAGTGAGAGAGAAGATGGAGCAAGAAAAAGAAGTCATTGTTTTCAACTTTGTAAGAGTGAAGTTTTTGGAAAGAAACTTTTTTGCTGTCTTTAAAAATATTAAACCAGTGTTGTTTTCGTTAAGGATGACGTAATGATTTCATTAACGCACCTTTTTTTCATGACTAAAACGAGACGGTGACGAGCTAAATATAGCTCTTTGATGACGAAAATATAACAAGACGTATGTGTTGTTTTCGTTGACGAGACGAGACGAAAATGTTAGCGGGCTGACAATCAAAATGTATGATATTTCCTCCAACTGTGCGTGCAATCTGTTTGCCAAATGCTCAAAATATAAGCCCCTGCATCCTGTCCTTGTTTGGTCACGCCCACCACCAGGCATGCCCGGGCGTGCACAGTGTGAACCAAAGCAGTCACACACACACAGTTGGCAGCACACACACAATATGGCAGCAACTTCAGCTCAAGGACTTGGTGGACGGAAAAGACGTGATGGTTTATGGATATACTTTACACATAATCCAGCAGAAAATACAACAGAATGCGTTGTACTGGGGGACAGAGGAACACGTTGTAGCTACGAACTACGTGGCAAGAATACGACCAACCTCAAGAGCCATTTGAAGGCTCACCACGCTGATATTTTTGCGACGGTAAGTTAATGTTACAAGGAGTCCTGTTAACAAATCATTTGCTAGCTTTGGTTAATGTCACTCGACAATTGTTCTGTGATGAATTTCCTATGAAGTTTTCCATAACACCGTGACCTGGGGAAAATGAATGGGACTGCTAGCTTCAGGCTAGCTGGTTAAGCTAACTTAAATGCAATTAGCAATTAGCAATGTAACTTTTCTTAGTAGATCAGCAAGTACAACATGACAGAATTGCATCTTCATGATTGGAAAAGTCTAGGCTAGAGCTATTAAACTGGTAAAGAATCTGGTTATTAAACAAAAGTGTTAAGAGAGTTAAGTGGCCTAATTTAATGATTTCAAAAATTAATGACTAAAACTGGACTAAAACCTTTTGAGTTTTCGTCAACTAAAACTAGACTAAAACTATCAAGGATAGAAATGACTGAAATGTGACTAAAACTAATAACTATTTCGTCCAAAAGACTAAAACTAAATCAAAAATGACTGCCAAAAACAACACTGTATTAAATGAATGAGACTTTCAAGGAAATAATGATAATAACTAGAAGGGCAATTGGTGCGCACAGACCTTGGTAAAGCCAATAGTCCAGTCTTATATGATATATTTCATTTCATTTTATTTGTTCCGCTCATGTCCATAGGCAGCAATCAAAGTCACAATCAAAAAAATTCTAATACCCAGTCCATGACCGGAGAGGAGCAGGGAGAAGAAAACAATCTTATTTAACCTGCCTCTCTCAGTATAATTATAAGGAATAGATGCTCTCTCAGTTACAGTTAATAACCACTAGAAATGTCTTGATGACTGCCTTCTGTATTAGGTCTGAGCAGCTAGGCCCTGAAGGGTTACTGATACCTGTGAATGTAGATTGTGATATGGAGTTATTGTATTTCTGCAATTGGCTCTTTGGTCATTTTTTAACTTTACTACCATCTACTGAATTTTAAGATATATGGCCATTTATTCCACCGAGGCCAAATGCCCTATCACGCACTTTTAATGAACAAACAGAGCTGAAATCACAGCCTCCTTGGTGGAGGTAATAAGAAGGTAATGAGGAAGCTCCACATATTTCGTATTAACATTTCTAAAGTGACTTTGCCCTGATTAATTGTATATGAGCTGAGTTTCTCATTGGATGAAGGAGGGATGGCATGACACCAGGGGTGTACATATGGACAGTGCAGACACTGCAGTTGCACCGGGGCCTGTGAGGTGGGGGGCCTATAGAGAGGGTGAGCCCTTCATCAATATGTTTGGTGGAGAATGGGCCCTTATGAGTGATCGCCACCTTGAAAATATAACGGTGTTCAAAGAAGAACTCTCATTAGATTAAAGACAGTGCCATTTGCTATATATGCCCTTGACAAAGGCAAACCCATCTCCATCTCTTTCTTTATTTGTATAACTGTCAATAGCATCTATTACAAAACTATTAGCCTGGTGAAACCATCCTGATCTCGCAAGCTCATATGCGATTTCGCTCCGCAGATCAGTCTGGCCATGCAATCATTAAGGCGCATTCTGGCATTGGTTAAAGCTTACCGGGCCAATCACAACCGTTTATTACTTTGGTGCTGGCACGTCATCAGAATAGGAGGGACAAGGAGCGGAGTGAATGCATTTCGTAAACAACCAACATGGCTACTGATTTTGAAACTGCGATGGTAAATGTGTTGAATGAACTGGAATGTACATTTTCTGTAAAAGCAGAACAAACGGCTGCCCTGAAAGCTTTTGTTGAAAAAAAAGGATGTGTTTGCCATCCTTCCTACAGGGTTTGGTAAAAGTTTAATTTACCAACTGGCTCTGCTGATCGGGATATCTCTTTGCATGAAGGGGCACTTTGAGTGACAGCTGTTGATAACGCCCCTCGGGAATAAAGGAAATGTACACTCTGTGTCCAGACCCATTTGCGTTTTGCGGACCTCCCCCCTCAAAGGTAACAAATATATCAGTTTTGTGGTGTAAAAATGGTATGGTTAAGGTTTGGTTGGATCTATGTACAAAAAGAACTCGGTTAGATTTGTATAATTTGGGTTAAAATGACTGTTTTGTTAAGGTTTAGGAAGCTAAAAAAACAATGTTGGATATAAACGGAAAAGTCTGATGTTTATTGACCCATTCATCCACCCCACCTTCACTCCACTCCAACCTCCAACCACCTCCATGTTTGCATTTTACATCTCTGCAAACCACAGATACATTAAATTTGTACATCACATACATTGCCTTGCTGGCCTAAAACACTTACGTTCGATGGCTCAATTGCCGCTGGGAAAAGCCTGGATGCGTCGAAGGGTCGCCAAAAAACAACCAATGTCATTGTTCGTTAGTCTCAAACAGCGGTCTGCAGCTCGGCAGCTGTCTTGTCTGGGTGTTTAATCGTCCACCCTGCCCTCCACCTCCTGATGAAAAAATTAGCTCATATACTACGTTAGAAACACTGATATGCTATGTATGAAACATACACATGTAACATATCCATTGTCAGAAACATACAATGCCAACATTTTCTTCATGCGACTGGGCTGTATGCAAAGTTTGTCACTCTATAACATGGTTTATCATCAGAATAATTATGAAGGTTAGAGGTTATCTTTCTCTGTTGGGTTTTCCCAGGTCTTAATTGTCTTCAATATCTCTTCAGGTATTCTGGTGAGAGTTCTGTATGAATTGTGTTCAGTAATTAACTGTCTCTGAACATGTAGGAGAAGTTACAGATACAACCTACTTTTCTCTGCAAGCTTTGCATCTCTTGTTTCAACACCAACCTGCTGCTCTCACTCTCTGGAGTCAGAACTCTGTCTTCTTGTACCAACCTATGCTGGTACAAAACGCTGAGATTAGTCGATCAAAAAAAATTGACCAACTAAATGTTTCCAATCTGGGGCATCTTGATAGCTGACTGGTTAGGACACAAGCAATATAACTGCAGTGGCAGGGACATTTGTCGCATGCCCTCTCTTTCCCTTGATTTCCTGTCTGCCTCTGTGCTATCACCTATCTAATCATGGCAAAAATGCCAGGAAAAAAAAAAGTTTTCATTTAAATGCAAGTAGTTTTGGCAAACATTTATTGGTTTCAGCTCCTCAGATGTTAGGATTTGCTGTGTTTCTTGGTTTTACATCACTGTAAACTGAAATGCTTTGTGTTTTTGACTGTTGGTCAGACAAATTTAACCATATTAAGGTGTCACCTTGGGCTGTCAGAGCCTGTGATGGGCATTCATCACTATCTGACATTTTATAGACTGATCAATAAATCATTTAATTGCAGAAAACAGTCAATATATTGATAGATAGTGGAAACTGTAAAGGTAGGAAGGACAGACCTTTCAGCGCCGACCCACATTTTTGATTGCACTCATCTCTTCCCAGTATCATATGTGTTTGTATCTTCATTCAAGCTGTTAATACTCTCATCTATAACAGCTTCAATTATTTGCCTAAAATATAGAAAAGAGCATTATCCTCTGCTGCCTGTTGATACATCATCGCACGCACAAAGAAAATATCACAGTCCGAACTAATAAAGCATTCAAACTCCTGTCCTAAATGAAAATGTGCCCATGATTGTAGTCATTGCAAATGATTCGTGCAAAAACCTGCAATCAGCATCCTCAGAGCGAAGAGGACGGAGGGAACCAGATAATGAATAAATTAAACCCAGACAGCTGACAAACGAACGACTGCAGAAAAAACATCAGGGACCAAGATAAGAAAGAGTGCATTTATAAGATGAAATTAATGAAATGTTTATGTGTGGTGGGCTTAATATGGACAGAGAAGGATAATAATTCATGCTGTTGCCTCGGGCTCGCCCCCGCATAAACAAGACAATAAAAAAGGAGGATATGAAAATGAAATTAGCCTCTTTCTTTGTTGACCATGAGCCTCAGATGAAAGCAGGCAGTTACCTCAGCACATACATGCTTAAGAAATAAACACTTGCACAAGCACAACTTCCTCCTTTAATTAAACTGCCGGAGTCAATATTACCATATTTGCATATAATATTTAGAAATGACTCTTATTGAAAAGCAATTCAACATTTCTTGTCTGGCTCTCATGCACCTTCTCTCTGTCTGCAGTGCATTTCATTTTCACAAAACAATAATATACTGTACGCTCTCCTTTGCAATTTGGTTACATCCCAATTATGATGTGATGTGTTCATTATGTCTGTTTATGTGAGAGGGTGCATTTGCTTACAGAAGCAGAGTGTGTTTCTGTGCATCAGCATGCCAACAAAGACGGAGCCGCAGAGGCACACGGGACACTGCGATTGTCAAGGAGCCTTACTTGAGTTTGAGTGAGTTAAATTCCTGCTGGAGGTGGTGGCATTTATCTGTCAGCGTGACCACACAGCTTGCTCTAGTATTCCACGCAGCTCGGCAGATTGATTCGCCTCAGTCCAGCTCTGCTTTGGCATATTCTCAAACTGCATTGATTGGGACAAACAAATCCATTTTTATGCATTACTCAAAAGTTGATTCAGGTGCATCATTTAAATTCAACAGAGGGGGACTGCCATCTGGTCATACCTTCCAAGTTATATAATCAGTTTTTGTTTTTTTTAAGTTTTCAACCACTTTAATGTGCCATATTGCTGCTGGCATTTAGAAATGAGGATGATAATATCACAGCTTGTTTGCTCCTGTAAGTGCTATATGGTGAATATCCCTAATGACCTTAGTAAGGACAGTAAGTTTGACGCTAATGGTCCTTATGTAACCTGGTGTTATTAATGCGCTTTACTTGAGATGCTGCCGAAGTAACATCATGAACTCAAGTTACACTGAGAGGGACAAGGGGAGTTTTCCCGAACAGTCCATCCAAAAATGATGGACTGTCAGGCCTAGTCCACACAGACACAGGTATTTTTTTGAAACAGCTTTTTTAAGGCGGCAGTAGCTCAGTCCATAGGGACTTCGGCTGGGAACAGGACAGTCGCTGGCTTAAGTCCCCGTCCAGGCCAAGCATTGAGCGTGGACTGGTAGCTGGAGAGGTGCCAGGGCGTCTTCTTGCTCAAGGCACCAAATCCCCAACTGCTCGGGGCGCCTGTTCATGGGCCTCACTGACATCTCTCCATTTATTGCATCGTCCCTGTTTGTGCATATGTGTGTATTTCAGACCTGTGTCAGACAACAGATAGAAAAAACTTGAAATTCCCCTTAGGGATTAATAAAGTGTATATTTTGAAGGGTTTTGGCTTTTTGTCCACACATGAACTATGTTTTGAATCACTGAAAACTGACCTTTTTAGAAACTCCTTCCAGAGAAAAGTGAGTTTTTGGCTCATGACATCAGAATGTGCACCATTATATCTTTTATGTAGTGGCACAAATGAGGTGTTGTCTCGTTTAGTGGTGGTAATGGCTAGAATAGTGCTGGTTCTAACCTTACTAACAGGGTTTTTTTTTACATGTTTACACCTAAATGTATAGTTACTCTTATATTATATTGAGGAATAGAGGTGTTCAAATGCCCGGCAGAAGTCATCGCCACATCAACACTCCCACGACACAGACCCTGCCGCCAAAGTCATCAGTTTTGGACTGGACCTGCTCCTATAATGGTTTGGCTTGCTCTTGCAACAGCTTCAATCTTGTTTTTGCTTTTGCATTTGGACAGAGCTTTTGAAAATATCCCAAATCATATTAATTTGAGTGAAATGTAAATGATAGCCTGCAATCTTACAACAGAATAAAAAGATGTAGAAACACTAGAATAATTTGAAAATAGGCCAAGGCTTAGATGTAGGTTTTATTACATATGACTCAAGTACAGAGTGAGTTTTTCTTGCTATTTAGTTTGATGATGAAGAAACCACTCTGAACATGTCACATGAAAACACATTAAAGTAACGCCAGACTGTTTCTGCTGCTACCAAAGTAAAGAGTGGAAAAGTAGTTAATGACCGATGTGGTCTGACCGTAATGTTACATTTATACTCACGGGAGCTAATTAACAGTGCGTGGATTATTTTTCTAATAAAAGAAAATCTTTCCCTTTTATTCCTAGTTATCACCACACAGGTGTCTTGTGTTATCCTGAGCTGCAGTGATGGAATCAGAGAATCAGAAACTGCACAATTACAATGCAGCAGAAATCATCATCATGTGTTTCGTGTCGTTAATAATCTCTCCGTTTGTTAGAAGCTCTGTTGTGAAGGTTGTGAACCGATCCTCTGAAGTCACCCTGCTCTGACGTATGTGAGACCACTCAGCATCGCCGCTGCTTCCTCTACTCCTTGCCAGTTCCGACCTACCTACAGCTGGCTTTGCACAGGTGTGTTGGCTTCCCTTGTGTGTTCACCTGGTATTAGACCCTCTGCTCATCTGATATCACCTCCCGTCTGCTCCCTCATGGTACTGCTGCACATGTTTGAACTGTCTGCTGGTTGTGTGCTGACTCACCTGCTCTGTGCTGCGGTGCGTCACACCTAGTGCTTGGGACTAAACCCGTGTCTTGGAAGGCTCCACGTCACGACATTGACTCTCACTGTTGTTTCACCTGCCTGCTCACTCTGTGTTTGGACAAGTGGTATATTAAAGGATGTTACAACTGGGTTCTTACCACACCTGTGGCAAAGATTTATCAATTTACTTTATTTTACTTTATTTTATTTCAGACCAGTATGGCCCATACAGACCAAAATTTTTTTTTAAAAAAACAGACAGAGAAACAATCACAACAATAAAAACAGTACAAAAATTCATAACTACAATAGCTAAAACACATACAAACATTTACTCCAGTGCTTCCAGAAGCAGGAAGAATATCTAGTGTCACTCCATGCAGGCTCAACCAGGACCTGGATAACTTTGTTATCTGAGTCAGATAATCTACAGATAAATTTAAACATAAAATTCCTCAACAATGCATAAAAAGTGGGGACATTACTGCTCACAAACATTTGGCTCACACTTGTACACCTTGGAAGCTTAAGCAGTATTCTAAAAGCATCGTCATATGCCACCTGAAGCTTTTTCATTTTTGCTTTACTGTAACTACACCACAAGTGTGCTGTATAGAGTGGTGTGCAGTAAGACCTGAAGAGGGCTATTTTAACATCATCAGTGCACATATGGAATTTGCGTGCCAGCATGTTCGCTTGCACATACAATTTACAGCACTGGCGCTGCACATCATCATCATCATCACCACATAAATCATCTCTGATGATGTGACCCAAGTATTCACTACATTTAGTAGTTGATCAGACAGAAGGAACAACGGAAAGTTCAACTTCTGGTATTCTTTAGTTTTAAAAATCATCACAACACTCTTTTTAGAGTTAAACTTAATGTCGAACTGCACACCATATCCCGAGCACACTGAACAGTTGTTGTAAACCAGCACTACAAGGAGACAGGACAACTATATCATCAGCATACATCAGATGGTTGATGAGACTCTCCCCTACCATACATCCAGTCTTAAATGCTTTTAACTCTTTAGAAAGATCGTCCATATATAAATGAAAAAGAACAGGTGAAAGTATTCCGCCCTGTCAAACGCCATTGGTCACCGGGAATGATGCAGATGTGGTTTTACCCCATTTGACCTGCATCGTTTGATGTAAATACCAAAAATGCAAGATCCTTATCAGATATGGGGGGACCCCTCGCTCTTGCAATTTTAAAAACAATTTACAATGATTGACACGGTCGAATGCTTTAGATGCATCCAGAAAACACATAAACACTGGAGTGTTATGTCTACTATACTTACTAACAACCTCCTTCAGAGCGTATACTGTATACACAAATCTGTGCTGTGTTTATTTTTAAAACCAAATTGGTTATCAGTAGATATTAAGTATGCTTGAAGCCTATCTAAAAGAATCCGTTCTAATACTTTGGACAGTATGCTAGCCAAGGCAATTGGTCTGTAATTTTCTATGCTAGATATCTTACCTGTTTTGTCTTTAACTATTGGCACTAACAAGACAGACTGCATAGAGTCAGGTAATAAGCCATGCATTAAAAACCCAGAAAAACACATAGCAAGTGCCACTGATACCCTATGGCTGTTATTTCATCCAGACCACATGCTTTATTCACAGACAATTTCTCTACAGCAAAACTCACTTCATTAGGTCTGATAACCACACCTTCCTTATTAAGAACAACACCAACATTAAATTTGTCACTCTTAACACAGTTAAAAATATCTCTATAATTATTTCCCCATAGTTTAGCAATTTTTTCAGATCTCATGACCCCCTCAACACTAGATGGCATGCTCATCTTACTATTATTAATAACCTTAGCTTCTTTCCAGAAGTCGTATACATGTGTGGAGCACGCTTGCTGATTTATCCTGGTTAAAATTAATCATGCTTTGTAATACCCAAAACCCAGAAATTACCACAAACCCCAAATCCTGCTCCATAGCACAGGCCTCAGGTCAGCTTGCTGCTTTGTTGTGTAATCTAATGCCACGTTCATGTCATATGTGAGGTCTGACTTGTTATACACATAAAACTGTTTTACCTGAAGACAGTTATCACATATGTCTACGGCTGTGGAGGATCTAATAACAAAATAAAGCCACATGCTTATTTCCATTCTTATCCAGGTCTGACTTGTTATGTTCATGTCAACATCCAAGCTGTAGTAGACTTCTCACAGCAGGAAAAGCACAGGTGTTACTAATAACATTACCCATGTCCCTGAAAACCAGGACAGTGAGCCAGCATGCACAATAGACCCTTTTTTTTCACAGCCCACTGACATGTCAAAGCAGGAAAAGATGAGATATGTGTAATTAATAGCCTTAATTATGACTGAATTCCATTTAGGTGAGCCAGCTCTGGGGTTTAGTATTGTAAAATGCTTGCTCACATTAGAGGCCTCCTGGAACAGAGCCATCATCAGTGTTGGTAGTTGCATCAGTTATTTTCCTGCTTTAAGTCAAAAAAAGGTCTGCTGTGGAAAAGATCTATCACGCTGGAAAACTCATATTCGCTTAAGCAGTGCCTAAAAAGACAAATATTCCTCATGTCAGCCAAAGTTTATCCTGTAAGATAAATGTGCTTTATTATCAATGCGGAGTATTTTTAGCCTTCACTTTACACAACCTATCTCTGTGATTCATCCCATTTGAAGGCATCATAGCATAATGCTGCGATCAACTAATGCTGGCAGAAGAGGAAGAGCAAGAAAACCTCCTCTTATTTCGATTTGGAAGTGTTAACACATTATGTGCCTGATAGTCATATCATTTATATAGCTTAAATCAGCTACTGTTGTGGTTGTGCTTACAGTATTTGAAACAATTCTCACAGTGCGCACTTCCGACCTGCCGTACATCCCACTCTCTCAGTTAACCCAGTACCTTTCCACTCACCCCACCTCTCCACCACATCTACCTGCCAGCCTATCACCTGTCCACACAAGCCAGCTGCTCTCACCTGTGCCTCATTACCCCCTGCCACTTTAAATACTCCAGCTTCACAGACTCTCATTGCCAGATTGTCCGTTGTCATCCATGCAAGACTTTCCATTGTGTGTTCCTGGACTGATTTCTTGTTGATGACCTCGCCTGACTCTCCTGCTTCGCCCGCTCCCCAGTAAACCACTCATCGTCACCCCTGGTTCCTTGACTCCTCGCTGGTGTGTTGGTTTCCCTTGTGTGTTCACCTGGTATTGGACCCTCTGCTCATCTGATATCGCCTCCCGTCTGCTCCCTCATGGTACTGCTGCACATGTTGCACCACTGACTCACCTGCTCTCTGCTTCAGCGCGTGGCACCTCGTGCTTGGGACTTAACCCATTTCTTGGAAGGCTCCACGTCACGACATGGACTCTCATTGCTGTTTCACCTGCCTGCTCACTCTGTGTTTGGACAACCGGTATATTAAAGGACATTACATTACTCGCGGCAACGATTTATCAATGTGTGTATAGCTTATTTTAAATTGGCTGAATCAATATTAGATGTAACTGTCAGCTGGTTTGTCGATCGGGGATTGGAGATGGTTGGAGATATCGTCACACTCAGATATGCATAATAACTACTTCTATTCCAGGTATGAACTCATGCACTATATATGGTGGCCTTAAAAATACCCACAACGGAAGAAAAAATGTCAATGTGAAGCATGCAACACTCTCACTATGAGTCATGGCGCAAGATGATGATGATGATGATGATTCACAAGTGTCTTAAATCGCAATTTACTACTCACAATAGACTGAAGTATTTGGTTTATTATATGGTGGAAATTATCCTCAGGGTTTGTTTGTCTTGATTATATTTAATTATTTCTGTGCCAATTTACCAGATTACACCTTCCACTAATTCCATCACTGATGTTGTAAACAGCCTCACCAAAACTCTTTTCGCTGTTTTAATGAAGTTCTTTTTCTACCTTGAATAAATCTTTAAATTAAAAACAATGTCTACCCTTGGTGGGATTCTGGATATAATCTACGGGTTTGATAAACTGCCAACCAAACTCATAACACCCAGAAATTAATGGATGACTCACCAGCCATCTTTCAGAGTCCACATAGACTTAATCCGCACCATATTTGTATTCTAGGAAGATAGGAATTTTAACTAATAACTTTAAAGCTGCGTTAATGCTGAGTCACTTTCTATTCTGCTTATTACCTCTTTGTTGTTGTGCCTTCCCCTTCTGTTTCCACTGATGAAAACAATTAATGGTAATTAAGTGGCTGAGAAAGATAATGGTGGATTGAGTCAAGATTAATGAACAGAAGGGAGGATGGATAGAAAAACAAAAAGCAAGAAGGTGTCGAGGGGGTTGAAAGAAACACTGTTGGACAAGAGGAAAAGGCAAAAAAAAGGAGCGAGAGAATGGAAGATGAAAGATGACCGAAGAAGTGAGAATGCAGAACAGCTGGAGAAGAACCGGAGTGACAGAGGAGACAGAGATGGAAATAGAAATGGACATTGATAAAGGATGTGAGAAAAGGAGATACCAAAAGAGGAATGAGAATGGGGAAGAAGCAGAGACAGAAAAGAGGAGTGTGAAATTCTGGCAGAGAGTAAAATAAGAGCAGATCTGTGTTAGACACACACACATAGGCAGAGAGTTACTGGGGTCACCATCCCTCCCAGTTTGAGAGAACCATTAGCAGTGCCTGCCTCAGATTTCTGCCCATTCCTATTACCATCACAGCTGGATGCATCCAAGTGTGAGACCTGGCTCACTCTGAGGAGACATTCTCCTCCTCTCCTACTGTACTCACACACTCCCTATCTCTCTCCCACATGCACATACACACACACACACACATTATATATGTACTAACGCATACAAACACATGGACACTGAGTCTAGAAATGCTCTCTATCAACCTTTAAATGCTTATGCACACTTAATTTTTGCAAGTATGTGTGTCACATAAGACACAACTCCCCCTTGCTTGCCCAGCAACCTCTCCATCCCAGGGAAGGTTCAAACCCAGGTTAGCTGCTGACTCCAGCGCTGCTCACTACATCCTGCTTCGTCAAGCACGATGTCTTATTAAGTGGCATGACAGAAAAACAAATAAAAACTGAAAAAAAAAAAAAAAAAAAAAAATAGAGGGCAGAAGTAGAGTCTCCCCTCAAAGCAGTGCTGTGCGACTGGTGGGGTGTTGTGCATAAGCAACTGCCTTATGAATGATTTGTGAGCGCTCAATTATTGAGGAAGCTACAGAGATCTGATGAGGTGCTCGGAGCCACTCGGTTGGACAATCGGCTGGTGGGTTGGATGGTTTCCAGCTAACCAGACGGTAATTTTTGCATGTGCGATTCCGGTAAATGCACAATGGTTTCCCCTTGCCGTGGCTGATGCATGACGAGATCTTAGCTGGTAATAGGATGCGATGAAAGCATGTGTGTGTGTATGTGTGTAAACCAACCACTCCAGGGTCTAGAATATAGCTCAAGGCGAAGAGATTGTATCACTCTACTAAACGTGATTAATTAAAGAAGTTCTTTGCATATGATTAGCATCGAGATGTGTGTGTTTGCACGGAGATCATTATAACCATGCTGTGCCTCAACCGTTCTACATAAAGTTGTCTAATTGGTTTACATCATTACCTGTGGGTTTAAACTCTGTGCCCCATATATCTGTAAAGTGTGAATTCTATTCATAAATAAAATAAGGGGCCTCCGTTCAATACCTTCGGGGCCTTTTATTATATTTGCGGACTTTGATGTTTCCACTACCACTCTGAAGGGTCTTTATTAGATCAACAGCTGCAACAAGAGCTCCAGCAGATTCCCCTCAGCTGTTTAAAGTGGTTTGAATGCCTGGGTGACACAAGGGAGGGCAAGGAAACAGAGAGGGAGCGTGAGAGGAAGATGAAAGGAAGATGAAGAAGAAGAGTGGAAGCAGTCGATGCTTTTCAGTTGCCAAATGCACGACGAATGAATGAGAGATATGGCACAAGTGGAGTGAGGAGAGTGAAAGTGGGAGGATGCCTGAAAGACATGAAAGAAAGGGGAAAAGGCGGGGGAGCAGAGGGAGGAGGCGAGGAAAGTAACAAACACTGCGTCCCATTTCTTTCCTTCACCCTCGACCTCAGCCTCCACCCTGTCGCGCTTGACTGCGTGTGCAACAAAGTGATGTCCCAATTTAAAAACTGACTGCTTTGTATAGTCCTCAAGTCCAACAGTTCCTTCACACAGTTTGCAGATGCAATAGCTAAAATAAAACTACAGATGAGAAGATAAAATAACAGCGGGGAGCAGAAATGCAACATGAAAGTTGAGATGAAATGAAAAATGCCTTTTTAACTCTTTCAGATCCCACTGGCGGACATTTTGTGCACCTATGTAACAATATATGCAAAAAGAAAAATCAAAATCAAAAATCATCAAAATCCAATCATGTTTTTTCCCCCTGTAAAACAAAATTTGACTTTCTTACATAAGCTACTACCAACAAGCCATCAATCACTCTGCAACTTATAGCTTTACAGAGCTAGTTTGCTAGCTAGCAACACCATGGTACATCAGTATGTCTTTGTTTTCCAAAATGTCGTGGTTACAGGCCACAGGCCAGGATTTATTCACTTGAGAAAAGTATCTGTAAGACATTTTACAGTGGACTACTTTAGGGAAATTATACAATCCCTCCAGGAAATCGCGATCTTGCAACCACAATAATCAACGCAAATTCAACGAAAGTCCGCAATATTTGCAGGGGGGCTTGCAACTTTTAAAAAGTCCCGTTTTTCGGCATTTTCCGGCTGACTGGAAGTCGACGCACATGAAACGTCATTTGAAACGTCATCAGACGCGTCATCAAATTGTGCTAATGGCATTGCAGTATAGAGAAACGCTCTGTATTGACATAAGAATTTGCACTAATATGTGTTGAATTTATTAAAATGTTATGTTTACAGAAGATGTCCTACATGTTGTTTTACAGTCACATTGTCTGGTTTGAGAGCTACAATATTCACTCCGGATTTTTTGCAGCATTATTGGAGTCCATGTTTTGAAACTAATTAAATAAAACTAAAGAAGAGAACTATAGAAAAAACATTTGCAGATATTTTGTAATATTCAGTATGATTATTATAGCAAGTGATTATATGACTTATTCTGTTGGAGGTAGTAGTTTTAAAAAAAAATCACATTTTTTTTCTCCTTTTGTCATTAGCCGCAATTTTTGTCATTAGCCGCAATTTTTGTCATTTGCTGCAATTTCCCGCAAAAAATCACACAAAAATGCTGCAATTTTTATCGCAATTTTTGACAAAATTAGCCGCAAATTCAAGGGTTTTCATTGATCCTAGAGGGACTGATTGTAGGAGGTGTGTGTGGAGCCACTGGCTTGCTCTGAGCCAGCAGCCCACTGTTGTAATGCAGTACTATAAGACAACCATTTTTTAGCGGTCAAATGTGAAGGGTTTGATTTGAATCCCTCTTGTGACAACGATCAAATAATCCATTACACTTGGAAATACATCACGGTAGAAATGCGTAAGACGATCTAACTTGCATTTCACTAAGACTTGAGCCTGGACACAAGAAGAAGAATAAAAACTTCCTTTGCTGTGTCCCTATTCCATACTACATTTTGAGTTTGCAATGTCCTCACACTTGCACTTGCACTTGTCTTAATTAAAGGTGTCATTGAAACTGCGTTATTGTGTTTGGATTGTTAGCTGGTTTATTTTTTAATAGGCTGCATCATATGCAATCTCTCATATTAGAGTGTGACAGGCGCTCTATATTTGGTGTTGTTGTCGAGGTTGTTGAAGCATAGCAAGAGTCAAATGCCACACATTCTGTAGTTTTAATAAAATATGCAGTGAACAGCAGTGCTAGTTTTATTTGCGCAATAAATCTCTATAATTCCATCTGGCAATGCTAATGCAGATGTCTACTCGATCAGTACATGACTGATGCAAGCTTGTTTTGTTTTTATCACACCTGCCTACATACACAGCGGGACAGCAGACAGTTTGTCAGTGTCAGTGATCGAAATATGATCAGTAGTGTCTAGGTGACATGTACGTAAAAATACCTTAACACAATGGTGACATGCATAGTCTTGCTGAATGTGATCAAAATGGTAGCAGCAAACTGAGATACAATATAAGGACAAATGAATGAAGGCCTAAAAGCTGATCTATTCTTCTTCCTTCCCTGGTTTGGAGCTCCAGAGACACAAACACTGACATCGAGAGGAACACCAAGACAGAATAGACAAAGACAGAGAAAGGAGAGACCTGAATGGCAAGAGGCTTTTCAATTTGATAAGGGAAGCTGCAGAGAAACTGAGAGAGACAGAGAAACAAAACAAAAAGAAAGTGAGAGAAAGCAAGAGGGTCGTTTCGGTTTTCTCGATGAGGACCTGGTTGGGGTAGAGCTGCTCTGCCAGATTAGCCGGCGCTTGGAGTTTTCACCCCAACAGGCCTGGAGAGAGCCAAGTAAAACTCGTCCCGGAGCCTGGCTTCCTGCCCCCGACAAATAAACCTCATAATGGAACTCTATCGGGCTCCAAGTGGGAACATTCATTTTCATTACCGCAGGTTTATCTGTCCCCACATGCTCTAACGCCGCAGTGCAGAGGTGTGCTCAGGTAACGGATCAGGAACAGGGGTGGGTGAAAAAAAAGGATAAAAATAAGAGTGAGAAAAGAGGTGAAGAAGTGGGAAGACAAGCAAGGGGCGCTGGCTCATCTCTCAGCAAGCATTTTCTCTGTTTTCCCTCTGTTAATGCTGTTTTCTGCTCTGCATGTGATATTCATCTTAATCACAGGACGGGAAAGCATAATTTCATTTTTTTGGGTCAGGCAGATGGTACCTTTGTTGAGGAGATTAATTACCATGCTGCACGACATTAATAAAGGCAAACATTTGAAGGGGAAATGCAATTTGCCCCGAGTGCAAGGCTAGTGTAAATAGGTGAGTCAGGGCCGGAGAAGGCCGATAGCCCGTGGGTGGATCATAATTTATTCTCTCTGTAGCGCCTGTTGAGCCTGAAGCTGGCAGAGCAGAGCAGAAAGGGAGACTAATGGGCATTCAACCACCTGGCAGCAAACTGGGGATCACAGTACACACCCCGCCAAGACAGGCTGCAGTTAGGCTTTTTTTCCTTCTTTTTGGAGGTGTGTTTTAACTTATTTATTTGCCTTTTTTGCCTTCAAAGATACTTTTTGAAGTTTGCAGAACAGGTCTTTTGAAGAAACATCTCGTCTCTATATCTTTGCAGTGCAGAATATTGTGTGTGCTTGTGCCTGTGTGTACATTTTAAGGGTCTGTGTATCAAGATATGCATATATCACACGACTGATGTCAGCGTCCAGAATATGTCTATACACTGCTTACATATTTGATAGACGGACTTCACTATCTTATTTAAAGGTCCAGTGTGTAGGATTTAGGCAGATATATTGGCAGAAATGGAATATATCATAATAAGTATGGGGTTTTTTGTGTATAATCACCTGAATATAAGCATTGTTGTGTTTTTGTGAGCTTAGAATGAGCCCTTTATATCGACATAGGGAGTGGGTCCTCATCTACAGAGGTGGCCATGTTGGCCTACCATGTTTCTATAGAAGCCCAGAAACACTGGCTCTAGATAAGGCCACCAAAGTTAACAACCCCTCCATGATGTGAGCATCAGAAAAACAGATTTTTTTTCAAGTTAAACTGCTTTATTCAGTTTAATGGTCTGAGTCATTGAGTCCTTTTGTTTTGGAGAGGAAGAGAGCTTTGTGGTAATTGAGCTCCAGGTAAAAACCTCCTGAACATCTTAACTTATCAGAGAAAAAATGGTGAGCACACATTTGTTGGTGCAGGGCTAGCAACCCATCTCACCCAAAAACTTATCTGTAACTTTTTTTCTCAGTGTTTTTACCAGTTTAAATCACTGGGTCCATATGTTTTGGAGAGAAGGAAACCTCTGTGGATAATTCAGCTCTCAGTAAAAACCTCCTCAACGTCTGGATCAGGAATAAGGTGAGCATACATAAGCACTCTTTAGCAGGCACTGGGCTAGCAACAGTATGAGCTTTTCAAGGTACGATAACCGTCTTAGAAAATATCACGTCATGCTATCATGGTATTACTGAATTTATATTATCATCAGTCAGAACGACCCTTAAAGGAATGAAAAGAGAAGGTTATTTTTGGTTGTATAAACGCTTTGTTACTGCAGTTGAAACTTGAAACACTTTTGTTCATGAAAGTTTAAAAAGTCTCGCCTTTGAAAATAATTTCAATAATGGGGAGATTCTCCATTCAGTTGTAATATTTTCAATATCGTAAATTAGCAAATATACACAGTATGATAACCGTCAATTTTCTATATCATAATGTACCTTGAAAACGGTATATCGTTGAAACCCTACTGTGTGTTTGTTTTCAAGAGGAAGAGACCTCTGTGGATAATTCGGCAATGACCACTGAAGGAATTCTGACCAGAAGAAGTTTCAGCTGGTTGCAATCTGCAGTCCTCACCGTTAGATGCATCTAGAATTGCCCTAAATCTCACACACTGTTCCTCTACAGCACAATAAATGCTTTTACTTTCACAATGAAAACAATTATCTGCACTTAATACACCACACAGGGAGTAATGTTGATTTCTGTACAAAGATTCATGAGATAATACAAACAGATTAGGAAAAAACCAATGTGCTCCGCACATATTTTTCAGGCGCATTAATCCTGAAGTTCTTTGTGCAAGAGGATGAAAAAAAGTCTGCACATCAAAAAGACAAAAAGCCTTTGCTATTTTTACCTTTAAAGCTCAGGGGATAGATACTGTGAGCATGAAATTAAAAATAGCAAAAGACATTTGAAGCTTTTTATCATGTTTAGTGTCACACTGCAAACTCATTGTTTTATTTTGCAGGGGATGGCAGATCAATGGCACAGCTCTTTATCAAGCCAACAATTACAAATGAATACCATGATATCCCATCAAAAAGTCATCCTTAGAGCCGTCCTGTATCCACAGATTTCAATTCCGAAACACAGGCGACATCAGGAAGCAGAGCACGAGCGCTTGTCGTGGATTCATGCCAGACAAATTGCCGTCAGCAGGACGGGTGGTAATTTTCCTGAAATCCGGAACATATCAGGGAAATGAAAGAAGAAGAGCAGCACCTGAGCAGCACCCTGGAGACACACGGGGACTATCACTTCAAAGATGAGTGCTTTTAGGAAGATTTCCCATTCCCATCAGGCCATATGGATAGACAGAAGAAGGGGCAAAACAATCTGCACCTTTATTACTGGGTGGTTACGGAGAAGGTATATAAAGGCCAGAAAGTGAACAGGGAATGGAATCAGAAGAGCTTTCATTGCAGCAATATACCAGCACATTATGAGTGTGTCTGTCTCTGGCTGTGCTTGCACACGCCTAAATGTAGTGGTGGAAGAAGTACTCAGATCTTTCTACTTCAGTAAAAGAAGCAATAGCACAGTGTAGAAATAGACTGGTACAAGTTCAAGTCATACATTCAACACTGTACTTCAGTGAAAGTACAAAAGTATTACCATCAACATTAAAGTATCAAAAGAACAAGTACTCATTATTATAACAGAATAATAAAAATGATAGTATTGCATTAACTTTCATTGTCCACGTGTTAATGTTGCAGCTGGTAACGGTGGGGCTAATTTAAATGATTGTATATACTGCTGGGTAGCTAATAGGCCCGTTTCCACCGCAGGAATTTCGGGGTAATTTTACGGGGCCGCAGCCATTGGTGCGTGTCTCCACTGCAGGAACCACCCCCGAAGGACAGATTTCCGGAACTTTTACAGGGGCTAAACAAGTCCCTGCCTCGGAGTAGGTACTCAGAACGGCCCCTGGGGTTACTTGGTGCTGATTGGATATACTCAAGGTGGAATGTGACGTCAACAGAAAGCAACAAAATAGCCGGCATTCTTAAAACTCAGCAGACGAGGGTTAGCTTGTTCATAGCTTCCACCGCCATGTAAACAAACTCAATAAACGGTCCGTGAAAAACATATTTTTTCTAGCGGATATCTTAGTTACAACATGATTGAGCTAGCAAAGCAGTTTTGTGTTGCTATGTGTGGTATTTATTCAGTTTTGGGAAATCACGATGTCTAGAAAGCATCAGTGGCTGCAGCTGACAGGGACAGCTAACAGCAGCAGCAAAGCTAACATCAGGACGTCATCTGTTAAAAGCCTCCCGTTGTCGGATACGACATGAAACTACTCCAGTTAGCTCAATCATGTTGTAACTAAGACATCCGCTGGAAAAAATATTTTTTTCATGGGCCACTTTGTGAGTTTAGTGAGTTATTACAGACACCGCTAACAGCTAACAGCTAACAGCTAACAACGTCCCTACGCCACTACGTCGGCGACGGTCAAAATGGTCGCGCAACGATTACATCACATCCAGAGCCCGGTAACTTTACAGGAACCTTCCTCCTACTCCGCCCTCTCAGTGGAGACACGGCGGTTGAGAGGGCTGAGCGAGGGGACGTTCCTGTAGTAGTTCCTGCGCCCCAAATAGTTCCAGGAACGTCTTCAGTGGAAACGGGCCTTATGTATTTGCCCCCAGGAATCAATAGAATCGTGTGCTTTTGTACATGATGATTTGTTGATTTGTTTTATAATACCTAAATCTGAATCTGCAAAATCAACTAATAACTAATGTTATCTAAGAAAGCTAGGGCATTAAAAAGTGAATGCTTCGCCTCTGTGATGTACTGGAGTAGAAGTAAGAGAAAATGGAAATATTTCAAACCTGTACTTAAATGCAGTATTACTGAATAAATGTACTTCCTTTTCCACCAACGCCTAAATTATCTGGTTTCCTGCTGTAAAAGGATGTTCCTGACTCTTCTGTGTGTAGTGTACATTTTGCAGTGTGCCATATTTTTTATGTTGCGCCCACAATTTCACATTACAACAAATATTTTTGAGAGAGGCAAGGAATGAAAAAGGAAAGCTAAATATGAACTAAATCCACACAACATAAAAAAACAACAAAAAAAAAACAACGATGAGAACTGCGAGCTGCGATCATTGTCTTTGCTTCTTCAACACCTGTGCTGGCTTTACAGATGCTGTTTACCTCATTTCAAGGCTGACAGCTCATCAAGCTGAGTCACGAAATGCACCGCCTACCTCCACACAAAAAAGACACAGTGGCTCTCATTCAAAACATCTGAAGCTGAGATCAAAGAATGCAAAACACTGTCTATTTAAAATTCTGACAAATCAGAAGCGACACAGAATACTTTGCATCAAACCATACAAGGCTACAATTTCTGAAAACACAGATTCTTTTGTATAAAGGTACATTTCACAGCTGGGGTTCTTTGTCTGCATGGCTAATGAGAGTTTTTAAATGGGCAGTCGGGGGTTGAGTCCCAGGCACAAAGACACTTTGATAGTACAGTACTGAAGATAGAGGAGCCTGGACTCTTCTGCCAGCCTATCACTAGACTGCCAGATGATTTTTGTACCCTGCTTCTCGAGGATAGAGATTTTGTCACCACGATGAAAGTTCCTTCGCATTGAGCCCAGGAAGGAGAGGCTGATTGTGAGCAACAGTCTGCTTTATCAGAAGTATTAATTACCAATCAGCCTCAGTTCACATTGAATCTGATGAGCAATGGAGCAATACTGTAGGCACAGTGTTCCATGATGTAAGTGGATGCTCTGTGACGGCACCCACCAAAGTTTCTTGCACTGCGTTGATCAATATAATGACTAATGATTGCAGTTGTTGCAGGGAGTGGAAGATAAAAGGACAATGTGGTTAAATGAGTTTCTCTGTGAGTTCACCTGTTGAATTTGTCTGGGTTTAACATTGATTGCTTCAAAGAATACAACCCAGATTGAAACCGTGGTTCAATTTGAGTTGATTGGTTGCTTATATGGAAGGTGCATCTGCAGCGGTAGGCTTCTCTCCCTGTTGCCTTTGCGGTCATCAAAAGAAAGAGATTGAGACTGCACTGTGGAAACTCGTGACAAATCAGCTGGAAGATCCAATCAAATTAGTATCTGTGAAGACACGCTTCAACAATATTTCAGTGATTGGACTGCATTATTTAAGTGTTTTCCAAGCATGAGTCCCTGTAAATTGTAGAAGTTCTTACCAAGATTTTCTCACCTTATGCATTCTTTATGTGTTTCTTATATTGAACGTTACAGTGCAGTGTTAGAAATAGGAAATGGTTTGTATAGCTCAAGTTATTTACTGAATTATAGTCTTACGAGAAAAATACAAAACTTATTTGAAATCTTCTCAGAGATGACTGTGATTACGCTGATGGACAGAGATACATAACAATTACTGTTATAGAGCAAATGCGACACAAAACAAGTTGAGGAATAAACAAGCAAATAAGAAACTGAGAATGTAGATAAACAAGCACAAATGGAAATAGAAAACCAAGATGTAAGAGACAGATCTGATTCGTTGGTTACGCTGCCTCTGCAAAAAACAGTCAGAGTGTGCAGAAACAGGATGTATTGTACCGTCTCTATAACAGAAGAAACTATGGCTTAAAGGAAAAGCGTGTAGGACTTGGGGGGACTTAGTGGCATCTAGAGGTGAGGATTGTGTCACAGTGGGCACTTTCTACCTGCCATACATGCCATCTCCTCTGCTCATTCAGTACGTTTCCACTCACCCTGCCTCATCACCACATCTACCTGCCAGCCTATTGCCTGTCAATACATTTCCCACTCCTGCTGGTCCACCATGCCCACCTCATCGAGCTAACGCTTCTCACCTGTGGATCATTACCTCCTGGCACTATGAAGACTCCCACGCCACAGACTCATATTGCCAGATTGTTCTTCGCCTTCATGCAAGACTTTCCCACGATTGTTTCCGGATGGCTTCCTTGTGACCGACCCTGCCTGCCCCTGATTCTCCTGTTTCATCTGCTCCCTGGTAAGGCACTCTGCCTTCTGTCTTTGATCGGGAGCTCTGATTCCAACTTCCTGGTTCCTGTTTGCCTGTTTTTTGTGACTGTATGGAGAGACCGTCATCCAGCTCTCCAACGTGAGTTTACCTATTCAGTTACCTGTAACGCTCTTGTCACAGAGGGGCTGCTAACTATGGAGGCTGATGCAAAAACGTGAATGGCCCTATGTAGACCAGATGTTTGGTTTGTCCCTTCTGGGCTATTGTAGAAACATGGCAATGTAATATGCTGGACTCTGTGGATGAGACCACACTCCCTACATAGATTTAAGCGTTTATTCAAAGGTAACAAAACCACAACAATTCTATTTTTCAGGTGATTATACACCAAAGCAAACATACTTATATTATTATATTCCATTTTTGCCATTATATTCCCCTAAATCCTACACAGGTCTTTAAAGTATCTCATTAATTGCTAGCAAGGCCAACATGTTACATTGCCTAATGAAGCTCTAGCAGAAGTTCATTGAGGAAGAAAATACTTTTCATGCTTATGCTGTAATTTTTCTTTCTCTCCTTGCCATTTACTCCTTGCATTCATGCTCACTCATTATCTGTAGCTGTCATTGTCCGGGGCTGTCAATTGAGTCATCAGCTGTACAGTGTATTCACAACCTACCAATAGCATAGTATCACACCTTCTCCAGTAGCTTATCATCTTACCGTTTTTTGTTTTAAATGTTTTTTTTCTGCCTGCCTAGTTCTTTCATGCTACAGCCTTGTGCACCCTCCACTTCCTCATAACCGCCTCATCTTCTCAGATTCATCAGCCTCATCAACCTTCATCCTCAGTCATCAATCACCACCACCAATGTCTTGACTCCATGGGGGAATTTATCTTGATGCTGCTCAGATGTCCCCTGATCACAAAAAAGTCTCCCTCCAATGACTTAACACCAAAAACTTTAGTTAAATCCCAATCAGCATGAGCCATCTGTTAATTTGTACATCCATATTCTGTATTAAATATTATCTGTTCTTCATCTGTCTCCCCTGATTAAAATGTATTTTAAATGAAATGTTCACCTGAAAGGCCAGGTCTATTCATTTTAAAAGGGGGCTATATGACTTCCTGCTGTTTCACATTGTTGTTGTCAGAGATTGTAAATGTAGACAATGCAGGTTTCAAAATAAAATAAAAAATATATAAAATAGAAGAAAAGGCTTTACAGCTGTTCTAAGACAGTAGAAGGGAAACCCATTCAGTTAGGTCTCAGGGGTGACATGATGATGATGTCATGATGATAACATGATGATGTCATGATGATGAAATGATGATGTCATGATGACTATATTATTGTGATATAATGATGACGATATATTGTCATGATGCGACATTATGATGTCATGATGATGATATGATGATGATATTCTGATGACATAATACTTACATGATGATGTCATGATGACATGATTACATGATGTGATGATGACATAATGATGTCATAGTGACAACATAATGTCACAATACTGACTGTATGACATGATGATGTCATGATGATGCCATGATGACATCCGGATAATGACATCATCATGGTGTTGTGATGACATCATGATAATTTCATGATGATGTGATGTTGATGTCATGATGAAGATATGATGATGACATAATGACGACATGATGATGATGTCATGATGATATAATAAAGATGTCATGATGATGACATGATGATAACATAATGATGTTATGTAACAATATGATGATGGCATGATAATGACATGATGACAGCATGATGGTATCATGATTACATGATGTCATGATGGTGTCACAATATTGACACGATGACATTATGGTGTCATGATGATGGCATGATGACATGGCTACATGATGTCATGATTACATGATAATGTCATGATGTCATCATGATGGTGACGTCATGATGATGACATGACGATGTCATCATGATGACTTCATGAAAATGTTATGTTGACAATATGTCATGATGATGTCATGATGATGACATAATGATAATGCCAATATAATGAATGAATGAAACATTTACTTCCAAGGCTGACCAGGTTTATTGAAAACAGGGCTATATGACTTTCTGCTGTTTCACATTCTTGTGTGTTGTTGTCAGTGATCTTAAAAGCAGTTTTCAAAATAAAAATAAATAAATAAAATAAAATCAAGAAGAAAAGGCTTTGCAGGTGTTCTAAGAAAGAAGAAGGTAAATGCATTTAGTTAGGTCTCAAGGGTTATTTTTAACTTTGGGAATGCACATACACCAAGGTGCAGAACAGTTTGAGCTTCAAAGTCCATCAAGCTAAGCAGCACTCTAAGTAAAACATGCTGTTAAGTTTGAGGGCCTCCTAGTACACTCATTGCATTTTGGTGAGAAACACAGATTGTAAACACAACTTTGTTTACAACAAAAGTTGACTACAGTGACTAAACAGTGACATTTCAGTTATCACCCGAACAAAAAGGACAACGTTTATTGATATTGTGCTGAACTAAATATCAAAAATGCAGGACATGCAACTCAAATCCTCTTAACAGTTTAATTTGACACACTTGAGCCTGGAGTGTGTGTTTTGGTTTTTTTCCCCCCTCACGTCTTTGAGCAGACAGCATCCTCTCATCCTCATTGATTAACTCGTCAGACTGGCCAGCTGTGTTTCGCCAGAGATAATGTTTTAATTAACGGACTTCAATATCTAATTAAGATTAGATGTAGATGCTTTATAGAGGTCATTTAAATAAAGGCAGACAGGCCGGCAGGGGAAGGTCTGGGCTGATGATGGGATCAATATATTGCCGTTGGGGAGTACCTGCCTGTGGTCCTGAGGTACTTTGAAGGGAATGGTTCACTGCCATGTTTTAGCAAGGCCTCTAAGTCAGGGTGAGTGAACACACAAGAAGCAGCTCTTTTAAGATAAGTTTAAAGGCATTGCTGCACTGCTCGGCAGATATAAAGACTGACCTGAATTCCTGATGGTGCGCTAATCACTATAAGGTCTCTAAGATGTATATTCTGACTGAGTAAAACAGTGGTAATATACTTTATTGGAGTACAGTGGCTGACTGGATAGGGATGTGTGAGTGTTTCTTCTTCTTTTTATATCTATTTTAGCGTTTTGCAACCCCCAGTTTCTCTCTGTGGAATGTCAAAATTCCTGTGTGCTTTATTGTGGTTAACATGATTTTGTCATCATGGGCCCAAAAAAGGTTAGATCTGGGCATGGCACGTGTGGAACAACTGTATTGACATGTATATGTGTTGAATGCACTCAGTAAATGTCATAAACAATGTACTCATTAAATTCAGGTCTTTTTTTCGTTGAAGAGTGTGAACATTTTGGCCTGTGGGTTAGACGGTTACCAAAAACATTTGGATCCATCCTCTGGGGACAAGTAATGTTGTCATGATTTGCAATAATCTAAGTAGTAGTTTAAAGTTATGCTCTAAAACAATTTCTAAGACATGTAGACAATCCAACAGACATTGCTATATGCTAGATTAATATCTGAACATGTGCTAAAGATGTATATTCACAGGAACACATCAGAACAAAAATGGTGCAATAGAAAATCCAGATCACATACCATTATACCACAACTGTTGAGCCATACAGTGCATCTCAGAGGAACAACAACACATTTAATTTAGAATAAACAGGAACACCAAAGGGCATAAAAAAGAAAACTGACCGTGTATATCGCTGTACAAGCAGCATTTCTAGGACGGTGCTGATTACATTATGGCAGCATGTTAAACAGAGCAAGACCAAGTAAGATAAATGGAGATCATCATAAATGCTGTTCATGATATTCCAATACCTGAACCTTTGCCCACCTTTCACCACCACAACAGTTTAATCAATAGAAAGCAATTTCTCCAGTGCTCATTATTACCTCCACAAAGGAGGTTATGTTTTTGGTCTGGTTTGTGTGTCTGTTTGTTAGCAGGATTACAGAAGACCTACTGGACTGATTTTTATGAAACTTGGCGAGACGGTGTAGCATGAACCAAGGTAGAAATTATTAAGTTTTTGAGCAGATACAAAACATGGGGATACACAATGTTTTTTTCACTTTTGAAAAAGGGAGGGCTTATTCACTGGACCTTTTCAAGGACCCAGCGGTTTCCTGCACCCAAACATCCATTTTGACTTCCTACAAGAAGATTTGTAGTAACATAACAATGTCACGCTACTTCTGCATTCACTTATGAGAAAGGACAGTCATTATTAGCCACAAGAGGTCATTCATCTGGACAACATACCTTAGGTCATTTAATGCCTTTGAATGAACGACCGATGTACATTTTGATACCCTTCACACAATCACATCTCAAAGTTAGCTTCAACTGAACCCAAAAGATGGTCATGATCGACCTGGTTCATTAATTTCTGGGGCAACAGGACAAATGTATCTCGGAGATGAGAGGGCAAAGGCCGGTACATTCTATTCTCTCAGCCTAATGAGTGGTCGGACCTCCACAAGGTGACTTTGTTTCATCACCACAGGACTTCCTCTCACTTTTTTATTCTATTCACTTCACTTTTCTTTCTCAGCTGTCATGTCCTCCACACCTCCTCTGGGTTGGGCGGCTGAAGTCATACCCCAACACTCAAAGCTTTAAAGTCACAGCTCTAATTAAAGCCAATGTTTAAATACCTTCACTAATCCATAGACCATTGTAGTGTATTAAGACTCCCATCATTGATTAGACAGGCTGATTCAAAGAGCCAAGAAAGGAAAACTCATTAGGAGAGATTTGAAAGATGCCCTCTGTTGATAGCTCGAGAGGGAACTTTACCCTGTTTGTTTACTTGACTCAAAATATAATTTTCTTAATGGCTGATAAATAAAGGTAACTATACAGAGGGTGAATCATCAGACAAACGAGGCATACAGTGCACTCAGTGTACGGTCAGATGAGTGTCATCAGCTCCCAGAAAATAACTGTAATTAATATTCTTTTATGGACATTAAGAAAAGTCAATTATATGTGTTATGGATGTACAGGTAACTGGGGCTGTTTTTACAGCGTGCCTCCAGAGATGGCAGTGTTGGCCTGTTAGTTGGTCCATCACTTCAGTTTAGACTGAAATATCTCACCAACTATTGGATTGACTGTCATAAAATTTTGTGCAGACATTCATGGTCCCCAGGGGATGAATCCCACTGATTTTGGTGAAGCCCTGATGTTTCCTCCAGTGCCACCATGAGATTCACAATTGTTGTCAATGTTGTCAAATCATTTGAACAGGTGAGTTATATAAGAATTCATCCCCTGTGCAGTTGTCATGAATGAAGAAATAAGCATTCATGGAGCCACCCCCAAGAGGCCATTTGAGGAACTGCAGTTGTTGGCACTTCTGCATTGGCTTCATTTTTTAGCCCCAGAGGCTGCATCTTGCTAAATACTTGCAAAACTATTCTCAGCAGCACTTAATGTTTACTGCTTCATGGCAAATGTTTGCATGCTAACGAGATCAATGTTATTACTAGATGGAACCAAGTGAAACTATAAAGACCTTAACTTCACCTTTTCCTGTGTAAAGGCACAGTTCAGCCAAATTACGAAAAACAACAGTTACGCTATGACATACATAGTTTTGGCTTATTTGCCCAGATATTTATGAGAGTTCTGCTGCCAACACAAGGGGGGATTTTTATTTTGGTCCTCACAGCATTAAAAAACATTAAAAAAAAAGAAAATTAAAAAATCAGCCTGGACTCTTTTTATGCCCTAAAAACCCTGTTACTCAGAGACAGATTGATTACCAGATCCTTGAACTCAGTAACTCCCTTGAAGTCTTTTCAACTGAGTTTAGTGGATTTCAGACGACCTGCCATGAGGCCTTGAAATGCGGATAAATAAAGCAGGTGATGCCTCAACACTCCAAAGGAAATTGTTTATCTGTTTGTGCTGTATGCTGAACACAGACCGGTCAAGAAGTAAATTCAGAGTGTTTTTTTGTCAAGTGAAATAAAACGTCCCAGACATTGCTTTATTCCCTTTTCAGGAGCAGATTTCACTCAGCCAGAGGCAGAGGACTTCTCACAGGACCCACCATGGTTTTGCTAGATCCATCAGAGCCCTGCTTGGATGCAGCCTTGGAAAACACAGAAAAAGAGAGAAACTATTGCCTCATGCAGAGAAGGAGAAGGAGAAAAAGGTCCCAGTCTCCTATTCCCGTGTGGTCATTGATCTACAGGCTCTGATTCAAGCTCCGTATTAAATCACCCTGGGGTCCAGAGCCAACCTGTTCTCCTACCTCTTTGTTCAGACTGGCACCAAAGATAACAGAAAGCATTTTGCGACGCGAGTGCCACAGGGCCCCAATCTTGCCTCCAGCTTTTTTTTTTCTTTATCCCTTCTTTTCCCTCACTTTTTCCTGCACCTCTTTCTTCACCTCTGTCTGTTTCTTTTTGGCTCTTTTTCTTCTTCTTTTTCCCCCTTAAATCTCACCGTCTTCTTCCTATACCACATTGTAAAGGAGTCTTTTGTACAGCCCTGATGGAAAGACCACTTTCAAACAAAGACCGCTCACATTGCGGAACAGGGACAATAAATAGGATCTTTTGTGGGCCGTCTGAAGGTGCTCTTTCATCACCAACAGAGATGGAGAAAAGAACGGAAGAGGAGAGAAAGTAGGAGAGTTTGTGTCGGATTTATCCATCGCAACACTTACAGTTTTCAAAAGAAAGTTGGGTGTGTGATCTTCAGAGCCTGGGTAGTTTCGCATCAGGATTCACATGAAACGAACTTGGGTGGATCTGTGACAATCAGACCACAGACATTTGATATTAGACAGCGTAAACTCAGCCTGATAATTAGGACAAACTGCAAATTGTTTTACTTGTTCATTCATCCTGACGTTGTGTTCATGTTAGCTGATTTCTGCTTGAGAGAGGGGTTATTTTGTTTTAAACTGCCCTAACCAATCAGTAGCAAGCCCCGTATCCATTACTCGTACATCAGTTACATGGCAGTGAGCAGGCGAATAAACTTTCCACCAACCATCTACAATACATTTCCACCCCACACCCCTATTGTGTTTCTTTCCATTTGTATCATTGTGATCTTTCCCACAGGAGTTTTGTGGGTTTGAACAATACTTTGCTGAAAAACCTGTGGTCCAGCAAAATTTAGGAGGTTGAAGTTAGGTAAGTGAAGTGACGAACAAAATAGTCACCCCGAACATTTTTATGTAGGGAAGCAATGCGACAAAATATACCCCTTTTCCACTATCAACACCAGTCAACCCTCTACAGGATTTCCTTTCTCTGTACCCTGCTTTGCTCAACCTGCCTACTGTACCTTGACTTCTTGTCTTGTCAGGTGATAGCATGTTTTCTCCTGTGGTCTTGTCGCTGTCACAGCAGATGAGGAGAAAGCTGTTGCTAAGGTTTAAAAATATCTGGACCCTCGACAAGCCGGTCCTGGTGAGACATTGCTGGTGACATTTATTCTTCAAGTGAGTAATCAAGTGAAATATCACAAAAAGACTTCTGAATCCAAAGCGGCACTCCAGACTCACCTCTAGTCAGTTTTTCATTTGAAAGGAATACTTCAGCCCCCAATAAGATCTGTATGTCAGTTACTTACCCCATGTTACCTTGAACAGTGAAGAAAACTTCACTGTTCTGTTTTTCTTGTATGCCTCTGATGAACAAAGAATCCAAAATGAAGAAAATACTTGGTGATTTAAAGTCATTGGAGACTATTTAACTATTTTGTAAACATCTGTTTACAAACTCTCATACAGCTTGTGCAGAATAATCAGTAGCCCCTTTTACACTGCCAGATTTTCCGCGAATGTTGGGCCGTTTTGCCGGCAAACTGCAAGCGTTTAGACACACAGAGCTGGATTGGCGAGTTGATCCGAGGTGCCCAGTTTTCCGTCTCGTAGGGTAGACATATTGAGGGGGAGGGGCTGTTGAAGAATTGTGGGAGGAGCTGTTGATGACGCTGCACGTGTGAGCCACTGGCGGTGGATAGACAGGAAACAGCTGATAGCAGGAATTAGCGAGCAGCTAGTAGCAAGAGGGAAACACAAACCTGACAGACACTATAGTAAAGATGCCCTCGCAAATGAAGAGGCCATTAACCGTCAGATGACGGGGACGGTGAAGAACGGGCCGACTTACGAAGGACTGACCAGCCGCGGCTTCCCTCCCACGTCACTGTTTACGTCACACGCTGAGCTACATGTTTTGTTACTTGCTCACGCCCCCCATTGCCCCGAAAAAGCCGCATTCTGTATAAACAAAAGTAGGTAGGCGGCATTTTGCTGCACTCCCCATTTTGTTTTTATACTGCCAATGCTGAAAGAAGACTGATTGAGCTTTCCTGCAAATTTGTACAATTCCTGTTTAAAAAGTACTCAGCTGTATGCTGAGTACTTTTTAAACACACTCCATTGACAAAACAGTAATTGTACCATGCAGAATATGGGAGCTGCCAGTCTACCACTGCCTCGATCAATAGTTTATGTTATTGAGTGACTTTGATGAGTCCGAACTAAAGGCCTCTGCACACTGAGTCCGTTTTTTTTTCGGACGTGTTTTTTTAATCTGTCATCCAAAAAAAATAAATCGTTACACACAAAGTGAAAGTGAGCTTTCAAGAGTTGTGAAATGATTCTGTGCACCCCGTTCCTCTGTCTTGTCACAACTGTGCCCCGCTGCCACATTTCCCTCCCTGATTCTTAGTCTAACAGCTCTCTAAAGACTGATGGATGCGAAAAACGCAGAAAATCAAACCTGTTCTGAAAATTTTAATGACGGACAAAAGTTTCGAGCTCAGTGTGCAAACATGCTTGACACAGCGTATTCATTTGTAGACGTGCGACAGTTTCGGACGAAAAACACTGACTCAGTGTTCAAAGGCCTTTAAAATACCAAAGTCACTAAATTATACAAACAAACTTCTGATTGAAGCAGCGGTAGACCAGCAGCTTCCGTGTTCCACGAGTTAAAATTAATGTGCTGGTCAGGAGAGTCTAGATTTAAAAAGAGTATTACTTTGGCTTGCCTTTCAGAACTCCATTGGAAAGGGCTGCCTGTTTGGGAAGTACTGAGCATACAACTGGATAAATGAGACTTGAGTTGTGTGTGAGTTTGTAAACAGATGTTTTGATATAGATTTGCTGTTGTTGAAGGCAGTCGCCAGTGATTTCAGTTCATCATGAATATTCTCCGTTTCTGAATTCTTCATTCACTAGAGGCATGCAAGAAAAATACAACAGAGCGATGACGTTTTCTTCATGAATTCAACGTAACACAGGGTGAGTGATATACAAATGGTCATTTAGTGGGGGAAGTATTCCTCTGAGCTTCATATTACATTGTACTGTCTTATTGGCATGCGCTTATTGTTACCATTAGGCTGAGCGTCCAAAGAATCGTCATATATACTCACATCTGTATAGTGTGTGTGTTCCTGTACTTCTGTCTCCTTTCTAAAACTGATTTTAGTTGTGAGCCTTGAGACTGAAGACAGCTTTGAAAAGTGAGGACATTTTCTGCAAGTCCTCATTCGTTAAAGGGGCTGTTTAGAGTAAGAACTGGTTTTAGGGAGACGTTTAGAATTGTTAGAATTGTTGATCATAGATGTTTGAGTTTGTGTAACTGTACTGTGTTTGGGTGTTTGAAGTGCTCTCAAGTCTCACCCTAAAAGTTTAAATCTTAACTTCTAACCACAAGAAGTGTGCCATAAATCTTCTGGGCACATTTGTTGTTCATGATTTTAGCTTTTTCCCCTCTCAGCCTTTTAGTGTGTGAACCTGCAGCTAACCAGTGGCCCCCCAGCTTGTCCAGGTCCTGCTCCACATGGGAAATTTCCCCTGAAATTTCTACAAGAGTTCAGATAATTGACAGCAGGAGCAACCCCTTCAAACTTCTTTGAACATAGTTAAGCAACAAGCAAGGAAACATTGCTAATGAATGCTTGAGAGTGCTTTTCTTTGATGCATTTAGCGAATCCCAAACGAGATAATGTGAAAAGAGTTTGTCATTCATTTTTGCCAGCACTGCTGTTTATTATATTTAAAGGTCTTAAATTGCACTGCACTTCCCAGATCTCTCTTGTTGATTAAAATATTCATTTATTCCAGACAGCCCACTTGTATATAATAAACTGTTCAAGGAAATGTGATACACTTTACTCCCTGTGCAGCATCATTTCTGAAGAAGACAAACACCCAATATCAGATGTTAGCAAAGTAAAGCACACTGTCACACAGTCAACTAGTAACTTACACTATAACTTTAAATACTTTGGTCGTCAGTTAATACCTCTGATAAACCAGATTAGTAACTGTAACATAAATTTTCTGCATCTGTTTACATAATAGCACATAATAGCAGGGTGTAAGATGCAGGAAGGAACTTATAACCAAGTGGCTGGCATAGTGTACAGGAACATCTGTGCTGAGTATGAGCTGGAAGTCTGAAGGTCAGAATGGAAGACACCTCCTAGGGTGGTTGAGAGTGGCCAAGCTACAGTAAGATCCTGTGGGACTTCCTGATCCAGACTGACAAACTGGTGATGGCTAACCAGTCGGACATCGTGTTGATGGACCAGCAACAGAAGAAGGCAGTGGTGATGGATGTAGCGATCCCAAGCGACAGCAACATCCGGAAGAAGGAACACGAGAAACTGGAAAAATACCAAGGGCTGAAAGAGGAGCTAGAAAAGATGTGGGGGAGTAAAGGCAACAGTGGTGCCAGTGGTGATCGGAGCATCCGTACTGGGAGAGTGGCTCCAGCTGATTCCAGGTATCTGAGGTCTCTGTCCAGAAGAGTCCAGTACTAGGAGCAGCTAAGATTCTGCGCAGAGCCCTCAAACTCCCAGGCCTCTGGTCGAGGACCCAAGCTTGTTTTTTTGTTTAATTTACTGACATATTATGTCAGACATACCTGACATATAAGGGAGGCAATTTCAATCCATACCGAACTCCGCCATTAACAATAAAAACCACTACATGAAGATATAAGTGTGTAAATGGTGGAATGTACATACATTAATGGTTTTTATGGAAAAAATGAAGATCATAAATATGATTTTAAATACATGAAATTCAGCTTAAATCTATTCTTCACACCAATGAATCACCTGAAAATTAGTGTGATAATATATTTCACACTGTAGTTACATTTTATATTCACTGCATTATATAGTTAATGCAAATGTCAGTATTGTGCTGTGAGAACTGTGTTTATTTTGGCATCATGTCATGTTGTATATTTTGGATGTATCATATGATGGTGTTTATCTGTTTCCTTACTTTCTTCCTGATAGGCTCCAGCCAATACTTTTTTATTTCTTTATTTTTAAGCAAACTGCTTTTTTAACCATAGCAGGAGCTGCAGATGGCTGATAGCACCCTATCACTAAAACAGGCAAGAACCATGCGAGTGAGGTTGTTTGTCTCTATGCGCCTGAGATCATATGTGAGTGCGAGTGTGTGTGTGTACGTACGTGCATGCGTGCGTGCGTGCGTGTGTGTCAGGCCAATGGAGCTTTGTGTTGACAATCCATGGGCTGGAGATTGTGAAGGTCGCAGGGTGCTGTGACCTGTAGAAACACAATCCCGGTGACAGTGGTCGTAAATTTCCCTCCATCACAGGAAGACCGGAGCAGCTTGTTGCCTCGTGCAGCTGTTCTTTTTCGAGGCTGGTAGCTCACGACACACCAGGGCAGAGATAAGAACAGGGTTATTATCCACCTTCACCCTGTACACAAACCATTTTCACCTCTTATTTTTCTCTATTCTTTTCTCTTTATCCCTTTCTCAGAGTTTCTCAATCTGTCTTTGTGTCTGTCATCCTGCTGCACTTGCTCACAGGCATGCACAAACAATGCTTAAATCTCATAATGGTATTATGAACAGATGTTGTAATCCTGCATGGATGCGCCTGCACCTTATCATGCGATACACACGTACTGTTTAGCGTATGTACAGCAGCAGGGCTGTGGGTGTGTGTGCATGCATGTTAACACTGAGTGAGTGACAGCTTCTCTATCAGATTAGGACTGACAGAAGCAGATGATTTAATTAGCATCATGTGGATTTGCTGTTTGACTCAGTGATTGATGCTTGATATTTGTTGTAAATGTGCCTGAACATGACTTTCCAAGAAACAGCTGAGCAGAGGAATATCTTCAAGTTACTCCCATGGAATTTTTTTTATCTGTAGGGGGCATACTGGCAGCCAGTGAGATACTTTAGGGACACTGAAAGATGAACACTTGGAATGAGGAATAAAGGTTACAACATACTGTAAAAAGCTGTCACATCAAAAGTTTACTGTTTCAGATCAAACCAGAAAAGTTCTAATTAAGTTCATTTCAGTTCTAATTAAGTAAAGCCTTACTAGACAGAAAACCCGCTAACACCTGTTAACACCTGGCTATTGTACTTACAATTGGCATTTACGTTCAGGTAAATGACACAGTTATTTATAAGCTCGAGCTCCGATGAGACATTTCAGTGATGGAAATATGACACCAGGTAGACGCGTTAATTTCAGTCCCTTTGCCCACAGATGCAATGACATGTAAAACTGTCTGAACAGAGGACATGTCTTTATTTTAAATCTATAAATACAAATTGTCTTAAAGGAAACCCAGTATTCACCACTTAAGGCCTGACATGAAACTGTACTTTGAAACACTAAAAAGCCTGACAGATCAGACAGCCAACAGGACAATGGTCATTTACAATGCCTTGAAAACCTCTTTGCGACTTTAAGTGTATATGTACCTTTTTTGTATGTGTTATTTATTGTATTCCTCCGTGTGTTTGTGTCCTTTTATTATGACTGAATAAAGACAGTTGGGGAAAAAAAAGCCACGCAGTAATGAGCTGCCACAAAACCCGGTCCTCACGCATCGTTCAAAATTTAGTCGGCAGTTTGAGAGAGAGACTGGATACGTACGAGAAATAAAACAACCCTGTCTCACTCCAAAGACTTCGAAATCTAGTGTTTGGGCAGTGACTTCAAGTGTCAGACACTGACGAAAAAGCTGTCCTTTATCTTTGGCATATCTTCTACGTGAGCGGTCTCTGTCATAGTTAAACGGCACCTGGTGGCGTCAGGGGGAAACAAAAGTTAAGGTGCAAAAGTCCAGCACAGGCGGGTGGGTCCAACAAACATCGACTTTCACCCGGGAGAGCGGTGTTTGTGTCCCATAAGATCCAAAACCCTGTTCTTTTTTCCTAAACCTAATCACGTGCATTTGTTGTTAAAGGAAAAAAAATTTCACTGTTGTACCAACATAGTAACTGTATGTAAAGGGTAAATAATTTATAATTTAATAAAAAATACAAGTCACGTGGACGGTTTGGTGATGTCATCGTTTATTATATTTTTTTTTTTAAGAATTTCAAAAATGTTGAGTCATAAAAGTCAAATATTTGAAATACATGCAACAATCCCAATTGTATTAAGGGATCAATGGCTATATAGATTGTTTTTTTCTTCAGACTGTAAGACATTGCAGAGCTGTTGCTAAAAGCAGCAATAATCAATTGCATCACCATTAAAGGGCCACACACATGGCGCGTCTTTAACTGCCTTGATCACGCTAGGTCGGGCTCTTGGCGCTACTTTTGTACCTTTTTTGGGCCAGCTTTCAAGAGCGCAGCAGTAAGTTGCGTCTTAGGTTGCTAAGCAACCTTAACAAGTACTGTATCATAGCCTATTTACCTGAAATCCTGAGTGCAGATCTGACCTTTGTGCAGGCGCTGTTTGTGTGTAGGCCTATTGCGTGGGGGCATATCGTGTGGGAAAAGCTCTGGCAGCCATCCACCAAAATGATCAATTTTTATATTTGTATTGGAATTCTTACTTTGGGCAGTGTTCCCCTTTAAGTTCAGTTTGATATGCGTGTGTGTGTTTGGAGTTTTATTGAGTTCAGTGCAAAACTCAGCCTGTTGACCAAATCACAATGAAAACCCCTGCGTCACCAATGTTAAACAAAACTGCGCCGAGCAAACACTGCCTCAGTTGGTTAGTGTTAAACCACTTGACAAAAGTCCACCAAAAAAAATCGAAATCATTTTAAGCGTATGCTACATTTATAATATTTTCACAGCTTTACCTTGCCGCTGGACAGCCCTGAAGCCATTATCTAATAACTACCAGACTCCACTGACAGAACACGGGGGATGCTGGCCTACCACTGCCTGATCAGGTTGTTTATAAGGTAAAGTTGTGAAAATATTTTAAATATAGTGTAGACTTAAACTGGTGTTGAATTTTTAAGATGGCTAACATATGCTTTGCTGCGCCACTGTCCATAGCAAGTCATTGCTTAGCTTCCGTGCAGGTAGACTAGTTTATCAAAGAGGATAACAAAGCAACAAAAAAATAAAATAAGCATAGCAGAAACCTCAGATACAATGGACCACCATGTTTAAATAAATATCTTTATTATGGCTGAAAATCACAGCAAGAATAAACAAACTTGACTATGTTGCGTGTCTCCACAGTTGAACTCAAATGCCGGATGTCTACCTGGAAGTTATTGCTGTTGTTAGCACAGGGTCACAGTGATTGGGCCTATACACTTTTGAAACACTAATAATAATTAATATGGACTTCAAAACTGTTTTGAAATGCAAAACAATAGAATTTTAAACATGCAATTAAAAATGTGATAAATCACGATTAACTATTAGAATTCAGTGATTAATGGAGACAGCTCTGACTGAGTTTTCTGACCACCTTACACCAAATGATCGAGATCTCAAGGCGGTGCAGTTGAGTGTGTCGTCTAAAACTCTTCACACAGTGCAGTGCTCAACCAGCAGGTACCTCAACAAAAATAGCCCAGTTTCCAAGTAGCATGTGTATGTTTTTTCCCCAGTTTTTTCACTACCATTGAGACCCAATAACTTTTAAGATAGCACTAATTGTTTTAATATTCTGTATCATATTTTCTGTAAAATAGGAGAGGCTGAAATTTCCAAGCTGACAATTTTGCACTCGTGCAACACTTTGACCTGCAGTCTTCCTCAGCCGTAGCCTTTTTTTTTTTTTTTATTTTGTTGCCGCTTTTTGTCCCAGACCTGTATTCAACTGGGGGTGATGTCAAGACTATTCACTTTATTTGCTTTGAATTGTTTTAAAAAAGTATAAGACATAAAGACGTGTCACACTTACAGCTGCCTCGTTCGACTGGAGCACATATTGTTCTGGTAAAACATTAAAAATGGGGCAGATGCGATGCATTAAGGATGAGCAGAGGGAGGGAAAATCCATGTTTTTGCTAACTCAGCCTGTTTCAGACGCAGTATTCCTTTAACCTACACAGCCATCTGAGGCTGTGTGATGCTACAGATGAGTCTCAAGACCCCTCATAAATTCTTCAGAGGACACAGTCCACACACTGACCTTCTCCTTTCCCTCATTCCCACCTCTCTCCCCCTCTGTTTCTCCCTCACGCACGCTTTCTGCCTCAGTTGCTCATTAATTCTCCAGTTTTATCATGCTGTCTCAATCTCTCACTTTCCCGCTCACACACACTCAGACTTGAGACTAGTTTTTGTGCTCTCACTTTCTACTCATCTCCTCCCCTTTGCTCAAACACACACACACACACACACACACTACCCTCACTCCTGCCGTTTTTTTCACTTCTCCCTCTTTTTTCCCCCATTTCAGTCCCTCACCGTTGCCCCAGCGCTCGGAGGGGCCAACGTGACTGACACTGGGTGGTCATTTTAACAACTTTTTTTTTTTTTTGTCTCAAGTGACCTCTAAAGAATAAAAGGCTGAAGCTGTCCGTCCAATCTCTCTCACCCCCTCTCTGTCTCTCTACGGGGCCAATTTAGCTCCTCACCATTCAACTCACCACAACTGTGTGGCAGGCAGCTGGAGTCAAGGGTGGTGGTGGGGGGATCTGGTAGCACGATCATTATCACCCAAGCTGTACAACCAGAGCTGACCACACATGTTACCTGCTGTTACAAACCTAACTGAAGCTGAAGCCTCAGAGCTGCTTCACAGTCCTGAGTTTCATCGAGCTTGAACTTTAGCTGTGTCTTTAGAGGGAATTCTTTACCACTGAATCCTCAACATGAGCAGTGTCACTGACCAAACTAGACCTCCCCTCGCCAGTGACTGAAAGTAGCCTTGCTGGGATATACAGTACATAAATTCCTGGTTAAAAGTTAAATAAAGACTCTGAAGCTTCCTCAATGCAGTAGCTGACAGGAAGTAAAAAGGGACCAAAGCTGTCACCCTGGCAACCTAATAGCATTTGTACTTTTGCACATTTGCTTGCTTTTTCTGATTCACACAGGTCCTGTATGCATGAAACTTTTGTTCCCCACAATGGTAAAGCACACGACTGGTCCCAACATGCCAACCTGAGGATGTCCTTTAGACCCGAGTCTTCCATGATGTTGACTGGTCTGTTGTCAGTTGCCTCCCATTTAGCAAGTGCTGTTATTCATGTCTTCGATTGAGTTTCATCCACAGGTCTGTGGCAATTTGTTCACTCCAAAGTAGTGTGCTTTGCCAGCTTTGGCAATGCAGTTGCCTGCTGACATCAGTCTGATTAGCTGCACCTGTACACTCAGCTCGTAGGTGGTAGCTCAAACTCAAAGTAGTTTAGTGATATTTTAATTAGGGGTGTCAAATTATCACGTTAATTGTGAATAATTAATTACAGCCATATTTAACGCGCTATGTTTTTTGATCGCGTTAATCTAATTTTTAATCTCTAATTTTACTGTTTCTGTATGCCACAGAGTTGCCTTTTATAAAATCCGTCTGTAGGCGTACGTTTGGTTTTCTTTGTCAATTCTTTGACAATTTCAGCATCAGCATTGTATGAAACAATTCTTTGACAATTTCAGCATCAGCATTGTATGAAAAACTGTCTGCCCTAGCACACAAGTATCTGACCTCCCCGGCAACCTCTGTGTAATTTTCGGGACAATCAGGGCAGGATTCAGGATTCAGGATTCAGGACAACTCCAAGCAGTTGTCCTGAATCCTGAATCCTGCCCTGATTGTCCCGAAATTACACTAGAGCAGAGTCTGGAGTAGTTATTGCCTGATAAAACATTAAAAACTGATCATGGTGGTTGAGTTGTCATGCAGCTCCCACCGACTGCACATTGGCTGCAGCAGTTCCTACATGAATTATGGGTGTTGTAGTTTGAAGAAGAGAAGACAGTGCAAATTGCAGCCGCAAGGACAGGGAAAGCGCCGGCAGCCACGAGAAGGAGTGATTTGCATGTTGCAGTGCAGCCTCTTGTTCTAACTGTTCAAAACTGTTCTATAAACTGATACAGCTGTAACGAATGTACCAGGTGTCTTTTATTTTGTTAGCTTTTATTTTTTATTAAGTTTAAAGGACAAGTGCACTTACATTGATCACTTCCATGAAATAAAATGAGAAATTGGAAAAGAGGAAAATAATTTAGAAAATTGTTCAAATAAAATTAGGGAACTAATTACAGATGTATTGTTTCTGTGTGTTTTTACATCTATTGTTGCGTTAATCTGCAGCTATACTTTCAATGAAGCTGACATGTCATGACAGTCAAGCACCCCCCTGGTGGTCGAGGCTGAAGGTTGCAGCACTAATTATTGAGACTAATCTCAGAAACAATAGAATGTAATGGCTAGGTGTACTGCATCTGTGTTCAAGTGTGTTATTGTTGAAAACAATAAATATGACTTTATAAAACCACTTTTTGTAATATATATCAATCTTTTGATCATCTGCCTCAATAATGTAATGAATTTAAATGAAAGTACCTCAAGTTGAGGGCTTTTCTCTGCAATTTTGAGATGAGATTAAAAAAGAGATTAATTAGATCAATTAATCACAGATCATAATTAATTAATCTCTCCATTTTTTTAATCTCTTGACAGCACTAATTTTAATTCCATTTGACACAAGATGCATATTTCCTTGACGGCGCCACTGGCGAGTTGTCGACGGTGAGTTGTCGACGGTGACAACGCGTGTGTCGGCTTCATCGAGTGTACCAAGTGCAGCACGATGCTGGTATATGACAGCAAAAAGACGGGGACCTCGACACTTAAGACGCACATGACGAAGGCTTGCCATGGAAAGAAAGACGAAAGTCAGCCTTCAATGTCCACGTTTGTATCCTTAAAAAAATGTCGGGTTTAAACCGGGCTCATAATTACAGTTAAAGGGACGGGACGGGCTTGGACAGAACATGCATGGGCTCGGGTGGGGTCGGGCTGGATTCTTTTGGGTCTAATCTAAGCTCTAAACTGGTGGAGTTGTGGAGTGAACAAAAGTCAGTGATTAATTTTAGTGTGAAATCTTGAGGTGAGAAAGTATAAAGTGTAAAGTTTGTACACAGATATAGTTTATCTCTTTTCTAAGTCTGAACAACGCCTTCATATAGAGTTCATTTGGCAGTTTTTATCGTCAAAGGTGGAAGAAAGAAAGCACAAATGCTTTGGCCTCGGACCTTCTTCAGTGTGGTAACGTGCTTTAATGCTATCAGACTGTATTTGCACACCTGCAGGCCATCAGTCATGAGGTGATGCAATCAGATGTCTCAAAACATCAGTGCAAAAATCCACTGAAAATATCAGACAAGAGGTCATTATATTGAACTAGAGACATTTATCCACTTAACTTTACCATAAAACTGCATGTACACAATAAACACAATGGAAACAGACGCTAAGGCTAATAGGTAAACAACCAATTTGTATTCTGTGGTCAAACCAGACACGATGTCTCATATTCTGCAGCAGAATCACAGGAAATGTGCCCTCGCTAAAACACGACATATGGAAGGAGATCTCAGAGCAGGTGAACGCCATTAAATCTTCCCAGAGAACCATGTGTAAAAGCTAAAAGAGAGCAGTTTGATGTAAAACTGTTAACTAAAAGCTTGTTGCACTCAACCAAAGGAACATCAAGGCTGCCGCTGGAGCCTCCCAAAGCAATTAACACATCGCTGCCATTACTGGAACTGTGTCTGGCTCTGGCTTTGTTCCAGACGGGAACACCAGCACGTCCAGGACTGGAACCATTTACAGGGTGAGGAAGTGACTCATCAGAGAGGGTTTTATTTCTCTATGTTGTCTTAAACAACTGTATTTTTCATTAAATGACATAGTTAAGGGAATATTCATACATTTTCCCTTTAATGTCATGCAATGATTTTAATATTAAGTATTCAGTTCCACAACAAAAGCAAGACTTCATTCAGGATATGGAGTTTCCATATAGTTTACACCTGCAGTGGTTCAGACATAGCAGAAACTGGAGAAAGTAAAATCAGATGAATCCTAAAATGTAAGTAAAAACAGCAACTATTAGATTTTCAAATAACCCAGTGAAGTACGACAGTGAAAGAACTTCAGATTTGTCTGGCGTCATTGCTGTGGATTGTGTCTTTATAGGTGTGTAGATAAGATGATATTTCATCTTCAGTGGAACAATACAATAATTCCAGTGGTCCGGTATTACTTCAAGCAAGCCCTGTTAATCTTGCCTGAGAACTTGACATTTTCTAAATGGCAGGATGGATTGATTGTATTTTTTGTTGATGTTTTTGTTTTGTTTTTCCATTTTCCTGAGGATTTATTGGCATGATGGGACTTACTTTAAACTCCCCAGAAAGTGTTCAATCATCTTATTGATTCAGCAAAATGACCAGAAACTTTGCTTAAGTTTTTAAAGGTCTAATGTTGGCGTCGTTCTGAGCATTACAGGAGCAATGAAGGGCGTTGATGTAATATCTGTGACTGACAGATGGAGAGATGGAAAAAGATGAAGACAAAAACAACACATTCTGACAGAGAGTTGCTTACAGCAAATTATGCAGGCAGTAAAGTGGGAAGTCACAACCAAGTATTTAATGAAGTGCAGACGAGACTTAAATGTGAGAAGTTCCAACCCTTTACCCTTTATAGTTTGACAATTTCATGAAATGAGAAGTCTGCTCTGGCAAAGGTTTTCAAACAAGCACTGCAGAATGCCAGAGTGTAAAGGATAAAAAGCAGCTGCACACAACACAGATCAATTATTACTTTCTAAACACTATATTTGGATTAGAGATAAAACAAAACATTTTTTCTTCACCCTAAAGAAGAATTATGCATCTTATTTTGACAGCTTTCACCATCCTTCTCTCTGACATTTTACTCACAAATTGTTGACAACATGTCAGTGTTACAAAGACTCTAAAGGTGTGTTCAGATAGTACACAAAACCAATTTTTACTTCACATTAATGCATGATTTTAAGTGTCTGTGGTTAATCGCCCCCAAATGACCAGCCTTACTACAGACGTTAGACTGTAAAGCGCCGTTTCCACTTTTGGTATGGTACCTTTGGAACCAAAAGTAACTCTTCAGACATGGTACATAGACCATAGTGTTTCCACCGCAAACAGTACTCTTAAATGTGGCAGGAATGTTGTCATTCACTGCTCTGTCGAAAGGTTCATTCTCTCTGCCGCGATGCGGAAATGCAGGACGGATTTGCGGAATATTCGTGCAGTGCTTTTCCGCGTTTAAACCATACACAAAGGCGCTGTACGGACGCGGTGTGGAATTTCGCATTGTTGTGTTCCAAGTCCACGCTGCGTGAACGGGTGTGGGTGAACATGGACGAGAGTAGCAGCAGCAGCAAGCTAACGTTTAACAAGCGTCAACATCAACTTTCTTTAGCACTTACCACTCTCACCGCAGCCACCAAGCTGGACAATGGACTGCCAGACGTTGTCCTTTAATTCATTGTTCATAAAATCGTCCTGTCTTTTATCAAAAAGGACGGGGTGCTTTCTCCCATACTGTCCTGCCTGACTGGATTTCGGACTCTCCCGGGTCTGTGCGACTATAAACAAACAATTTCACTGGCCCAGCTGTGTAGTTCCGGCGGTGAATTCCGCGGGGGGGTCAAAGTCTGGGCGGAAACTTTTTTCACCGCACGAAAGTTCCACCGCAGTGTGCAAACTTCCATAAGAACCCATGAAATCAGATTTTATATTTTTCCATGAGAATAATCCGCGCGGATATTTGCCCTCAGTGAGAATGGACTTTTATACTCGCTGTATTTCCTTAACACCAGTGACACAGATGGAAGTGTGCCCCTCATTAATTGTCCACAAAACGAGGCTGCACGCCGACATTTTCAGAGCAAAATAGAACAGGCTGCAGTGAGAGTCTCTCTCCATGAGATATTTAAAAATAGTGGGTTTGTACATTTAGTCCTTCTCAGGCAAGCTCAGGGGTTTAGTGTCGCTGCTGCCCACAGGAACGACGCTCCATGAAGCTTTTTTTAAGATTTGTTGTTTCAGTGAAATTTTAGGTGTGCTGATGGATTCATGTCATTACGTTATTATTTTCTTGGTATACAGCTGCTGTGAGAGGCAGCAGAACATCCTTTATTTTTTTAGTTATAGTTTACTGATGTATGTAAAGCTCTCCATGTTATGAACAGTGGTTACATGAGCCCCAAAACCAGCCACAACTCAGCTCTGAGCAGAGTGACCGTTTGGTATTGACCAGTCAACGCACTGCAGTGTTCACAGCTCCACCTTTTAGTACCAGATCTGTGTGCCTGGTAACCCAACAGAGGCGGGACCAAAAAAGGGGACGGTAAGGAACAGTTCCATTGGTACCATCTACAACTTTTCACAGTGGAAATGGGAAAAAAGTGTACCAAACTGAACTGAACTGAACTAATCTGAACAGAACCATATGTTACTGCTTGTTGAAAACGGGGCTTTAGCTATCTTCTGAATGTGTTTGTGTTGAGCGGATTTTGGAGGGGATTGTGGGCATAAGAGGCAGATTAAATTTGAAACAACGTTTTTTTACGCACCACTCTGAAAAGCATGTGTGTGTCAGTTTGTGGGTGATTTTGTGGAAAGCACTGGGTGAAGAAATTAAACAAAGTAAAGATATCAGACAGTTTAAAAAGAGGTAAAAGACAGTATCTTCACAAGGTACAGAAATGATTAGAAGGAATGTAAAGCACACTCAGGGTGATACTGTTGTCAGTATTCTCAGTTCATATTTTCATATTTGTTTTATAACCGGGGTAATATTGTTTATCAGGTATTAAGAAGTGCAGTGGTATCAAACCAAATCTACTCAGTTCAGAATTTTACATCACACATATATAACACCTACTATCAAAAACAAAATAGATGCTAATATTTCTCCTCTCTGCTGTAAGTGTAACCTTGAGTCTGTCATGAATCAGATCAGGGAGGACCCAAATGCAGAGTAACAGGCAAGGATGAAATTTTAACAAAAAGCGAGCTATAATGCCGCTGATAAAAAACATCTGGTACAAGCAGGGCCAAATGCAAGCAGAACCAAAACTAAACTGAAAACCAATCAGGATAATACAATGAACTCAAATCCAAAATCCAAACAGAATGCCAGGCAGGAAACAGCGCAGGGAAAGACACCAAGAACACAGGGGTGAGCATAGGATGAACTGAAAACACACAGGTATATATACACAGAAAACTAATCACAAGAACGAGACACAGCTGGAGAAGGAGGACATGAGCAAAAGGAGGGAAATGGGGATTGGCTGACAACAAGGGTGTGGAGGGGAACACTAGGGTGGCGCAAACAAGACTGATAACAGGTGTGAAGGGAAGATTCTGGGAACAGGGAAGGACTAAAGAGACAGGTGTGACAGAAAACAGGTGGGAAAACATACAAAGACAGGAACAAAAAACAGACACAACACATGAAGAGAGAATCTAAAACATAAAACAGGAAACAGATTAAACATTAATGAATAACATGAAACAAGGAACAGGGATTATGACAGAATCTGGAAGCTGTGTGTGAAGCTACAACGCTATTCATCTAGTGTTGTGGATGAACTGTGTGTTATATTTGGTGTTCAAATACAATTAGACCCTATGTGCCTCTTAATGGGTCTCCCAGATGGTCATATTACAAATATCAAACATATGAGACTCTTCGATCTTGACTTTTCCTGCCAGGAAGAATATTCTTTTGGACCAAGAACGCTGCTCCAACAAAAAAGTTGTGGCACAATCTTATAATGCAGTGTGTTCCCAATGATTATATCTCTTCTGTGCTTCACTCCTCAGCAGAAGCTTTTTATAAAGTCCGGGACCCTTGCTTAAAGTATTTTGGATCACTGTCATCTCTTATATTGCAAGGGGTTCCTAAATCTTAGCCAGTCTCTGTACATTGCCTGTAAATCAGTCTTCTTGTAACCTCGCCATTTTTCTAATCAGCATATTTGTTTGTTGATTTGTTGCTGCCTTTGTGTGGTTTAGGAGGTAATAAGGGTTGGGGATGGATGTTCTTTCTTATTTTCCTATTTTTAACCACTCATTTTATTTGTAATGTCAAGCACAGCCTCACTCTGAGGTCGTTGAAATTCGGCACTTGGACAGTGACCTTGCCTTTATAGCTTAACAGGGCCTGGCAGCATCAGGGGGAAACGCGGCGGGACAAGGACAAAAGTTAAGGTGGTGAAAGTCCGAGTGTGGCGGGGGGAGGCATGATGGATGGGTCCAACAAACACCGACTTTCACGACTTTCAAGAAAGCAGTGTTGGCGTCCCGTAAGATTCTAAAGCTAAACCCTGTTCTTTTTCCTAAATCTAACCACCTCCTTTTGTTGCCTAAACACAACCATGTGTGTTTGTTGTTGAAGAAAAAAAAACAAAACGTTAATTTGTGGTGTTGTACCGATGTAGTGCATTTATTTTGAAAGAGATGTATGTAAATGTTCCTTTGAAATTGGAAGGGTATCTTAATAGATGAGAAGTGATGGAGGTGGAAAAGTCCATGACCAAAACATCAATATGTGACAAGGCCGGAGTGTTGTCATGTCACGTCCAAGCCACTGATGGACTCGGGGGGGGGGGGGCGATCGCCTCGGTTGAAAACGCTAAAGTGCCCTCTTGAGTGACGAAAATGAGAGGATGTGCCCTATCAGCTGCCCTCTTGAATGATGAAAACGAGCAGATGTGCCCGATCAGCTGCCCTCTTGATTAACAAAAACGAGAGGATGTGCCCTTTTGGCTGCCCTCTTGAGTGGTGAAAACAAGACGATGTGCCCTATTGGATGAAAACGAGCGGATGTGCCGTTTTGGTTGCCCTCTTGTCCCCATGTCATACAATAGGTGCCCTTTTTTCCTTTTCACCCCTGCCCTTCAAACATTCTGAGTCCGTCACAGATCCAAGCTGCTTTGTTCTGTGTTGTTTGTAAAATAAAATATATATATATTCTTTAAAAAAAAAAAAAATAGGAAAAAGAAGTGCAGTAGTGTAAATGTGTGGTTGATTGATGGTGAGGAAAGTATATTTATGTAATAGTTTGATTAGTGATGGATTAGTATAGTTTGGGATGAGGGGTAGGGCTAGACAAGCATGTTGCTTCTTCCTACTCCTTTCAAAAATGAAATATTATTTATGTTGTATGTAAGTCTGTTCATGATTTCTCTGTATTTGTTTCTGTTTTGTATTTTTTTTATTTTTTTTGCCAAAATAGATCCATTTTTTTTAATAATGTTCAAAATAAATCAAATTAAATCAAACAAAAAGAGGCTTACTAAAGACAGAGGGCATCCATCAAAGAAGACTATTAAAAACACAAACTTCGCTTCAATTTAAAACACAGATTATGATTTCAATTTGAAGAATAAAAAAAGTTTAACATGTCAATATATCCTGACAGTTTGACAGGTGTCTTTTTTTGGAAAAGGCAAATGCACATTATGATTGAGAGGCAGCACCTTCACTCTGAAAGCAACACAGAGCCATTTAGACGTGACGCTTCACCTGCTGCCAGAGGGGACAGATTTCAGGTAAAATTTCTGGCTAGTTGGATTTGTCCATACTGGAACTATAGATTTTCCTTCACACCACTCAGGTTGGATATATTGGTTTGCTCTCTCCACTCTACTCTGGATCCATCTCTTCTTCTGCCCACAGGGATTTAACGGTAGAAATGTTGAGATAGCGCAGTAATGCATGTTTCCATGTGCTACCCACCTCTTGTTCCACTGATAAAAGGGGAGCATGTATTGAGTGTTTCCATCTCTCTCCATATCACTTCCCTTTTTTTCCACACACTTAGATGCACACAAATGTTCATAAGGACTCAAATACACACAACAACTTTAGACAGGTACACAGTTGAGATGAACAAAGACAGATGCTTATTCTTTTCTCTGACACACATTTTATATATATATATATATATATATATATATATATATATATATATATATAGTCTCTTTCTCTCACACAGACATACAAGTTCACACAGAGGCAAAAGTACTCACAAAAGCACAAACAGACACATCTCTTGCCTCCTTTTTCACACACAGGTACATATTTGTCTCTCAGAGAAGCACACAAAAATATACACAAGCAAAGACACTTAAACTAGGAAGCAGTCTGAACTTATATACATCCACCAAGGCTGCACTCTAAATGTGTTAGATGAATAATAGGATATGTCAATTCTGTATATGACTATTATATAGGTCTTTGAACAAGGATGAATCATACAATTTCTGAGTATGTTAGATGTATGACTATGGTTGAGGTAATTTAATTCAATTCTTGCTGTAGTGCCTCCTATAGGGAGAATAGTATGACATTCTGTGGGGGGACACTTGGTGTGGATAAGTGCATGTGTCATCTGAATTAAGCTGAACTTGCACAGTGTGTTCAAAGGTTATGGTAGTTTATGTACAATAGGGAATGTCTACAATAATTCAAATACTTTATGTACCAAATTTGGGGGAAAAAAAACAAAAATTCCCACAGTGACACAGGATTGTAGGTTGTAAACAGTACAGTACCTTTTGATTTGGATTCAGAAATGACAAGCCATAAAGGTGTCCTGTTGAGTTTTGTTGCATTGTTACATTAAGTTTTACTCACCAAAATGCATGGTGTGTACACTTAAGGTCTAAAAACATGATGACCGCATTCCCTTCCTTATAATAGGCTCATAAACCTGATTTTTCTTAAAAAATTGAATCCTGCATTGTTTACTGCCATGTTTACTAGCAAGCACTCTTCTTCTTTCCCACCTTTGCAGCTACACCGTTGCATATATTGGGATATAACTGCCACCTATAAGTCAGCAGAGTAGTGTGACACCATAGACCCTTTTACTGTTGGTAAATAGTATGATGTTTTTTTGGTGGGCGAGGCTCAGCTGGAGGCAAAACAATTCTCCACAGACATTAGCTAGCACTAGCTAGCAAGTTCTGTTGGATTGTTTTTGACAATGGAGGAAGATGATACGAATGGTGCGTTCAGAAATACTCATTCTGAGTACTGGAGCTCACTCCGGCACAAACTGGACTGTTCATTTTTCCAGAGCACTGCATACCCAGAGTGGCAGAGTGCACTATAGGCAGTCCGTCTGCGGAGACGGAGCAGCAGAGCACCAAGTGGAGTGAACGTGTGATTAACTTAGCAGCTCCAGACTGAATTTACGAGTGTCAGGTCACTCACTCTCCGGGACAGCGAGTGTTACTTGAAAAAGTAAACAATGACCAACGGTACCAGACTGGCCGACCCGTATGATCTCACTCAGTGGGTGGATGATGTCAAAGGAAGCTTTGTGGTTGATTATTATGCCAATCTTACAAAGGAGGACGACACTTCAGTTTCCTCCAGTTTGTTTTGCTACCAAAGCTAACATTAGCTAATGCACAAAAAAGTTAGGGCTGCAGAGAAATCCAGCTTTCCTCTTAATACCTCCCCAATTTCTGATGAGGTGGACATGATAACCCTTAATAGACATAACTTCATTCATCCCTACAACAGTAAATACTTTTCCCCTAACCTGATCTGAAGTGTGCGCTGCACATGCGAGCATTTCTAATGATGAAATGTAAGTTTTGAGCCATGACTCCTTATATTCTGGCTCCCAATAACACAACAAGACACCATTTTAAGACTCCTACGTAGCCTAGCGTCATGTTTTGCCTCCAGCTAATAAAATTGTGACGTCAGCCCTCAACGGTCTATTGGCAGAAATGTGTATCACATCACCCATGAGCACATAGGTGTGTATGTATTTGAGAAAAACAAAACAAGGATCCACTCATAGAAAAACTGCTCCACAGTCTAGAGGTGAAAAAACTCCACAGGTTAACTTGAAGTACATGTGGTAATTCATCTCTGTTGTTTACCATGCTGTTTGTATGCAGTACATACAATAGTTTACTTGCCTATCCAGATTCCTGCATGTTCTATTTTGTGTGTTGAACTGAAATGGAGTGGAACCCACAATGTGGTGTGCAGACGGGGATTTTGTACACAACCTGCAGAAATCAATCTGTTTTGGCAGAAACTGGCTTGGCCCACACTGAAAGGTGCAGGAAGAACAAACAGAAATTTCAGGGAAGAAAAAATTTTGCTTCTATGCAGAGTTTCAGAAGTTACGAGCAAAAAATATCAAATTTGACATATGGCCACTTGTTGGTGCTGTTCACACCAGAAACCAATCACTTGTTATTTGGCACATTGCTTAACGTTTTACCAAAAGTCAGTGAAATATGTGACTAAACCATGTTATTTGGTTTGTGAGATTTCTTGCCAGCTAGCAGACAAACAAGCGTTCAGGACAGAAAACAAAATCTCTCTGGCAGATATACCAAACAATACTTTTGTTCTTTCTGTTTCACTTCCACTGATGCACACATGTATGAAGGCACACACAGGCACTCACACAGGCTCCCTCTCTCTCTCTCTCTCTCTCTCTCTCTCTCTCTCTCTCTCTCTCTCTCTCTCTCTCTCTCTCTCTCTCTCTTTCCCTCTCTTT